>NC_083332.1:27225755-27549394 GCF_963455315.2 Globicephala melas
CAGTTAACTTTCAAGGGAAGAAATCTGTAATTTAGTCAGAACATAAATTTTTAGCAAGTCCTTGCAGTGCAGTTGGTGTTATTGGAGGGTATTTAAAACACAGCAGGTGTCCAGTGAGGTAGGGCGATTGGGGGGCAGTCAGTGTGATGGCAGTCTTTCTGCTCCTGGCCTGCCACTAGGGTTAACTTGACATTCGATTAACTTCCTTCTCACCAGACCATGCTGGTTCACTTTTCTGCTCATGGATTTGCTGAAAATAAAAGTAGCTGCCTGGTATTTTAAAAAGGCAGGCATTATTACCTCTAGCCAAAATGATAGCACAGCAGCAGGAACAAGGGGGCCCATCGACCAAGAGGACGCCCAGCTTGTGGGGGGGTCCCCACTACCATCTTCCCACTTGCCATGTCTAGACTTTGCCAGCGTGGAGCTAGCCTACCAGAACAACGCCAAGGAAAAGAAGTTCAGAATTTGTTTTGATGCTGAGGTGACGTACAGATCTCTATCGGTGACCCTAACAATTGAAATCTTTTTAGAGGGTGTGAGTTTATGTGAAAAACCATAAAGCTGTCATACAAAATGACCCCAATCATTGGTTAGGTAAAGTGTGTGCTACGATGGTTCTTGCAATGACTAGTTCCAAGAAGGGGATGATGGAGTTAGCTCCTGTCTGGCTTCCAGGTAGTTGGGAAGTTCTGAGATTGACAACTGACATTGCTACATTACTTGATAATAACAAAAAAGATGTGCAGGAGAGCAGATTGTTAAATTTAACAAAACAGCAACAACAACAAAAAACAGAAAATTATTCAGGGAATTACATATCTGCTCTATTTGTTGAGATAATTCCCCAGCATTTCTCTGGACCAAGATCCAAGTCTATTTCCCTTGGCTCGTGTGTGTGCACATTTGTATATGTCTAAGCCCTCAGAACAGACTTCACAGACCATGAGAAGCACACAAAGTGTATTTTAGGTCAAAGCCAGCAAGTGTGCTTGTGTGTGCATATTTGTGCACATGTGTGCATGTGTGTGAATGTGTGTGATTGATGCTATATGCTGGCAAGACTACAAAAACTTGATGAAAAGCAGATTGAAGGCAGCATGCAATTGCCCTGTTCACCAGCAGTGCTGAACACCTGCTGTTCCCGGAAAGGATCCAAGGCACTAAGTTGTTCCCCACTCCTCTGTTCTTGCAATCATGTCTCATGAGCTGGAAGGTCCTCTTCTATACATCATTCAAGGCTCAGCTTAAGCATCTCTTTCAAAGCCTTCCTTGACTGTAAAGAGGCAGTTAGCCATTTCTCCCATGGTGCCCACTGCACCTTGCATTCTCCTCTGATAGAACATTAAGCTTCGCCACCAGTATTTATTTACATGTTTCTCTCCCCAGCTGGCTCAGCTGGAGCAAGGATTACACCAGACAAGACATGCTTCTGTGGCCACGGGTCTGTGCTGTGCAGAGCTTGAAGGCACTCACCTATGAGGGAAACACTAACATGGGACAGCCACTGACACAGGCACACATCTGTGGGGCACCATCTGTGACCAGGACCTTCCTGGCATCTTATAGGAACTTCTAAGGGCTTCACAATAAGATCTCAAACCAAAGCAGAGAATCAGTTTGTCTCACATTTCATTTGAAGAATATTTTGATATTACGGAAGAGTTTTAGAAAATGAGGAGATTTCTTTCTGGGTATAATTGATTTTCTTATGTCATTTGCATATGAGACAGAAAATTTTGATTTTGCAGCTCATCTTAGTTTTTGCCATTTGTTCATTTACTCGTTCGGCTAATGTTTACTGGGTATCTGAATTTCAACTCCAAAATTACCTCATGCACCTGAACATGACACAAAAATCTTTATCCAGACACAGTGTTATAATGTGGGATTTAGAAATACTGGCGATAAAGCCACTGTATTATCCATCTGTGGTAGCTGCCACCCCTCCCCAACTTAATCTTTCCTCTAAGAAGCCCAGAGACCCTGATCATGGAGTTCACAGCAAACTTACCAGCTCCTTCTGTGAGCACCTGTCTCCACATACAGGGAGAACGGCAAAACACAGTGGGCCCCAATGAAGGAAAAAGAAATCAGTTAATATTTATTGAACATTTGCTACATGCTTGACACAAAGAAGACACAAGGAGAAAATGAAGTAGTGTTCTCCTGCCTCCTTACTCTAGTCTTACTGGAGTGACCAAACTAACACATGGGAAATAATTGCAGACAATAGAAGACAGTTCATTCTCTCAATCAGCATCTCCCAAACTTCTTCCATAGGACTGGTCCTGTGGGAGCCCCGGGAAATGCAGGTATAAAGATTCAGTCCCTGTCCTCCTGGCGCTCCTGGTTTAAGGACCATCAACACGTAACACATGTAAACTGTAACAATGGAGCGTTGTGGTTGCCCAACGAAGCAAATAATAAGCTTACTGGAGGCCAGCCAGCCCTTCAGAGAGGATGATGTGGGAGGGGTGAGTTCACTGGGGAGGGGCTGGGGCAATTAACTGCTATTGAGGTATTCTCAGGAGGTATTCTAATTATACTGGGGTCTGATACCAAATAGTACTATCAGTGAGTTTGAAGAAGAAGGGTTTCAAATTTGCCAAGCCCACATTTGATTCTAAGATGCAACTGAAGCCAAAATGCACGTGTATACATAAAGGATTTGCTTTGTTGCTTCCTTTCCCATTCACTTCTTCATTCATTCAACAAACTTTATTGAAGTCCCAGGTGCCAGGCAGGCTAGCTCTGCTATTTACTAAGGTGAGAACTTGAGTAAGTTTCTCAAGCTCGCTGTGCTTATTTTCTCATCTGTAAAATGGGGATAATAATATTATTTACCTCATCTGGTTTTTGGCAAAATTAAATGTGTCAATACATGTAAATTGCTTAGAATGATACCTAGCACATAGTAAGCTCTCAGTAAGCATTAACCAGCTCATTACATCTCTTATGTGACCAGGAAGAGATGCAAAACAGTTGTCACGGCCGCAAGGTCTCTCCCTGCTGAGCCTCCTCTTAGAGTACTGGGCTTTCCTCCCACACCTCCTGTGACCTTGAAACCCTGCAAAGGGCAAAATGAGTGTTGATGTGTAGGACCAGATCCCAGGATGCAGCCAACCATGGCCCCGGGGAGGCAAGGAGAGCAGCCCACGCTTCCTGGCAGCAGGAAAGGCGTGGGCTCAAAAGGGGCACAGCAGCTGCAGGGGTGGCAGTCAGTGGGAAGGGCATTCTGCAGCTGGGCACCGAACAGCTTCAAAAAGAACTGAGCACCTGTCCCTCCATCCTCTGAAACTTCTCTGAAGGGCTTGGAACCATGCTTAAAAGTTTACTTGTGGGTCTACTGCTTGCATAGGAATTGAATTATACACCCCTGAATTATATACTCTACGGTTTCCTCCTCTTCATTTCATCTTCTGAAATCTTAACTTGTCTTTATAAAAAAAGACAAAAGGTGAACTTGTAGGGGACAATAAGCTAAGAAACTCTCATGTCTCTAATACTCCACTTGCTGGGACCATTCCTGCAGTGACGCTGCTGTTTGCCTTGGACACGTGGCAGGGTAGCCCTCTAAATGCCCAGGATTCATTTTCAATTCCCCCATGTCAGAACACACAGTCCTTTCTTTATGGACCCTCCACTCAGCTTGTTACCACAGAAACTGCCTCCTGTGTCAGAGCACCTCTGAGAGGGGAGGAAGGAGGCATGAGCCGCTGCCATAGCAACACACGTCTCCTCAGCAGCAGCCCACACTCGGTGCCGTCTCGATTCCAAAGAGGGAGGAATGGTCGTGGGGAGGCCTGAGTGGTTTCCCTAGGCTGGGAAGTGGAAACTCAAATAACTGATCCTTACCAGGAATTCAGGCAGCTCTGCCTGCTATCAAAGAATCAGAAAAGTTCATTTCAAAGTCCTGAGATGATCACAAGGGTCAGAACCATTTGAAGCCAAAGTACCAGTGAGGCCACTTGCCAGTGTTGAAAAAGTTAAAGTATTAATCCCAATGCTGCCACTAACATTCTACTTACATGACTAATGTACATAGCATCATGGTTAAGAGTAAGCTCAGGGGCCAGACGCCCTGGAATCAAATGTTAGCTTTGTCACGTATGGGCCATGTGACCTTGGATAAGTCAGTGAGTCTGTGTCTCAATTTTGTTATCTGTAAGATGATAATAATAGTCCCTACCTCACAGGGCTGCTATGAGAACTAAGTCACTGAGTTTACGAAAAGCTCTAAATCCCATCATATAATAATTCCCCAACAGACGTGAACTGTTGTGACTACCACCAGTAATGATGTGATAGTAGTTATGAGTGCTTAACTGGTACCAAGCATGTGCTAAGCACATTACTTGCAGTATGGCCTTTAGTCCTTCAATAACCCCATGTGGTGGTGCTCTTTTTATCCTGTACGTGCCAAGAGCCGAGGACCCAGGAGGCCAGGCCTGTCAGTACCATCTCTCTCGAGCCTGCATTCTCAACAGGGCAAAATCACCCCCAAGGGGGTAAAAATTGACTCCTGGAAAGGTGGGGAGTGAAAAAAAACTTACTCTTTCTAGGTATAAGCAGAGATACATATAGTACATAAACAGACATATAGTGTATCTGTGGTACTAACGTTTCATGGGCAGGTGGAAGGCAAATAAGGAGAAATGTCTAAAAGGACTTTTTAGGAAAGTGATAATGAAACAGGGTTGAGAAATCAGCAATCAGATAGGAAGGTTTGGGAAGCTAAACTGAGGCAAATCCAACCCCAGCCCACACGCTCTACAGGCTGTCAAGGCCAGAACGTCCAAACCATCTTCCTTTTATACCACCTAGGTATTAAGAACACCTTCCACAGTGACCTTGGAAAGAATGAGCCCAACATCCAAGAAATTGCTCTGAGCTTGTAAGAAGCAAGACCCTGTGTAAACCTGTAGGGTTGTTGTGATTCTTACACTGAAGGTGAAGTCTGAGGCTGCTGTGGAATCAAGCCCCAAAGCCCTTCTCTGACCTGTGAAAGGACAGCAGCAGAGCAAAGCCTGGGGTGGAGGAAGGGGGAGGGGGGAGCCAGCAGATTCCTGCCCCCATCTCCCCAGCTGCTGGGATGGATAAGTTCGATCCCTGACTAGTCCCTCGATGTCTGGGAAAAGGCCGACCGGGATAAATTCTCCTGGAAACATTTCCCAAAGAACTGGAAGCTTTTCTATCCCCGTCGCCTAAGCAGCTAACCTTTGGGCATTGAGCTTCTAACTGGAAGAAACGGCACCCCGAGGTCAGGCAGGTGGCAGCAGCCACAGGACAGTGAGATGGGAGACTCCCTCAGAGCTGTGATGACAGTCCCATGACACTCACCCCCTCCATCTGCCCCCAGAAATGTGAACAAACCCATTCAGCAGAAGTGAAAATCAACCTGGATATCAATGACATGCAACATTTTAGAATTTGCTGAGCAATTTCACATCCATCAGAGCCAGGAGAAATCATTGCCATTAATATTATTATGATCAGGAGAGGTAGGAAAGAGAGAGGGCAGGACCTATCCAGTGTTTTCCCAGAGGGACCCAATAGCCCAGAGACCTTCAGACTGTTTTCGGTTGTGACTAAACTTAGGAGGGACAACTGTACACTGTAAACAGGTATGTGCATATACGTATGTGTTGCATTGAAATAAAGTGTTGAGAAATAATACTTATCTTGAATATGGATGGTGCGCTTTGATGTTCCCGGTTGGAGCCTGGTGTAGTCTATTTTTACAAATGCATGACTCACTAAAATGACTTTGTGGGTCACAAGCCAAGACGTGAAGAATGCTGCGGCAGATCCCATGTGACCCTTTAGAGCAGTGACGCACAGATGTTAACCTGGGCGCTGGAGGCAGATCCCCTTGGTTCAAGACACCAGTGGAGAGTTCAGCCACGTTACTTTACTTCTCCAGTCCTCATTTCCTTCTTAGCAAAGTGGGAGTAATGTTTTCAGTACCCAAGCCCCAAGGACTGCTCTGAAATTAAGTGAAATAGTGCTTATAAGGCACTCAACACGGTGCTTGACATGGCATAGAAAGTGGCTGCTAAATGGTACGTATCATCATTATAACTGTTGCTATTGTGTTTGTTGCTGCTTTTAAATCATGTAGAAGGAGGCATGTGCACCAGAGTGTGGTCATTTGGGAGTTCAAGCCTGGATAAAGTAGTGGGAAATGAAGCCAGGCCCCAAAAGAGAAGGATGAGCCCTAATGTAGTAAAAAGAAGGAGAGGGTGAGGGACAGGGTGGGGAGATCCCAGGGTGGATTGGAAAGGGGCGCCATTCCCATGACAAGGCTGGTGTATACGTTGGGGCTGGGGATAGCCTCAGAAATCCTCACATACAGAATTTTTTTTCTGCAGAAGTCCAGGGCTGACTTGTTTTTAGACCACAACCAGTAGCAACATGAATTCCAGAAGAGAATGCAGTGGCTTAAGCAAACCTGGATGCTTGTGGTGTGCTAATCGAAAATTATACACTTGGTTTTCTGACTGCCATCCACGGTCCAAGGATGATCTTAAATACAAGTCTGAGTGCACAATTTACCCGACTGCTGACTCACAAGCTGTGTTTATTGAGCTGCCGAAATTGCTGGTGAATCTGCAGAAATAGCCCAGTTTGGCCTGCAAATCATGGTGTTCAGACCAGAAGCTGCGTGCCAGCTCCTCGCCTTTGCCCGCGCCCTGCAGGACAGCCAGTCCAGGTGCTCCCAGAGCCAGGTGGTCAAGGTGGGGGGATGTGCACACGTGTCCCCGTGGAGGGCAGCAAAAACAGATGGCTCCCAGGAGTGGTGAAGGAGGAAGTTGTCTTCTGAAACTGATTACTGCTTGTCTCTGAGACCCAGGATTGGAAAGGAAGAGATAATCATGATCATGATGATGATGTTGATGATGACAATAATATAAAAATATTTGTTGAGCATTTATTTTACACCAGACATGGTGCTGAGCTCTTTAACTGTAAAGTTACATTTACTCTTCACGATAACTGTGTGACATAGCTGTTACTATTACCCCCACTTTACGCAAGAGGAGTCTAGGCTCAGAGACATCAAGCAACCAGCCCAAGGTCAACTAGCCGGCTAGTGGCTGAACAAGAACTTGGATGGTTTGACTTAAAGCATATCCTGAGGGAGGCAGCCAACAGGTGCATCTTCCACTGGGGGGAAGGTGGTCTTCCAAACTGGGTGCAGAGATGTCCCAGCTTTCCCAGGTTGAGATGCAGGGGGGTTTGCTGACATCTTCAGACAGTTTGGGGTGCTGAGGGCAAATGGGAAGGAGCAGGTAGGAGAGTTGGAAGGCTTTGCTTGAATGTTGTCTTTCCAAGAAGTACAGACTAAAATACATCCATTGGAATGGCCTTTTGGCTTTGAAGATAGGGACATTGAGACCCAGAGAGGGGAAGTGACTTGCTCAAGTCCACACAGCAAGTTAGTGGCAGAGACAAGATGAGAATGTACATTGAAAGACTCTCAGTCCAGAATGCTTTTTCCACAGTCCCAATGAGCACAGTGAAGGTAATAGCAATATAATAAACATTTATTGAGTGCCAATTATCCACCAGAAACCATGCCAGGTATGTTATATGTATTAACTCAGATATACCTCACAACAACCTGATAAGGTCTGTTCTATTATTATCCCCCATGAAAAAACAGTGACACAGAGAGGTTAAGCAACTTGCTCAAGATCACACAGCCAGGAAATGATCGGTGTCAGTCAAAGCCAGACAGAGGAGTTGCCGTCCTTCCCTGTTTCCTATGCTCAATTTATTTGGCCCAGTTTCCTCCCAATTCCACATGCCCTCAGCTGCCTGCTCTCCTCTTTACCTCCCTCTCCTCCGGAGAACTCTAATGATCCTTTCTCTCCCTTGATCTCAAGGAGTCTAGGCTGAAGGGTCTGGGGGTGTGTGGCAGGAAGCTGGCAGGACCAGGAGCAGGGGTTCTGCTCTTCCGAACAGAGAGCTTTCTAAACAGTGCAGCAGTGCCCACTCCTCAGTGGCTGATTGGCCATGTGGGAGGCGGGACCTGGGCTGCTGGACTCCGTGCACAGTGGGCACAGCTCTGGGGCTTATCTGTGAGTGGTGACTAATAGCTCTGCACCACCCTCACAAATTCCACTTTGAATCGGGTGTCACTTTAGACATAAAGGCTTTTGTTTAATTTCAGTTTTCTGGGTGGCAGTTGTATTTTTCACCTTCACCTTACCCTTTTCATAGCCGTAGATAATCTTTCTCTCCCTAGACAGGCCCACAAAGCAGTGACTCCCTGGAGTAGCCGAGACACCTTCACAAGCTAGGCTCTCCCTCCCCAAGCTGACTCACTTGGAGGGGCTAGTGAAGGTGACCCACCCCACTCCAGTGGAATAGGAGATGAGATCTCAGCCTGGTCCAAGAAGAGTGAACAAAGAACGGGAAGGAGCAGTTGGGAGGCCAAGGTGCGACGGGGTGAGGGGGTTTCCAGTGGTATGTGACCTGTGCCAGGTTCTCTGGGCTTCTGGCTCTGGAGTCAGACCCCCAAGCTCAAATCCTGACAGATCTGCTGACAGGCAATGTGATCTGAGCAAGTTACTTAACCTCGCTAAGTGTCAGTTTCCTCAGCTACAAAATAGGGATGATAACCACACGTCATCGGATTATTATAAAAACATAAAGAACAGAAAACGTTGAATACAGTGCTTGGCACACCAGGAGGGTTCAAATATGTTGGGTGTTATTTTTGCGAATGTAGATGAACCTTAAAACATCATGTTGAGTGAGAGAAGCCAGACACAAAAGAGCACATACTGTCTGGTTTCCTTGACAGGAAGTTCTAAAACAGGCAGGATGAAACTATGGTGAAAGATATTAGAGCAACAGTTGTTTCTGAGGTGGGAGGTGGGGACAGGTAGACCAGGAAGGGATGCAAGGGGTCTTTCAAGGGTAATGGAATTGTTCTATGTCTTAATAGGGGTGTGCGTGCAATTCTCAGAACTCATTGAACTGAAGACTTAAGACCTGCATTTTACCATATATAAATTATATCCTCATTAAAAATTACCAGTAAAATCATTATTATTAATTATTATTCTACTTGTGTTTAACATTTTGTGCCCTAAGATCAGTCTTAATGAGGAGTCCTTCAGCGATGGAGACCAAACTAGATTAAACAAAAAGGGGGATTTATTGACTCTCTTAGTTGGGAAGTTCAGGCTAGTTTGGCTTCAGGAACAGCTGGATTCAAGGGCTACGTCATTCACATCTCCTGTAAAATGCGGATGTCATTAGCTTTCCAGCCTGCATCATGGTGATCAGAAGATCCAGAGAAGCTGATCCAGTGAAGGTATTTTGAAAATCACAAGCACTTTCAGTAAGAGTTCCAAGAAAGAGTACTAAGTGCCCTATAGAGAGACCCTTGTCTGTCACCTTAGCCACCTGCAGGTTGTCAGACTGAGTTTCGTTGGCCAGGGCCCCAAAGGAGGCTCCTTATAAACCCCAACCCAAGCCTGAGCAGGAGATGCTGACTTAACCCCGTTGGGAAGCGCTTGTGACTCCTCCGCCACAACCCCATGCCTTCTGTCTGGCTCCCATGGGGTCCTTTAACATCTCTAGGGCAGAACTTAAACATACCCTTTGATGCACTTCCACGTCAGAGAATCTGCCTTATGACATGGTAATTCACACACACCACGACCCCAGTAAAGGAGGGCTCATTGCAACATGTTTGTGACAGAAACACTACAAAAATACCCAAGGGTTTATTAATAAAGAGATGGTTAAACACATTAAGGTACATCTGGATTATGGAATGCTTGGTGGTCTCTAAAAAGAATGAAGTAGGTCAATAGCTCTGTTTCTTGAGAAAAAAAATAACTTGAGGAAGAAATCATTTATTCATCCAGCATTCAACAAATATGATTGGCTGCCTGCCGAGGCTCTCTTCTGGGAACTGTAATAAAAATTAATAAACAGAAATCCCAATTAAATAGAGTTGGGAGACCAAAGAGGGGAGTTTGCACACCCTGCAACCACAGCAGAGCCCAACAAGAAGAAAAAACACTTCTCTTCTTTCCTGGCAAGGACTTGGCCAGTGGAAAGCCATGGACTCTTTGTTTACTAGAGCCCTCCCACCTTCCTTTCCCCTCTATAAAAGCACTCCCCTTCCCTTGCCCTGTGGGGACTTATGTGTGGCTCGCCATGGTCGCAGACCCAGAATTGCAATTCTCTGTTGATCGTGAATAAACCTGTCTTTACTGGAGAAATACCTGGCCTTTATTTGTTTTAGGTCAACAGAACAACAAGGAGCAAGACAGACACAGTCCTGGTTCTCATGGGCCTATTTTTGGTATAAATATGTTGGTGCCACATCCTCAGAAAATGCCTGCTCAAGGCCACTGTCCCCAGGGTGTGGGATCTGGGGAAGCCACAGAGGCCTGGGGGAAGGAGGGTGGTGTTTTCACTTCTTCCATTATATAAGTTTATGCTATTTGAATATTTTTACAATGAGTATTTATCATTTTGTAATTTTTGTAAAACCAATAGAGGAGAGGAACTCTGGTCTGAAGGGCTGTTGCAAGGCTTCTGAACGTGGCACTCTGTGAGCAAGTGAAGCTAGACAACACACAAAGGAAAAAAAGATGTATGCTAACAAGAGGGAAATAAATAGAAACCAACTATTCTATCTCCTGAACCTATTTCATTAAGAGCTGTGTAGCTAATAGAGTCTTGGAGCTCAGGCCGGGTGTCAGGCCTGAGCCCCTGAGGTGGGACAGCTGAGTTTGGGACATTGGACCACCAGAGACATCTAGGCCCCACATAATATCAATCAGTGAAAGCTCTTCCAGAGATCTCCATCTCAACAATAAGACCCAGCTCCACTCAACGACCAGCAAGCTCCAGTGCTGGACACCCTATGCCAAACAACTAGCAAGACAGGAACACAACCCCACCCATTAGCAGAGAGGCTGCCTAAAATCACAAGTTCACAGACACCCCAAAACACACCACCGGACGTGGTCCTGTCCACTGGAAAGACAAGATCCAGCCTCATCCACCAGAACACAGACACAAGTTCCGTCCACCAGGAAGCCTACAAACCCACTGAACTAACGTTACCCACTGGAGGCAGACTCCAAAAACAACGGGAACTCTGAACCAGCAGCCAGCGAAAAGGAGACCCCAAACACAGTAAGTCAAGCAAAACGAGAAGACAGAGAAATATACAGCAGAAGAAGGAGCAAGGTGAAAACCCACCAGACCGAACGAATGAAGAGGAAATAGGCCATCTACCTGAAAAAGAATTCAGAGTAATGATAGTAAAGGTGATCCAAAATCTTTCCAATAGAATGGAGAAAATACAAGAAATGTTTAACAAGGACCTAGAAGAACTAAAGAGCAGCACATTAAAAGGATCATACACCATGATCAAGTGGGGTTTATCCCAGGAATGCAATGATGAACAACACTATAAATGAAATTAAAATTCTCTAGAAGGACTCAATAACAGAAAAACTGAATCAGAAGAACAGATAAGTGACCTGGAAGATAAAATATTGGAAATAACCACCCCAGAGCAGAACAAAGACAAAAGAATGATAAGAATTGAGGACAGTCTCAGAGATCTCTGGGACAACACTAAACACACCAACATTTGAACTATAGTGGTCCCAGAAGAAGAAGAGAAAAAGAAAGTATCTGAGAAAATATTTGAAGAGATTATAGTTGAAAACTTCCCTAACATGGGAAAGGAAATAGTCAAGTACAGGAAGCACAGAGAGTCCCATACAGGATAAATCCAAGGAGAAACACACCAACACATATTAATCAAACTATCAAAAATTAAATACAAAGAAAAAATACTGAAAGCAGCAAGGGGAAAGCAACAAATAACATAAGAGGGAATCTCCATAAGGTTAACAACTGAACTTTCAGCAGAAACTCTGCAAGCCAGAAGGGAGTGACAGGACATATTTGAAGTGATGAAAGGGAAAAAACTACAACCAAGATTACTCTACCCAGCAAGGATTTCATTCAGATTTGTTGGAGAAATTAAAACCTTTACAGACACACAAAAGCTAAGAGAATTCAGCACCACCAAACCAGCTCTACAACAAATGCTAAAGGAACTTCTCTATGTGGGAAACACAAGAGAATAAAAGGATCTACAAAAAGAAACCCAAAACAATTAAGAAAATGGTCATAGGAACATACATATCGATAATTACCTTAAATGTAAATGGATTCAATGCTCCAAACAAAAGGCATAGACTGGCTGAATGGATACAAAAACAAGACCCGTATATATGCTGTCTACAAGAAGCCCACTTCAGACCTAGGGACACATAAAGACTGAAACTGAGGGGATGGAAAAAGATAGTCCATGCAAATGGAAATCAAAAGAAAGCTGGAGTAACAATTCTCATATCAGACAAAATAGACTTTAAAATCAAGATTATTACAAAAGACAAAGAATGACACTACGTAATGATCAGGGGATCAATCCAAGAAGAAGATATAACAATTGTAAATATTTATGCACCCAACATAGGAGCACCTCAATACATAAGGCAAATGCTAACAGCCATAAAAGGGGAAATCAGTAACACAATAGTAGGAGACTTTAACACCGCACTTTCACCAATGGACAGATCAACAAAAATGAAAATAAATAAGGAAATACAAGCTTTAAATGATACATTAAACAAGATGGACTTAATTGATACTTACAGGACATTCCATCCAAAACAACAGAATACACTTTCTTCTCAAGTGCTCATAGAACATTCTCTAGTATAGACCATATCCTGGGTCACAAATAAAGCCCTGGTAAATTTAAGAAAACTGAAATTTTATTAAGTATCTTTTCCGACCACAATGCTATGAGATTAGATATCAATTACAGGAAAAATACTGTTAAAATGCAAACACATGGATGCTACACAATACCCTACTAAAATAACCAAGAGATCACTGAAGAAATCAAAGAGGAAATCAAAAAATACCTAGAAACAAATGACAATGAAAACATGACAGCCAAAACCTGTGGGATGCAGCAAAAGCAGTTCTAAGAGGGAAGTTTATAGAAATACAATCCTACCTCAAGAAACAAGAAAAATCTCAAATAAACAACCTAACCTTAAACCTAAAGCAATTACAGAAAGGAGAACAAAAATAAAAAAGCCAAAGTTAGCAGAAGGAAAGAAATCATAAAGATTAGGTCAGAAATACATGATAAAGAAATGAAGGAAGCGATAGCAAAGGTAAATAAAACTAAAAGCTTCTTCCTTGAGAAAATAAACAAAATTGATACACCATTAGCCAGACTTAACAAGAAAGAAAGGGAGAAGGCTCAAATCAACAGAATTAGAAATGAAAAAGAAGTAACAAGTGACACTGTAGAAAAACAAAAATCACAAGAGATTACTACAAGCAACTATATGCCAATAAAATGGAGAACCTGGAAGAAATGGACAAATTCTTAGAAAAGCACAACCTTCTGAGACCGAACCAGGAAGAAATAGAAAATATAAACAGGCCAATAACAAGCACTGAAATTGAATCTGTGATTAAAAATCTTCCAACAAAGAAAAGCCCAGGACCAGATGGATTCACAGGCGAATTCTATCAAACATTTAGCAAGAGCTAACACCTATCCTTCTCAAACTCTTCCAAAGTATAGCAGAGGGAGGAAAACTCCCAAATTCATTCTATGAGGCCACCAGCGCCCTGATACCCAAAACAAAGATGTCTCAAAAAAAGAAAACTGCAGGCCAATACCACTGATGAACATAGATGCTAAAATCCTCAACAAAATACTAGCAGAGTCCAGCAGCACATTAAAAGGATCATACACCATGATCAAGTGGGGTTTATCCCAGGAATGCAAGGATTCTTAAATATGCACAAATCAGTCAATGTGATACACCATATTAACAAACTGAAGGATAAAAATGATATGATAATCTCAATAGATGCAGAAAAAGCTTTCAACAAAATTCAATACCCATTTATGATAAAACCTCTCCAGAAAGTAGGCATAGAGGGAACTTTCCTCAAAATAATAAAGGCCATATATGACAAACCCACAGCCAACATTGTTCTCAATGGTGAAAAACTGAAACCATTTCCACTAAAATCAGGAACAAATAAAGGTTGCTCACTTTCACAACTGTTATTCAACATAGTTTTGGAAGTTTTAGCCACAGAAATCAGAGAAGAAAAAGAAATAAAAGGAATCCAAATCAGAAAAAAAGAAGTAAAACTGTCACTGTTTGCATGATAGAGAATCCTAAAGAGGCTACCAGAAAACTACTAGAAGTAATCAATGAATCTGGTAAAGTAGCAGGATATAAAATTCTTGCACAGAAATCTCTTACATTCCTATACTAATGATGAAAAATCTGAAGGAGAAATTAAGGAAACACTCCCATTTACCACTGCAACAAAAAGAATAAAATACCTAGAAATAACCTACCTAAGGAGACAAAAGACCTGTATGCAGAAAACTATAAGACACTGATGAAAGAAATTAAAGATGATACAAAGAGATGGAGAGATATACTATGTTCTTGGATTGGAAGAATCAACATTGTGAAAATGACTATACTACCCAAAGCAATCTACAGATTCAGTGCAATCCCTATCAAATTATCAATGGCATCTTTCACAGAACTAGAACAAAAACCTTCACAATTTGTATGGAAACACAAAATACCCTGAATAGCCAAAGCAATCTTGAGAAAGAAAAACGGAGCTGGAGGAATCAGACTCCCTGACTTCAGACTATACTACAAAGCTACTGTAATCAAGACAGTATGGAACTGGCACAAAAACAGAAATATAGATCAATGGAACAGGATAGAAAGCCCGGAGATAAACCCACACACATAACGTCACCTTATCTTTGATAAAGGAGGCAAGAATATACAATGGAGAAAAGACAGCCTCTCCAATAAGTGGTGCTGGGAAAACTGGACAGCTACATGTAAAAGAATGAAATTAGAACACTTCCTAACACCACACACAAAAATAAACTCAAAATGGATCAAAAACCTAAATGTAAGGCCAGACACTGTAAAACTATTAGAGGAAAACATAGGCAGAACACTATGACATAAATCACAGCAAGATCCTTTTTGACTCACCTCCTAGAGAAATGGAAATAAAAACAAAAATAAACAAATGGGACCTAATGAAGCTTAAAAGCTTTTGCACAGCAAAGGAAACCATAAACAAGACTAAAAGACAACCCTCAGAATGGGAGAAAATATTTTCCAACAAACCAACTGACAAAGGATTAAGCTCCAAAATATACAAGCAGCTCATGTAGCTCAATATCCATAAAACAGACAACCCAATCCAAAAATGGGCAGAAGACCTAAATAGACATTTCTCACAAGAAGATATACAGATTGCCAACAAATACATGAAAGGATGCTCCACATCACTAATCATTAGAGAAATGGAAATCAAAACCACAATGAGGTATCACCTCACACCGGTCAGAATGGCCATCATCAAAAAATCTACAAGCAATAAATGCTGGAGAGGGTATGGAGAAAAGGGACCCTCTTGCACTGTTGGTGGGAATGTAAATTGATACAACCACTGTGGAGAACAGTATGGAGGTTCCTTAAAAAACTGTAAATAGAATTACCATATGACACAGCAATCCCACTATTGGGCATATACCCTGAGAAAACCATAATTCAAAAAGAGTCATGTACCACAATATTCATTGCAGCACTATTTACAATAGCCAGGACATGGAAGCAACCTAAATGTCCATCGACAGATGAATGGATAAAGAAGATGTGGCACATATGTATAATGAGCCATAAAAAGAAACGAAATTGAGTTATTTGTAATGAGGTGGATGGACCTAGAGTTTGTCATACAGAGTGAAGTAAGTCAGAGAGCGAAAAACAAATACCGTATGCTAACATATATATATAGAATCTAAAAAAAAGAAAAAAATGGTTCTGAAGAACCTAGGGGAAGGACAGGAATAAAGACGCAGACGTAGAGAATGAACTTGAGGACACGGGGAAGGGGAAGGGGAAGCTGGGACGAAGTGAGAGAGTGGCATGGACATATATACACTACCAAATATAAAACTGATAGCTAGTGGGAAGCAGCTGCATAGCACAGGGAGATCAGCTCGGTGCTTTGTGACCATCTAGAGGGGTGAGATAGGGAGGGTGGGAGGGAGACGCAAGAGGGAGGGGATACATGTATATGTATATGTATAGCTGATTCACTTTGTTATACAGCAGAAACTAACACACCATTGTAAAGCAATTATACTCCAATAAAGATGTTAAAAAAAAACCCAACAACAATAGAGGAAGCAAAATAAATGAGCTGCATGCACCCTTGAGCCCACACCATCTGTAAAGAGCCAGGCTGGGAGGAGATAGAGGGGATTAGGGAGAATCCATGTGAGAGAGAGAGATCTTCCTCTGTCCCCAGGGAGGCAGCTGAAAGGAAATTGCTTTTGGAGTCAGAAAATTGCTCTACGTGTTTCCTACCTCAGTGCTCCTGTGCCAGGACCCAGGCCTGGCCTGAGAATATGGCCCCTCGTGGTCCTGGGTACAGAAGGGGCAGACACCAGCCAGCATGTGCTGTTCCCTTTTCGGGAGAGGAGGCAGGTCTGTCCCTGCCTTCACCAGGACTTCATCATCTTCTCCAGGGTCCCCATCCTGCTCTTTACAGCATAGGACAACCCAGGCCCCTCATATAATTATACAGAGCTCAAGTGCTAGCTGTATCACTCCTGAGAAGTGTAACCCCAGGCAACTCCCTCTACCTCTCTCTGACTCAGCTTTCTCATCTATAAAGGGGAGATGATGATAATGATAGTATTCTGAGGTTCTGATAATGAATATGCTGAGGGTTTAGTAAGTTAATACATGTGAAGTGCTTAGAATAGCACCCAGCACACAGTAAGAGTTCCGTGTTAGTTATTTTATAGTTGTTGTTATGATTGCCTTCTACCATGGTGATCTTACCATGCAACAAGTAGAGCAAGTTTTTACTTGGCCCCAGTGGCTTGAGATATGATTATCATCCAGTTCAACTACCCTCAGAGTTGAATATGTCAAACTCAGAAGGCCTTAGAAATCCACAACCCAACCTCCTAGTTTAGAGATGGAGTCACTGAGGCCCAGAGAGGCCAAACCTCAGTTCCTGCAACTCATTGGGGGTATGGATTCATCCCTCTGCCCCTGTGTTAAAGAGTGTGTAGGCAGAAAGGAGAGCTCTGAGGGTGTGCTAATTTGATTTCTACCATGAATTGTAGTATAAAATGATGCTACTTATAAAAAGGAATGAAATTGAGTTATTTGTAATGAGGTGGATGGACCTAGAGTCTGTCATACAGAGTGAAGTAAGTCAGAAAGAGAAAAACAAATACTGTATGCTAATGCACATATATGGTCTCTAAAAAACGGTACTGATGAACCTAGTGGCAGGGCAGAAATAAAGACACAGATGTAGAGAACGGACTTGAGGACACACGGGGGAAGGGGAAGATGGGACGAAGGCAGAGAGTACTATTGACATATATACACTACCAAATGTAAAATGGATGGCTAGTGGGAAGCTGCTGCATGGCACAGGGAGATCAGCTTGGTGCTTTGTGATGACTTAGAGGGGTGGGATATGGAGGGTGGGAGGGAGGCTCAAGAGGGAGGGGATATGGGGATATACGTATACATATAGCTGATTCACTTTGTTGTACGGTAGAAACTAAAACACCATTGTAAAGCAATTATACTCCAATAAAGATATTTAAAAAAACGATGCTACTTAAATTTCCCTGTGATTCTCTTGTGGATATGACTAAATATAAATTTCTTGCTGCTATGTGTATTTTCATCTTGGACCACTGTCACAGTTAATTTTATGTGCCAACTTGAGCGGATCACAGGGTACCCAGATATTTGGCTAAATATTATTTCTGAATACTTTTGTTAGAGTGTTTCCAGAGGAGACTAGTATTTGAATTGGTAGTCTCAGTAAAGTAGATGGCCCTTCCCAATGTGGGTGGGTGACACCCCATCCACTGAGGGCTTGAGCAGAACAAAAGGAGGAGAAAAGGAGAATTTTTCCCTTCTCTGACTGACTGCCTGAGCTGAGACTTTGGTCTTCTCATGCCTTTGGACTGAGAATTATACAGCTACCTTGGTTCTCAGGCTTTCTGACTCAAACTGAATTACATCAAAAATTTCCTAGGTTTCTGGTTTACAAACAGCAGATCATGGGACGGTTCAGCCTCATAATTGTGTGAGTCATATGTAGCCAATCTATATCTGTGTGTTTATGTATATATTTATACAACCATGTATCTTTTAACTTTTTATTTTCAAAAAATTTTAGACTTACAGAAGAATTACAAAGATAGCACAATGTTTCCACATAATTGTCATCCAGCCTCCCCCAATGATAATGTCTTATATAATCATAGTACAGTTATCAAAACTAAGAAATTAATATAGGTGCAGCACTGTTAACGAAACTACAGACTCTATTTGGATGCTCTTTTTCTGTTCCAGAAACCAATCCAGGCCATCACATGGCATTTAGTCATCATCTCCTTTTTTTAAAAATTTAATTTAATTTATTTTTTTATACAGCATGTTCTTATTAGCTATCCATTTTATACATATTAGTGTATACATGTCAATCCCAATCTCCCAGTTCATCACACCCCCCCACCACTTTTCCCCCCTTGGTGTCCATATGTTTGTTCTCTACATCCGTGTCTCAATTACTGCCCTGCAATCCGGTTCATCTGTACCATTTTTATAGGTTCCACATATATGCGTTAATATATGATATTTGTTTTTCTCTTTCAGACTTACTTCACTCTGTATGACAGTCTCTAGATCCATCCACATCTCTACAAATGACCCAATTTTGTTCCTTTTTCTGGCTGAGTAATATTCCATTGTATATATGTACCACATCATCTTTATCCATTTGTCTGTTGATGGGCATTTAGGGTGCTTCCATGTCCTGGCCATTGTAAATACTGATGCAATGAACATTCGGGTGCATGTGTCTTTTTGAATTATGGTTTTCTCTGGGTATATGCCCAGTAGTGGGATTGCTGAGTCATATGGTAATTCTATTTTTAGTTTTTTAAGGAACCTCCATACTATCCTCCATAGAGGCTGTACCAATTTACTTTCCGAACAACAGTGCAAGAGGGTTTCTTTTTCTCCACACCCTCTCCAGCATTTGATGTTTGTAGATTTTCTGATGATGCACCATTCTAACTGATGTGAGGTGATACCTCATTGTAGTTTTGATTTGCATTTCTCTAATAATTAGTGATGTTGAGCAGATTTTCATGTGCTTCTTGGCCATGTGTATGTCTTCTTTGGAGAAATGTTTATTTAGGTCTTCTGCCCAGTTTTGGATTGGGTTTTTTGTTTTTTTTAATATTGAGCTGCATGAGCTGTTTATATATTTTGGAGGCTAATCCTTTGTCCATTGATTCATTTACAAATATTTTCTCCCATTCTGAGGGCTGTCTTTTTGTCTCGTTTGTAGTTTCCTTTGCTGTGCAAAAACTTTGAAGTTTCATTAGGTCCCATTTGTTTATCTTTGTTTTTATTTCCATTACTCTAGGAAGTGGATCAAAAAAGATCTTGCTGTAATTTATGTAAAAGAGTGTTCTTCCTATGTTTTCCTCTAAGAGTTTTATAGTGTCCAGTCTTACATTTAGGCCTCAAATCATTTTGAGCTTATTTTTGTGTATGGTGTTAGGGAGTGTTCTAATTTCATTCTTTTACATGTAGCTGTCCAGCTTTCCCAGCACCACTTATTGAATAGACTGTCTTTTCTCCATTGTATATCCTTGCTTCCTTTGTCATAGATTAGTTGACCATAGGTGTGTGGGCTTACCTCTGGGCTTTCTATCCTTTTCCATTGATCTGTTTCTGTTTTTGTGCCAGTACCGTATTGTGTTGATTACTGTAGCTTTGTAGTATAGTCTGAGGTCAGGGAGTCTGATTCCTCCAGCTCTGTTTTTTTCCTTCAATACCACTTTGGCTATTCAGGGTCTTTTGTGTCTCCACACAAATTTTAAGATTTTTTGTTCTAATTCTGTAAAAAATGTCATTGGTAATTTGATAGGGATTGCACTGAATCTGTAGATTGCTTTGGGTAGTATAGTCATTTTCACAATATTGATTCTTCCAATCCAAGAACATGGTATATTTCTCCATCTGTTGGTATCATCTATAATTTCTTTCATCAGTGTCTTATAGTTTTCTGCATGCAGATCTATTGTCTCCCTAGGTAGGTTTATTCCTAGGTATTTTATTCTTTTTGTGCAGTGATAAGTAGGAGTGTTTCCTTAATTTCTTTCAGGTTTTTCATCATTAGAGTATAGGAATGCAAGAGATTTCTGTGTATTAATTTTGTATCCTGCAACTTTACCAAATTCATTGATTAGTTCTAGTAGTTTTCTGGTGGCATCTTTAGGATTCTCTATGTATAGTATCATGACATCTGCAAACAGTGACAGTTTTACTTCTTTTCCAATTTGTATTTCTTTTATTTCTTTTTCTTCTCTGATTGCCATGGCTAGTACTTCCAAAACTATGTTGAATAATAGTGGTGAGAGTGGACATCCTTGTCTTGTTCCTGATCTTAGAGGAAAGGCTTTCAGTTTTCCACCATTGAGAATGATGTTTGCTGTGGGTTTGTCGTATATGGCCTTTATTATGTTAAGGTAGGTTCCCTCTATGCCCACTTTCTGGAGAGTTTTTATGATAAATGAGTGTTGAATTTTGTTAAAAGCTTTTTCTGCATCTATTGAGATGATCATATGGTTTTTCTCCTTCAATTTTTTAATATGGTGTATCACATTGATTGATTTGTGTATATAGAAAAATACTTGCATCCCTGGGATAAATCCCACTTGATCTTGGTGTATGATCCTTTTAATGTGTTGTTACAGTCTGTTTGTTAGTATTTTGATGAGGATTTTTGCATCTATATTCATGAGTGATATTGGTCTGTAATTTTTATTTTTTGTAGTATCTTTGTCTGGTTTTGGTATCAGGGTGATGGTGGCCTCATAGAATGAGTTTGGGAGTGTTCCTTCATCTGCAAATTTTTGGAAGAGTTTGAGAAGGATGGGTGTTAGCCCTTCTCTAAATGTTTGATAGAATTCACCTGTGAAGCCATCTGGTGCTGGATTTTTGTTTGTACGAAGATTTTTAATCACAGTTTCAATCTCATTCCTTGTGATTGGTCTGTTCATGCTCTCTATTTCTTCCTGGTTCAGTCTTGGAAGGTTATACCTTTCTAACAATTTGTCCATTTCTTCCAGGTTGTCCATTTTTTTGGCATAGAGTTGCTTGTAGTAGTCTTTTAGGATGCTTTGTATTTCTGCGGTGTCTCTTGTAACTTCTTCTTTTTTGTTTCTAATTTTATTGATTTGAGTCATCTCCCTCTTTTCTTGGTGAGTCTGGCTAATGGTTTATCAATTTTGTTTATCTTCTCAAAGCAACAGCTTTTAGTTTTATTGATCTGTGCTATTGTTTTCCTTGCTTCTATTTCATTTATTTCTGCTCTGATTTTTATGATTTCTTTCCTTGTACTAATTTTGGGTTTTGTTTGTTCTTCTTTCTCTACTTCCTTTAGGTGTAAGGTTAGATTGTTTATTTGAAATTTTTCTTGTTTCTTGAGGTAGGCTTGTATTGCTGTAAACTTCCCTCTTAGAACTGCTTTTGCTGCATCCCATAGGCTTTGTATCATCGTGT
Organism: Globicephala melas; assembly: GCF_963455315.2. Lineage (NCBI taxonomy): Eukaryota > Metazoa > Chordata > Mammalia > Artiodactyla > Delphinidae > Globicephala > Globicephala melas. The sequence goes on from NC_083332.1 coordinate 27,247,523, forward strand.
CTTCATTGTCATTTGTCTCTAGGTATTTTTTGATTTCCTCTCTAATTTCTTCAGTGATCTCTTGGTTATTTAGTAGTGTATAGTTTAGCCTCCATGTGTTTGGGTTTTTTATGGTTTTTCCTTGTAATTGATTTCTAATTTCATAGCGTTGTGGTCAGAAAAGAGGCTTGATATGATTTCAATTTTCTTAAATTTACTGAGGCTTGATTTGTGACCCAAGATGTGATCTATCCTGGAGGATGTTCTGTGCGCACTTGAGAAGAAAGTGTAATCTGCTGCTTTGGGATGGAATGTCCTATAAATACCAATTAAATCTATCTGGTCTACTGTGTCATTTAAAGATTCTATTTCCTTATTAATTTTCTGTTTGGATGATCTGTCCACTGGAATAAGTGAGGCATTAAAGTGCCCCACTATTTTTGTGTTAGTGTCGATTTCCTATTTTACAGCTGTTAGCATTCGCCTTATGTATTGAGATGCTCCTATGTTGGGTGCATATATATTTATAATTTTTATATTTTCTTCTTGAATTGATCCCTTGATCATTATGTAGTGCCCTTCCTTGTCTATTGTAACATTCTTTATTTTAAAGTCTATTTTATCTGATATGAATATTGCTACTCCAGCTTTCTTGTGATTTCCATTTGCATGGGATATCTTTTTCCATCCCCTCACTTACAGTCTGTATGTGTCCCTAGGTCTGAAGTGGGTCTCTTGTAGACAACATCTATATGGGTCTTGTTTTTGTATCCATTCAGCAAGCCTGTGTCTTTTGGTTGGAGCATTTAATTCATTCACGTTTAAGGCAATTACCAAAATGTATCTTCCTATTATCATTTTCTTAATTGTTTTGAGCTTGTTTTTGTAGGTCTTTTTCTTCTCTTGTGTTTCCCACTTGGAGAAGTTCCTTTAGCATTTGTTGTAGAGCTGGTTTGGTGGTGCTGAATTCTTTTAGCTTTTGCTTGTCTGTAAAACTTTTGATTTCTCCATTGAATCTGAATGAGATACTTGCCGGGTAGATTAATCTTGGTTGTAGGTTCTTCTCTTTCATTGCTTGAAATATGTCATGCCACTCCCTTCTGGCTTGTAGAGTTTCTGTTGAGAAATCAGCTGTTAACCTTATGGGAGTTCCCTTGTATGTTATTTGTTGCTTTTCCCTTGCTGCTTTCAATAATTTTTCTTTGTCTTTAATTTTTGCCAATTTGATTACTATGTGTCTCAGCATGTTTCTCCTTGGGTTTATCCTGCCTGGGACTCTCTGCATTTCCTGGACTTGGGTGGCTATTTCTTTTCCCATGTTAGGGAAGTTTTTGACTATAATCTCTTCAAATATTTTCTCGGGTCCTTTCTCTCTCCTCCGTCTGAGACCCCATAATGCGAATGTTATTATGTTTAATGTTGTCCCAGAGGTCTCTTAGGCTGTCTTCATTTCTTTTTATTCTTTTTTCTTTATTCTGTTCCACAGCAGTGAATTCCACCATTCTGTCTTCCAGGTCCCTTATCCGTTCTTCTCCCTCAGTTATTCTGCTACTGATTCCTTCTAGTGTATTTTTTGTTTCAGTTATTGTATTGTTCATCTCTGTTTGTTTGTTCTTTAATTCTTCTAAGTCTTTGTTAAACATTTCTTGCATCCTCTCGATCTTTGCCTCCATTCTTTTTCTGAGGTCCTGGATCATTTTCACTATCGTTATTCTGAATTCCTTTTCTGGAAAGTTGTCTATCTCCACTTCATTTAGTTGTTTTTCTGGGGTTTTATCTTGTTCCTTAATCTGGTACATAGCCCCCTGCCTTTTTATCTTGCCTATCTTTCTGTGAATGTGGTTTTTGTTCCATAGGCTGCAGGATTGTAGTTCTTCTTGCTTCTGCTGTCTGCCCTCTGTTGGATGAGGCTTTCTAAGAGACTTGTGCAAGTTTCCTGATGGGAGGGACTGGTGGTGGGTAGAGCTGGCTGTTGCTCTGGTGGGCAGAGCTCAGTAAAACTTTAATCTGCTTGTCTGCTGATGGGTGGCACTGGTTCCCTCCCTGTTGGTTGTTTGGCCTGAGGTAACCCAACACTGGAGCCTACCTGGGCTCTTTGGTGAGGTAAATGGCAGACTCTGGGAGGGCTCACACCAAGGAGTACTTCCCAGAACTTCTGCTGCCAGTGTCCTTGTCCCCACGGTGAGGCACAGCCACACCCTGCCTCTTTAGGAGACCCTTCAACACTAGCAGGTATGTCTGGTTCAGTCTCCTGTGGGGTCTGCTCCTTCCCCTTGGTCCCGATGTGCACACTACTTTGTGTGTGTCTCCAAGAGTGGAGTCTCTGTTTCCCCCAGGCCTGTTGATGTCTTTCAATCAAATTCCGCTAGGCTTCAAAGCCTGATTCTCTTGGAATTCCTCCTCCTGTTGCCAGAACCCCAGGTTGGGAAGCCTGACATGGGGCTCAGAACCTTCATTTCAGTGGGTGGACTTCTGTAGTATAAATGTTCACCAGTTAGTGAGTCACCCACCCAGCATTTATGGGATTTGATTTTATTGTGATTTTGCCCCTCTTACCGTCTCATTGTGACTTCTCCTTTGTCTTTGGATGTGGGGTGTCTTTTTTGGTGAGTTCCAGTGTCTTCCTGTTGATGATTGTTCAGCAGTTAGTTGTGATTCCGGTGCTCTCGCAGAGGGAGTGAGAGCACGCCCTTCTACTCCACCATCTTGAACCAATCTAGTCACCGTCTCCTTAATCTTCTCTAATCTGTGACAGCTCCTCAATCTTTTCTTGTCCTGCTGACCTTGACACTTTTGAAGAATACCAGTTGGGTATTTTGTAGGCTGTATGAATTTGGCTGGTGATTTCTTAATGATTAGACCTAGGTGGTAGATTTGGGGAAGTGCACCACAAAGAAGAGGAGCCCTTCTCATCCTATCATGTCAGGGGGTAGGTGAGACCAACACGTCTTATTGCTGATGATGCTAATTTTCATTGCTTGGCGAAAGTGGTGTCGATTGTTTTTCTCCCTATAAAGTCACTATTTCCCCCTTTCCATACTCTATGCATTAGAATTGACTCACAGAATCCAGCCCACACTTAAGAGGACAGGAGATAAGCCCACCCTCCTGGAGGAAGGCCTGTCAAAGAATTTGCAGGTATATGTTAAAGCCACCACAGCAATTAATTAATATTTGAAGGGAGATACTTTGAGGCTATGCAAATATCCTATTTCTTCTTAAACTTTCCCAACGAATTTTAACATTCATGAGTGGATTTTGCCTGCAGCAATGATTATTGTGGTGCTCTCGTGGTGATTTTCTATTTCCCTCATTCCTTCTCCATTTATTAATTGGAATTCTTCTGTAAGGAAGAGTTAGGCTTTCCCCTCCATTTATTTATTTATTCAATCATTTATTTATATCAGTATGGACTCATGAATCTGTATTGTACTCTTTGGGTTAAAATTCAACACCATTATTATATATTTTGTTGCTGAAAATCATTTAGTTTGTCCATTGGGAGCTCTTTCAGGTTGGTCTCTGTGACTTTTTAATATGTCTCCATCCTTTTGTGGTTTGGTTTTGCTGTTTTGTTTCTCTTTTTTTTGGTAGAGACCAAGTAATTTTCCCCTCCCAAACAGAAATCTCTTTACTGTTTATCTTATTATTTTTTTTTAGCTGCATATATTTAAAGCATCACTTAGACATGTTAGTCTTCAGCTCCAAACCTTCTATTGGTTCCCATTGGACTTAGAATAAACTCAGAGTTCTCCCCCAGCACAAAAGTCCCTGTGTGATCTGACTTCACTTTTCCTGCTCTCTTGTCTCTTGCTGACCTTGGATCCCTCTGGCTTTCTTCTTATACCTTTGACACACCTAATTTGTTATCTGCAAGCCCTTTGCTCCTAGGTCCCCTCTGCCTGGAGTATCCTTGCCCAGATGTCACCTTGGCTAGCTTCTTGTCATTCAAGCCAAAGCTCAAAGTGGCCTCCCTGACCACAAGCGAAGTGGTAGGAACACTCAGAGGAGTGACTGAAGAGAGTTTAATGATGGCACAGTTTACAGAAGTATGCATGGGCTTACAGGAACCAAGAAGGAAGAGTAAAGCATTGGGGACAAGCCAGATGGGGAACATTACCAATCCCCAGCTTGGAGGGGCAAGAGGAGGAAACAATGTTAACAGTGCTTGGCAAGAGCTGGGGCCACAGGTACAGGAACTCAGTCACTGCCCAAGCTGTGGTCCCAGATGAGTCAGGGGTGGGTCCCGGGGTGTATTTACCTTTCCCTCCCAATCTCCAATCTCCTGTCAGTGTTCTCCATTGGCCAGACCCAATATGGAGCCAGAGGACATGTCTGCTGCTACACCCAGCAGTGGTTAGCCTCCTGGCACACAGGACAGGGCAGAGAATGGGTCTTTAGGGGTCAATGGAGAATATAACCCCAACCAAACTGTGTCCATCATTTCATCTTGTTCCTTTCCCACCCCATAATGCATAATCATTACCTGAAACTGTCTTGTTATTTACTGCTTGTTTACAGTCTACCTCTCCACCCCATGACATAATGTGATCTCCATGGAGAAGGGACCATCTTTTTCACCACTACATTCATAGTCCCTGGCACATAGTAGGTGTTCCATAAATATTTGTGTATAAACAAAAAGTGAATCCATGTTCAAAGGCCAAAACACATGTTTGGGCCCATGGTACTCCCAGCTGGTTTTTCTCCCTTCAGAATGCTTCTGTGGCTGGGATGATTTGTATTAGAATTTCTCCAGCACCTCTGATCCACCCTCACCTCACATATTCCTCATCAGCATGGCTGAGCTGACTTCCAGTGCAGCAGTGATGTGCCGTCTCTCTCACACTCCCACCCCTGAGGCCCAGCTCCACCTGCCTCCTCCCAAGGGCTGTCTGATGTCTGCAGCCCTCCTACTATCACCATTCCTATTTGAAGGCACGTGCCCATCACCTCCCACTGCTCACTAGTTTCTCTAGACCTGCGCTGTCCTATGTAGCAGCCATTAGCCACGTGTGGCTACCTAGCACTTGAACATGGCAGTCAAACTGAGATGTACTAAGTTTAAAGTACATGCCAGATTTCAAAGAGTTAGTATGAATAAGAGAAAGTAAAAATCTCGATTACATGTAAATAATAACATATTGGGTATATTGGGTTATGAAAATTAACGTCACCTATTTTCAGTTTTTTAATCTAGCTACTAGAAAATTTGAAATTACATATGTGGCTCACATTCTATTTCTGTTGGACAGAGCTGCTCCAGATGAAATGTCTCCATGAGCACCATTTCATTTGCTGCAGCATTCCCAGGGCCTGGCACAGAGCATGGCAAGTAGTAGATGCTCAATAAATAATTGTTGTTGGGACATAGAAAACAAACTTATGTTTACCAAAGGGGAAAGGGGGGAGGAGTTTGGGATTAACACATACACACTACTATATATGAAATAAACAACAAGGTCTTACTGTATAGCACAGGGAATTATATTCAATATCTTGTAATAACCTATAATGGAAAAGAATCTGAGAAAGAATATATCTGTGTGTTTGTGTGTGTGTGTGTAACAATCACTTTGCTGTACACTTGAAAGTAACACAACATTGTAAATCAACTATACTTCAATAAAAAAGAAAGAATGAAAAAATAAATAAATACCTGTTGGACAAAGGAACATTCCCCACTAGAAGTCTTCCCCTAAGGGATCATGAACTGCTGGAGGACAAGGCAGGGCCTCTCTGTCTGCCTCGCAGGTAGGGAGTGTACCCAAATCTCAAGTAGACTAAGAGTGGCCTACAGCCCATGTTTGCTGAATGAAGGTGAGTGCCTTCATTCAGGTGACTGCAGCTCCAGGAACCAAACCTGGTGGGGCCTGATGTGTGATAAAGGAAGTAAATGCAAAGCAACAGATTGGAGAATATGTGGTGTTACTATTCTACTAAGAATAGCTCACTCGAGGGTTCTAGAGGACACAGGACTCTTACAGAAGGAGCTCAGGACCCTGGAGACCTGTTTTGCTCAGGCTAGGGAGGTTGCCATGTGCCAGTTTTCTTGACAGGAGGAGGCTCGTTTGTGCTAGCTCTGCACATTTTCACCTGACAGAGCAATGTGTAACCTTCTCTGCTGCAGGAAGTTGTAAAAGAAAGAGCTATCTGCCTCTCCCCAGAGGCAGAGCTTGAGCCAGATGCCATTGTGAGCACTTGAGAACTGTTATTTCATAAATCCCTTCAATGCCTCTGTGAGGCAGGTAGAATTACCAGCTCTGCTTTACTGATGAGGAAAATGAAGCTCCAGGAAGTGAAGTCACTTAGCCAAAGTCTCAGAGAGGCAGTGGCAGAGTCAGCACCAGAATGTAGTTTTCTTGCCTCTTTATCCAGTGTACTGTCAACTGCACCACACTGCCTCCATCTCTAAACTGAAAGAGAGGGAGAGAGGGAGAGGGAAAAAGAGAGAGAGAGACAGTTGGGTTTCAATGACTATTTGGTCAAGGAATAGAAACACACATTGTGCTTCAAGAATAAAGACAAATACTGTATGCTAACACATATATATGGAATTTAAGAGAAAAAATGTCATGAAGAACCTAGGGGTAAGACAGGAATAAAGACGCAGACGTAGAGAATGAACTTGAGGACACGGGGAAGGGGAAGGGGAAGCTGGGACGAAGTGAGAGAGTGGCATGGACATATATACACTATCAAATATAAAACTGATAGCTAGTGGGAAGCAGCTGCATAGCACAGGGAGATCAGCTCAGTGCTTTGTGACTGCCTGGAGGGGTGGGATAGGGAGGGTGGGAGGGAGGGAGATGCAAGAGGGAAGAGATATGGGAACATATGTATAACTGATTCACTTTGTTATAAAGCAGAAACTACCACACCATTGTAAAGCAATTATACTCCAATAAACATGAAAAAGAAAAAAAAGAATACTGGGCGTATTCTTTTTTTTTTTTTTTTTTTTGCGGTACGCGGGCCTCTCACCGCTGTGACCTCTCCCATTGTGGAGCACAGGCTCCGGACGCGCAGTCTCAGCGTCCATGGCTCACGGGCCCAGCCGCTCTGCAGCAGGTGGGATCCTCCCGGACCGGGTCACGAACCCGCGTCCCCTGCATCGGCAGGCAGGCTCTCAATCACTGCGCCACCAGGGAAGCCCCTGGGTATATTCTTGATTTGTAACATAATGCTACAACAGATTTCTATTACATTCTGGTTTATCATTTCCTTGATTTTAATATTTCACAGGTCAAATCCCATTTCTGAAACTGAACTACATCTGACTTGATGTAATGGGCCAATATTCAAATCCCATTTTCCATTACCAAGGTGGTAACATTTCCACTACAATAACATAGAAACTTACCCCTAGCATTGAGAGTGAGCGCTGTTCTCCAATTGCAGTTTTCTCTGTGCATGAATTATTAATGACCAAAGCTCCCCTTACAAATCTACTCACTTTTCCATGGCCTTTCCAGATTTTAGAGCTTGCTACTTTTCTAAGAGCATTGCATGAAGGTTTGCTGTGTTTAATGGCAGATGGGTTGGGTATGTTTATCAGCCAAGTAATCATAGATGTGTAGGCATATCTATGTAAGTAAAGGCAGACTGAGTAGAAGAGAGTCCCTACCCTCAAGGAGCGTAGAGTCTTGTTGGGAAGATGATATACTCTCCGTAGTGACACAAGCCAGCCATATCAGTACTACAGTGTGTGTGTTGTTCAGATCAAACCGTCACTGAAAATGTCACCTTAAATTCCCCAGGTGAGGCCATGGAATCACATGTTTTTTAACATGTTCTCAAATCTGACTTCCGTAGTTTGGATCTCAAAAGCAAACATGAAAGTTTGAAAAAAGTTCAGTTTTCTGAAATGATGGTTTCAAATCTCTGATCAGCAATGCTTAGGTTTCTCTGGCATTCCTTTCAGCTTAATTTCTTGTCTCGTCAAGGGTATTTTTATCAGTTTATGGGAGAAGACTAATTTTATTTGATAAAAGAAAAATAGAAGCACTAGACGGTAAGCATTCATCTCATTTTCAGTTCATGTTTCATTATGAATTTGCATTGCATCTGACACTCCTGTGTTAACAAATCCTTGGATGTATCATCTTGGAGTTAAGACAATAATTTGCCTGTAAATTTGACAAAAAAATTCAGTAATGCTGGAGATCCATCATACAGATATAATTTGCTACTGCTGTGATCATTTTCAGTAAAATGATCCAATTATACTCTGCATAGCTTATTATTAGCTTCCTTCCCTCAACCAGCTGGAAAAGGGAAAATAGTGTCACTTTATTAGTAAATGGATAAAGTTTGTTTTGTGCAACTCAAAGTCTGATTTTAACAGTGAATTTTGGGGACATCAAGCCCCAAACCTTGTGATCACATATTTGCTTAACAAATACATACTATGCAAGACATTGTGCTGGGTATGAAGAGGAGGAGGAATAGTAATTCAAAAAAGTAAGACAAGAGGGCCCCAGTCTCAGTGCTTGCAGTTGCCACACTGCTGACATATATGGCCCAAGTGGGCATATGGGGAGTCAGCAAATGGGAGGCCACATGCCCTGCCTACTCAGCTCCAGTCACCCATCACCTCATGCGAAGGTAAGAGGAGGAGGAGTGGCCAGATCATCTAAATTTTTAAAAGAAGCCATGAACCTGGGCATTTAGTGAAATGTCCTGGTTTGAAAATGCTGTCTATTGGCCTATGGCTGCTAATTGGGATCCCCAGTTGGAGACAGGATTCCTGTCCTCAAGAACAGGAGGCAGCAGTGGACACAGGTCACTTGCTACAGAGCAGAGTGAGATTAGTGATGGGATAGATGTATTCCCAAAGTGCTAGAGAAGCAAGAAGGAGGGGGAGAGCCCTCCAAGCGTGGGTTTCAGCAGAAGTCTTCCCTGTGAGACATCTGTAAGACTCAAGCATTCTTTCCTTTGAAGACCCCACCCAAGACATGGTAATCATATTAAAATGCACCCAGTTCTCATATTAAATTTAATATTTTGTTGTCTAAATTTATCTTTAAAATATTATTTTGATTTTGCAGTTTTTGTATTTTGGAGTTCATTCTTTCTGAGATGAACCTCCACTGCAGGTCTCCAACATTGTCACAGTCTCATGAAAACCCTTTGGGGCCTGATGGATAAAATACTCCTGAGGTCAAGAATGATGGTATAGATCTTGAAAGAAGAGAGTATTTCCACCAGCAGAGAGGGAGATGAAGGGCTTTCCAGAAAGAGGAAACAGTGGGAGAATGTTCAGGAACATTCTGGAAACGATGAAGTATTCAGCCCTTGCCAGAGGCAGTTTAGAGAGAGGTCTGGAAAGATAGGTAGGAAACAAATTTTGGAGACTAGACTTTTTAGGCCATGAAGAGCCACTGATGGTTCTAAGAGAAGCATGACCTGTCCAGAGGACTGTAGGAGGGACCGGCCTTGGAACGCTCCAAGGAGGTGAATCTAAAACCTGACTTTGATGAATGAACCTCAGAGCAGAACTTGGTATAGAATCCACTTGCTTTCTGCACTGACTGTGCTCCTTGTTTTTCTTAATTCCTTCTTATCACATTGCTTTTCAAGCCTCCTCACTTCCTTTCTCAGCCACCATGTTCCCTAGAATGTATTTTACTTCTCCTTCCTGGTTTCTAGCTATCCTGGTGCTGGCCCTGCTCTGTCTGGCCTTCTCAGTCAACACTTCATTGGTTATTAAATTTTCCTCTTCCAAAACACATTTCCCAATAATTCACACTATACCTTCTTTTTCTACCACAGAATGAACTTACTTATAGAACTTTAATGCTGAAAGGGACATAAGAAGCCAATCACTCTTCACTGCCTCAAATTTACTTGCCTAACGTCACTAGAATGAGAGTCGGCATTGAGACAAGGATCTGTGTCATCTGGCTCAAATAAGGTAGCTTCTCTGTACCTGGCCACCTCCTGTAGGTATAACCTGGAGATTAAACTGACAAAGTGTGAGCTTTCAGATACTAAGAAGAGACACAATGCTCTCTGAATTGAGATTGGTGTCCTCTGAGACAATCTAGAAATACTTTTGGTCATGGGTCCTTGGGGTTTGTGACCAGACCATGTTGTCTTGGGGTCAATTATACCGACCTTGGAATACACTCTCCATGGATTCTTCAAGTCAGTCTCTGATTTCCTTCCTTTTTTAACCTTTTCAAATAAGAGTGAGTGAAATAAATGTTGGGATTGATCAGCCACCCTTTTCCTGATCCTCCTTTTTTTTTTAAGGCCACTGTCTACCCTTGGAAAAATAGTGACGTCAAGCATAGCCATGAGCTTCCTTAGTCAGCTAACCTGCCTTCCCCCACCAGTTTTTCAGAGAGGGCTTCCCAGGCATCATGAACTCATGAAATCTTCATTTGTCTTTAAAGGAGATTTGGTGCTGGAACTTTCCACGACAGTCTTTAAATGTCAATATAACTCATGGTGATAGGTTGTGTTGTGGAGGCAGTGGTGGTGAGCAAAGTAGCCACGAAATCACCCAAAAAAGAACTGTCTCACTCCCTCTCTGGCACTGTCTTCAGAGAGCTATCACACCCCTTCCTGAAAATCTCCAAGAAGGGACACCTCCGTGCCCTGACTCCATAGGCTGAACCTGATGTTTTACCATTAGACTTGCACAAAGCTGATTCTCTGATCAAAACTGCAATCCCTTCAACATCCATTTAATCTCTTCCTTTCTCAGTTTGATCCCTAAAACATGGAAATTACCACTTGACTTTGTTCTTCCCCTTCGTATTCTTGCAGATGACACAGCTTCTGTTGGGAATGGCACCAAGGGCTCTCGAGGGTAAAGGCAGCTTGCAGGGAAGGTTTCCTTGCACCCACGACCCCAGATGCTCACTCTGGGATGCATTTCAGATAGGTCCTCTTGGAGAAGGTGGTAGTTCACTTCTCTGCTGTCTCTTCAATTTCTTCAGGATGCCAATGAACATACTGCTTGCAAAATGAGAGTTCTTCCCTTGTTTGAATCTGTGCTTACGGTTTCTAATTAAATAATAACTTTCACAGCATTCTGCTGCTGTAAGCCTAAATAGCATTTCCGTTACCTCTACAAGTGAAGTCAAAATTAAAAGCCTGCCATTTCCTGGATTCTCTCATAAATGCAAGCATTAAGTTTTACCTACACTCACCCATTAGTAACTTCTCTTTGTGGTGGGTGTTGAAATGTCTTATAATGACTCTACTACCTCTTCAATTTTCCATCCCTCTCAGAATAGTAATGAATTTCACCTTGTCCTAGAGTTCCTGTCTAGTTTGTCTTCTAATTTCTTGATGTAACATGGATTTGATTTCATAAAGTTCTTTTTTCCTTCTCTTTGGGAAAGGAAAAGAGAAACATCTTTCTTATGCAGTTACCATTCTTTAAAGAGTGAGAAGCTGCTAGAAGAAGAATCAGCTTTCAGCTTTCAAGTTTTTCTTTGGGAAGACCTATAGTTTGGGTCCGACTGCAGACAGACTGGATCCCTCCCTCTGGGGTTTTTAATTATTTTTGCCCCTTGATTACAACACTTGTGTTCTGGGTGCTTTATGTGTATTGACTATTTTAATCCTTCCAATAACCCTATGTTCCCATTTTACAGATGAGGAAACTAAGGCAAAGAGGTTAATGAACTTTCTCAAGATCACACAGCTAGCAAGTATCAGATACGGATTGAACCCAAGTGGTCTAACCCCAGAGTCCACATATCCATCAGAGTTTTTTGAGTTATAAGTGACAGAAGCTCAACTCAAATTAACTAGGCAAAAAGGGAAAGTTTGTTTCCTCACAAGACCAATCCTTGAAAAGAACAGGAAGGGAACTGCTCACTGAGACAACTGAGACTGGGAATTTGACTGCCCTCAGGACTCTCTATCTCTGATATCCAGGTGTTTCCATAGTTCCTTCAGGCTGGCTTCTTCCACAAAACTGGAGTCTTATTTCTTAGCTGACACCCCCCTAGCTTCACAATGAAAAGAAGGCTCTTGCCCCCCAGCTCCAATTGTTTAAAAAAGAAAAGAGAGAGAGAGAGAGAAGAAACAGGAAAGGATAATGATTGGCCAATTTGAGTCACATGCCCATGGCCAGGACCCAATCACTGTGGCCAGTAGGGTGAGGTACCAGGATCATTCAGGCTGGGTTAGGCGCCTATCCTTGGAGAAGTTATTGCAGAGGGAGAGATAAAGTAGCTTCTGGTAAATCATATTTTAGAGTCATGGAATAGGAGAAAAATGAAACAAATCCCTAAAGAATGGAGAAAGCACAGCTTTACCACTGGAATAATTACTGCAAACTAAACAGCTCCACGAAAAATAATTGATCTTAACCTTTATGTTCCTGAGTTTTATTGTTGCTCCTGAAGTGGCTGGAACACATCAACAGATCTGGTAACACTAGACTTGCAGGTGTACAGTCAGCTGGAGCTGAGGACCAGGTCCTCAGGTAGGGTGAGGACAGTCCACTTTGCCAAAGCTGCCATCAGGTCTGCTTTGCTCATTTATGTGGCCTGCCTGGACCCTGTAGACATTTGAGTTGGAGGCAGGTAGCTTAGTGTATCACCATATAGCACATTCAATCATTGGGATGACCAATGAAAGCATCCATTTCCTCCATTATATTTGGCCAACAGCCCGTGAAGAAGGTTAATGCTTTGAAGAAGAAAGAGGAAAGGCAAAGCATCTGGCAGTTAAAAACAAGAGTTTTCTTGACAGAATGGCTTATGGCATTTGACAGAATTATTCAAGGCGCAGAAAAACAAGTTTGACAGCGTGTGTTTTAAGCAGAGATTCGTATATGGCACTTCCAAAGTCCATCACTGCCAGCCTGTGTGTGAGGTGGCAGGAGGGAGGGAGGGGGACTTCTTTTCTCTCTCTTTTCTTCTTTCCACCCAGGGCCTCAGTCTGCTCTCTTTAGATGCTTGTGTGAATAGGCAAACCCATTTCCCTCTCGTTCCCACTAATTTTCAAGGTACTGTCTGCCTTGACATTCCCTTTGTGATGATGCCTAACAGCTCCTGGAAAGCCATGGACCCCAGGGCATCATACAACGCCTAGCTTTTCAAAATGTGTTTCAGGAGATTCTTCACTGCCTAAACCAAGAGGTGTTTTCTGGCAAGATGCCTGCTTGAAAGCCTTCTAGAGCTTAGAGAAAAGATTTTGTTTTCCCTGATGGGCTGGGACAGAGTGGGCTGGTAGTGGAAACATAGAATGAAAGTTTCATGCTTCACATTCAGTCTTCATTTTTCTCCACATCTGGAGCTGCACAAATATTGGGAGGGGAGGGCAGCGACCCTGATCTGGGAAGTGGAAAACGAGGGAGAAGGAGATGATCATTTTGGAAAAGACATGACATCACACTGGTCAAGCACTCGACCTAGTCTCCTCTCACTGAGTGCCTGTACGAAGATGCATCTCCTGCTTCCTTTGATGGAATGATTGGCTCCATTATCATATTTGGGATGGAGAGCAAACTTGGCCACCAGTGACTGTCTCCTTCTCTTGTCCCTTTTGGAATAAAACTCATATTTGTGCAGTGGATTCGGTTTTCCTGACTGCTTTGCAGCACCTCTGGGCACTATTGTCCTCCCTGTAACTTGTGTAATCACCCTGCTACATTCCTAAATGATTTTGGTGTTCATTTGTATGTTTTCCTCTCTTTTCACAGACAGAGAAGAAACAGTTTATTGCTCCCTAGTTGCACACCAGTAAGTCTCAGCTTCAGCTTTACTATTAGACTTAAATCATCTTATCCAACTCCCCATTTTGCTGATTTTTTTTAAGCCAAGAAATACTGCCTTTATCAAACTCAGCTTTTGGCGAAAAGTAAATGAGAATGTTTTTAACTTCATTTTTTTGAATTTATAACCCGTGTTCAAGTTCATCCTTAATCTAACAAGTGATTATCTCTCACACCAGGTTAGTCATCCATTTATCCATCCATCCATCCATCCATCCATCTGCCCAGCCATTTAACAAGCATTTTGTTGAGTGAATACTGTGTGCCACTCATGAACGAGTTCTTTGCTCTTAGCAGGTGCAAATAATATTTATTCAGATATAAACACGAGATCAAAAACCCATCTTTTTATATTTGAATTTATCCCAATGATGTTATGGAATCAGCTACATCAAGAATCATAGGTACTGGACTTCCCTGGTGGCTCAGTGGTTAAGAATCTGCCTGCCAATGCAGGGGAAATTGGTTCAATCCCTGGTCCGGGAGGATCCCACAAGCTGTGGAGCAACTAAGCCTGTGGGCCACAGCTAACTACTGCACCTGCACTCTAGAGCCCGCGCGCCATAACTACTGAAGCTCGCGTGCCCTAGAGCCCGTGCACCTCAGCTACTGAAGGCTGCATGCTCTAGGCCTGTGTGCTGCAACTACTGAAGTCCACACGCCTAGAGCCTGTGCTCCGCAGCAACAGAAGCCACAGCAATGAGAAGCCTAGGCACCACAAGAAAGAGTAGCCCCCACTCACCACAACTAGAGAATGCCCACGTGCAGCAACAAAGACCCAACACAGCCAAAAAAAAAAAAGCATAAGTACTATGCAGACATCAGTTTTTAAAACAACCAAAGAAGCACTTTGACTAGGCAATCATTAAGCACATAACTGGACTTTACTGGAGAGTATTGTTCCTAAATCCATAAAAGTAATTTTTAGTTGTGGAAGTAAAGTATGACCCTATTTCTTAAAAAGAAAAACAAAAGGACGGAAAGGAGGGAGAGGAAAAGAGGAGAGGACATTGCAGATGTCCCTTTGCTCCCCTTGCCCAGCCTTGGTCCCTTCCCTTCTCCCTAAAGGCCACCATTGTTATGAGATGAGAGTTGCAGACCTTTTTAGATGCATTTATATAACTACACATTATGATACAATTTATACCGTATCATACTGTATATTTAATATATATTATACTTTATTATATCTAATATATATTTATATTAAAATACACCCAAAATAATGTCACATATTTCTCCATGGATAAATAAAAGTACATGCATTCCCTGATTTCTTTATCGCAAGCAATTTCAAAGAGTTCCCATAATTTCGGTAGAAATGGACGTACATCATTTATTCCTTGTTTTTTAGCATACATTTGGAAGATCCTGGTTGAACACCAGTGCTTTGGGTGGCAGCAATGTCTGGGCGTGGGTCAGAAGGCTGGCATAAATTTGCCCATATCGATTAAAATTCAAAACCACCCACTTTTACAGAGGGCACTCACGACACTACCAACTTTGCCCAAGGCGTTTCCTCAGGAGAGGCTGGGGATTAGGAAGTGCAGCCCATCAGCACCCTCTGCTCAGGCTATAGCCCCTCCCATCAACCCACTTGCTCTCAGCTCAGTCTCCCTGAATTGAGAGCAGAAAAGTTGCCACCCCCAAAAAAATAACTTGAAGAAGAGAGAGTCTAAAAGCGTGGGGCTGTCATGATATCAAGCCCAAACTGGAGGTGGTGGAGGCATAAAAACAGGGCCTTAAGGCCCAAGGCTAAGCTTGCTATCACTGACAGGAATCTTTCAGCTCTTCCTTCACATCATTACTTATTATATATTCACTTTTTGCTTCGATCTGGTAGGACTGATCATAATAAATTCATTTGCCTTTAACACAAGAGCTCATTCCTCACCCTCTGCCCCAACCTTATCACCAGCTCTGCACTCCCACATGGATGAAGAAAGCAGGGTGTCATACTTCAACAACGGCATAGCCATACATTAACATACAGAGTAATTCCTAAATTGGAAGGCTTTAAATTTAAAAAATATGTATCTGAGTTATAAATCACCAGGATTTATAGACATCTTCAAATAGTCCAGGTAAACATGAATAATCACCTATGTTATCCTCAGAATCCACATTAAATTATTCATCTCTACAGTGGATTTTCCAACTAACCCAGGGTCCTTTTTCTCAAGATGCTTTTTTTTGAGAGTAATGATTGCATTGGGCTGTTTTGTTTTCAACAGTTTGTGTTTATTATAAAGAATTTAAGCAATGACAAATCTATAGAGAAGAAAGTAAAAGAATTATCCCAAATCTAACCCCCAGAAATATTAAAACAATGTGAATATTTTTTAAATTACAAAAATATTATTCCAAATATGTCTTTCTCTTTTGCATATATACAGATGGGAGGCCAGATAAATCAAGTAAACTATATTTCTATGAATTGGATGATACTATACATGCTATTTTTATTTATTTTTATTTTTAAATAAATTTATTTACTTCATTTATTTTTATTTTTGGTTGAATTGGGTGTTTGTTGCTGTGCGCGGGCTTTCTCTGGTTGTGGCGAGTGGGGGCTACGCTTCATTGAAGTGTGCAGGCTCCTCACTGCAGTGTCTTCTCTTGTTGCGGAGTTCGGGGCCTAGGCATGTGGGCTTCAGTAGTTGTGGCATGCGGGCTCAGTAGTTGTGGTGCACGGGCTTAGTTGCTCCACGGCATGTGGGATCTTCCCCGGCCAGGGCTCGAACCCATGTCCCCTGCATTGGCAGGTGGATTCTTAACCACTGCGCCACCAGGGAAGCCCTATACATGCTATTTTTTAAAAATTAATTTAATTTTACTTAAATTTAGTAGGAAAAAATGACATTAAACTAAAATAATTTATGAATTTGAAGTAAAAAATTACTGTACCACTAGAGGTATTTTTTTTTCTGCTTAAATTTTTATTATTTTTAATTTTACTTTTTATTGGAGTATAATTGCTTTACAATGTTGTATTAGTTTCTGCTGTACAATGAAGTGAATCAGCTATAAGCATACCTATATCCCCTCCCTCTCGGATCTCTCCCCCGCCATCCCATCCACCTAGGTCATGACACAGCACTGAGCTGAGCTTTCTGTGTTTTATAGTATGTTCCCACTAGCTATCTGTTTTACACATGGTAGTGTATATATGTCCATCCTGATCTCCCAATTCATTCCACCCTCCCCTTCCTACCCTGTGTCCACATGTCCATTCTCTGTGTCTATGTCTCTATCCTGCCCTGAGAATATGTTCACCACAAGAGGTATTAGTTCCTAAAAAAGCCTTCTTAGATTAAGATAATAATAATAATTAAAACTTGAAAATGTCATTTTTACCTTTCTATATCCATTTTAAATAATATTTATCTACTCCATTCAATGCAAAATATGGAAATCAGCACTACCCTCCCCCTACTTTTGTTGGCTTTTTTTTTTTTTTAGCGGTATGCGGGCCTCTCACTGTTGTGGCTTCTCCCGTTGCGGAGCACAGGCTCCGGACGCGCAGGCTCAGCGGCCATGGCTCATGGGCCCAGCCGCTCCGCGGCATGTGGGATCTTCCTGGACCGGGGCACGAACCCACATCCCCTGCATTGGCAGGCGGACTCTCAACCACTGCGCCACCAGGGAAGCCCCATTTTGCTGGCTTTTTTAAAAGATTTTTCAAGGTTTATGACATCTGCAGGTTAGTCTATAAGTAAGATTCCGAATTTATTTAGTCCTGGTTTATATTGAAGTGACTCTATTGTCCAGAACCTGCTCTTTTTCCATGGCTTCTTTGTTGTGTTGTTGATTGTTCTTTTCAAGAGGACTCAGGGTGCTGTTTTTACATGGTTCTTTCCAATGAGAATCTTGGTCTGCCTCTGTTACAGCCAAATGACATCTTGTTGGAATAGAATAGATTAGGAAGGTGTGTTCCATCCAGAGCCTTGGACAGAGATGCAGGCAACATTGCACTCAGCCTGCTGGGTTCCAGTGGACCCAACGTAGTCATACTTAGAAGAAGAAGAAGGAAAAGGGGGGTGAGGAAGAGGAAAATGCGCTAGAGGGGCAGGGGTTGGAATGATTAGATTCTGCTTGAGCCTGCATGAGGGGAAGGTCCCCTGGTCCCCTGTGGGTGTCGAGGAAAGGCTGCCCATCGGAGGGTGACCCCCACCCTTGTTCCAGCTCTCCCTTCAGCTGCACATGGAATCCAAAGGAGGAGGACAGAAGCCCCCATGAAATCTCAGAGGACTGGATGTGAGCCTGCCAGGGAACGAAGGAGGAATTCTGCCACCTGAGAGCCGAACCCTCTAAGGAAAAAGCAGAATGAAACTAACAAACTCAATCAGAGCAAAAGCAAATGAAAGGGAAGTGAGGATAGGAGGGAATGAAAAGCTGGTGATCAGGCACAGCTGGCTCATTCAGACAAGCTGAATCTCTCTCAATTACAGGATGAGCTCTGCTCTTCGACAATATTCATGCTCATTTTCTCATTCAGTACTCCTGCAAGGTTGACAGTTCTAGCCCCATTTTACAGCAAGGACACCGAACTGGGAGATGGCGGGGCTGAGACTAGGTCCTTACGTGCTAATCCAGGTGGAGGTTCCTATGTGCTGCCTCTGGTATATTCAAAAGACAGTGAAAGAAAAAGACAAAGAGGATTAAACCGGGAGCTTTAGACGCTTTCCACTGTAATTTTTTCATTGTCTTTTGCAAGCTGGAGGCTGGGCCAACTATGTAATAGACTTCCATCAGCTTTGGCTACCCGCCAACATCCCTTCCCTGATGGCCCACCACTTTCCTGCTGGGGAATCATCTTCTGCCCCTTCCCATTGGAGATGGTCTTGGTGAAAAATAATACCAGGTGACCACCTTTCACTACAAAAACTAAGGGAGCCAATCCCACCCCAGGATAGTGAGGGCATGTGTTCGCTCCCCAGACCCTGAATCTTGAAAAATGCTGACAAGTGTAAACGGTTGGAGGTCATTCATCGTGGCCATGGCGGAGGCCATGGCATCCACGCTTCGGATGGAACGGCTCCTGTCTGTTATAGCTATCCCATAAATCTCCGTTTGTACAAAGAGGCCAAAGTTGCTTGCTGTTGCTGGCAGCCCTGACCCCTAACTGACACAAAGTGTTGGCAGGGCTTAAAATCTTTCCAAAGTTCCAGCCCCCTCCTCGGTCACGGAGGCCCTCGGCGGACAGCCAGGAACTGGGAAGGGAGCAGAGAGGGCTGGGTTCTCCTTAGGCCACACGGCTACAGGTGAGCAGATCCCGAGTTTGGGGGATCGTCAGCTGCATCCCTGAGTCACTGTGAGAAACTCCTGGAGTCTGCTGGATGGTGGGTTCCTGGCCAAACACAGGAGTTCGTGTCCCACGGGGGACCCTGGGACTAAATGCTGAACTGAGCTGGGGCTGCCTGTGCACAGGCTTTGTACAGGAACATCCCAGGGGTGCCTCTCCATCACAAAGCCTGCTCGAAGTTTCATTTCCTCCTGCAGCTGGTTCCCTGCACCAGCAGAACGGCAGGCATTCTACAGAAAGGCTATCCTCTCTTCTGGCTGCTGCTTGTAGCAGAGACGCTTGAAAGAGCCTGCCCAGGAAATGTCAGTGAGTCAAGTCTGGAGTGCTCACCCCTGACCTTGCACCGGGGAGGCGTCCACTCCCTTGGCTGCCCTGAAACATACATTTTCCATTTTACAACAGAGCTTTGTTTCCAGAGCGCTCAGGGAGTGGACAGGCGCGAGAGCCTCTGTAAATCACATCTCGGAGCCCACTCCTTCGGGCTCTTTCCTGCTGCCCTCGGGGTGGAAAATGCTGCTTCCCTGGTGCTGTGGGTCCTCTGCTTCTCTCCTGTTTCCTCCTCTTGCTGCCCAGGAAAAGTGACATGCTTGCTCCTTGTGGGAGTAGCTGTTAAATGAAAGAGTTGTTAAACTCCCCCCAAAGTGTTTATTTTACCTTATTCATTCCGTCATTCTTAAGAAGTCTGCTTACAAAACAGAGGTGAGGAATAACTGATATGCCTACGGTGGCAGAAGCAGCAAATCCTTCTCTCCTGGCTTCCCCATCTGAGCTGCAGGGCTGGAGAGCAGCTGGACAGCGCCTCTTCATGAACTCCTCCGTTTCAGTCTTTCCTTCCTAGAATGGAAGCTCCATGAAGGCAGAGGCTGTGTGCTCTCTCTCTGCTGCATCTCCAGGGCCAAGGAGCATGCCTGCGACTGGGGAGTGGGGAGCACCAGTGGTGCCATGTGGCAGGGTGTCTTTTCCCTTCCTTTCATAGCCTGGAATAATAATGTACAACATACAGGGACCTTAGTGATGGACTCCAGTGGCCTCATTTTATTTTATTTTTTTTTATTTTTATTATTTTTTTTTGCGGTACACGGGCCTCTCACTGTTGTGGCCTCTCCCGTTGCAGAGCACAGGCTCCAGACGCGCAGACTCAGCGGCCATGGCTCACGGGCCCAGCCGCTCCGCGGCATGTGGGATCTCCCTGGACCGGGGCACGAACCCATGTCCTCTGCATCGGCAGGCAGACTCTCAACCACTGCGCCACCAGGGAAGCCCCAATGGCCTCAGTTTAGATGAAGATGCCCAAAGAAATAAAAGGATTTTCCCCCTCCCCACCCACCAAATCACACAGCCGGTTAGTGGTAGTGATGGGACTCAAATGAGACAATTCTATCCAGACCACAGAGGTAGAAGTCCCCCTAAATTACTATTTTTTCAGGCTACATTAGAAATACAGGATTTTTAAAATCTAATTGTATTTAACATTTAACATGAGATCTACCCTCAAAGATTTTTTAAGTGTACAATGCAATATTGTTAACGATAGTTACAAAGTTGTACAGCAGATTTCTAGGACTTATTCATCTTGCTTAACTGAAACTTTATGCCTGTTGATAAGTAACTGCTCAGTTCTCTCTCTCCCCAGCCCCTGGAAACTAACATTCCACTCCTTGATTCTATGAGTTTGACTATTTTAGATAACTTCATGTAAGTGGGATCATGCAGTATTGGCCGGAGACATGGTATAGAACTTTGCATGTTGTAGAACTTCCCTCCTTTTTAAGGTTGAATAATATTCTATTGTTTGTATAGACTACATCTTTTTTATCCATTCACCCACTAATGGATACTTAGGTTGTTTCCACATCTTGGCTGTTGTGAATAGTACTGTAATGAACATTAGACTGATAGTATCTCTTCAAGATCCTGATTTCTGTTCTTTTGGGTAAATAAATTTGGGGGGGGGATTTTTTCATTTTATTTAATCTGCTTCCAATTGTGGGAACATACTTCTCTAAGCCTAAATATAGAATATTCGATTGAATTAATAAGATAGAGATTACCATGTCTCATCTTCATTTCATCTTAACAAGTGGTTAGTACATGAATACCCAAAATTGAGATTGCTGGATCAAATGGTTTAAAAGGAAGAGAAGAAAAAAATATATATATGGTCTTGGTTAAGTGCCAGATTTTAAGGGGGATAATTCTTTTGAAAGAATTACTTTGACACCTTGGATGAGCTGAAGAAGAATGGCGAAGGGGTCTGAGAGCCATATTGTTTGAGAACAAGCCGAATACACTGGGAGTTTGGAGAAGGAAAAGCAATGGGATGGGGAGCTGCTATCTTCACGTATACATCTCTCTTCCCCTGCAAACCCTTAGCACAGAGTGGGCTCACCATAAATATTTGTTGGGTGAGTGATTTAATTGCTTTACCTGGAAAAGAAGGGGATGACTTGCTGCATGCTGCTTCAGAAAGCTTGATGATAGCTAATGAGTGAAAAAGTTTCGAAGAGCTTTTGGGGGAAGTGGGTGGCATCTGTCAGAGCTGAAGAACAGTGATTCTCAAATTTCAGTGTGCTCCTAAATCACATGGAGCTCTTATTAAAGTGCAGATCCTGATTCATTAGGTCTGGGTGGAGCTGAGATTCTGCATTGCCAACAAGCTTCCAGGTGATGCTGCTGGTCAGGGACCACCTTTGGGGTAGGGAAGATATAGATGAAACTCTTCAGCGAGGTTAGTGTTAATCATCATTTTAGGTCACTTCCTTCTCTTAAGAGTCCCTGAGTGCTGAGCCTTTCACAAAAAAGACGAAGTTGAGAAATCTGGTATGGTGTGATTTCCAGACATACAAATTCATCTTTATATTTATGTAAATCCAGAGATCTCTATGCTGGGAACTGTGATCAAAGGATGTCTTTGTATTTTCACACCAGAAGAAAAAGCATTCCTGGTGGCTATGATTCTACTAAAATACTCAGCATATGTACTGCACTTCACAACAAATCTGCTCAGTTTGATGCATTTAAAACCTGTCAAATGCTTTACAAACAGAAAATGCATAACTCATGCAGAACCCATGAGGCGGTTAAAGCTCTCAGCAAAAATGAGGTCCCTCGTACACCCACAGTGACTCCATTGAGTCTGTTTCTCTGCGTTATCAGCTTTTCATACAGATTTTCACCCTAATGCTGCTCCTCCACTTGGCTCTGGAGAGCCTGGGAAATTGCCCTCCAGGCCCTTGAGCTTACCACACCAGCCGTTCTTGAACCACTGGCCATTCCTTCCTCAGCAGAGATCACGGAATTGACAGCTTCTGTTGGGAGCGGGGGTGGCAAGTTGATAGGGAAGGGAGAAGCGGAGGAGGAATCACACTGCTGTGCGCCGACTACATGCCAGACAATGGACCAGGCTCATTCCACACATTTTCCTTCACGCTCATTGCACTATCGTTAGAGGGCAATGGAAGGTAAGGACAGAAAAAGAAGTTTCCTGATTATGTATGGGCATCAGAGGTGAGTCAACAGTTCCCCGACTGCTCTCCTGTCCCTCTACACACAGGCCCCAACTTTGACTGTGTCCAGAACTCTCCCACCGTCTCCGGGGGCCCAGGACAGACACCAAAGTATTCCCAGATCAAGGCTGCCTGGCTGCACAGGGAGAATCTAGCAATGATGGCTACAAGTCGTTATTTTCTCCCAGTGTTGTCTGCTCCCAGGGGAGGCTGCAGACAGCAAATGCAGAAGTCCCGCCCAGATTCTGCACTCACAAAAATTACGGATCCTCTCCTGGAGCCTGAAATGCCAAACCATAGAGTGCCAGAGCCCAGACCAAAATGTTGTGGCACAAACACCTTGTTATCAATGCTGTCGATTTCGGGTCCATTTCCAATAGAGGAGGAATGGGTTTGTCTTTTTTGTTTTTTCCCAGTTGAAAGGGGCTAAATTAATAAGCAACAGTGTGTATCTTTATGGACAGCTGCTCACACTGGTAAAAAATATCCCAGGTAAGAACGACAGTGATAATAACAACCACAATAATAACAATGCCACCATGCCCTTTTAGCACATGGAGGAAATCTCTCTTCAGCAGGGAATCATTTTTCCAGCTTTCATGTTTTCAGCCACAGGAAATAAAGCAAGCATTGGACCTTACCCTTTAATTCACTGTTTCTCCCACTAGTGTCTATTTCTTAGTAAATTAAATAGGTGCAATTTACGGGCTTTTCTTACTTTCCTTGTTCCTGTGAATTCTGTTTTTGAAAGCCTCTCAACTCTTCCCCTACCCCTCCCTCCAAATATCTAACTTGGCTCTTCTGAGAAGAATTTATATAAATATTGTTAAACTAGAGTAAGGTATCCTGCATGTAGTAGGTACTTAATAAATGTTGCCCTGGATTAAATTGAAAGACTAATAGGTCCTTATCTTGGCCTCAGCCCAGTGGAGAATTACAGAATCCAGGGAAAAGACACTTTGCCTCCCCAATCTACCCTGCTCTCTTCCGTGTTCATTACTCGAGGTTTGCACCCTCAGAAGAGCTCTTACTCCCTTATCAGTGTGTTGGAGATGAAGCCCCGAGCCCAGCCCAGCCCAGCCCATGTCAGCCACAGCAGCCTGTGCGTATCAGCACAAGGCCCCCGGAGCCCGGATCAGCCAGACGGAATCTTCCGATGGGGCTGCCCCGGTAGGGCCACTCTGTGAGAAAGGAGTCACGTACTTGCTAAATGGGGGCAGGGGGGGCAAGCATACTACCCATATCCTCGGAAATTGCAAGAATATTCACAAGCTGAAATAATCCCGGCTTTGTCTTTCTTTCTCCCTGTTTTTAAATAGCGCTCTGTTCTCCATCTACTCCTTGCCCACAGCAGCCCCTAGTGGCAGCAAGCTAGGCACGCAGGCCTGCGGAAGGATCCTCGGAGTTGAGACTGCTCCAGACAGGTCTCCAGACCCCACCCTTCGTGCTCACCTTCACTGAGCTCCTTTTTATTTCTTGGGGGCTCAGGTTAACCTTTTGATTTTTCAATACGCACAAATGCACACAAATGAATGTTCACAGATGAATGAATGTTCACACTGACTCTGTGTGGGGTGGGACCAGCCGGGTCAAGGAGCCTTTCAGGTGGAAGGGAGTGCAGGGCTGCAGACTGCTGAGGAGAGGGAGGGGATCTCAACAAATTCCCATGTTTACTGGTCCAGTGTGGCCTGGGAAACTGGGGCCTGGCTCTGACTTGATTTTTGTCCAGAAGAGTCAGCTGTCAAAGAGTGAGGGGTGGACAAGCCAGGCCTCACACAGGGACTGACAATCCCTGCTTTTATCCTCACAGCCCCACGAGCGGCTGCCAGCAGCCAAGGTGAGAAAAGCATAATGGCACCCTTGAGAGAGAGCCCTTCATTAAGCAGCAGAATGTCTTCTCTCTTCCCAGGGAATGACTTCATAAAACCTCAAACTCCTTCCTACCTTGGATGACAGCCTAAACAACTCTTCTTAAAGAAAGTCTAAATGCAAAAGCTTATTTCAAACAGCGTCCCAAGGGTGTCCTTGGATCCCTAACCCGGGTGAGGAATTGATGCAAAGACTACTTCCCCTTAAGGGAATCTAAATAGGGGGCCCCTTCACAGCCCCCCTTCCTGGAATCAAAGGCCAGTGGAAGCATCAGGGTCCTCCCAGGCCCATTTTGGAAGGGCTGGGAAAGGAGGGGAATTGGATTTGTGGACGCCTACTGACGGGATGCTTCCTTCACTAACCTTAGCTCACTTCAGACTCTGCACAGAGAAACCAGCATGGGAAGAATTCCTCTGGGAGGGAACTGACACTTGGGGGAATGGAACTCTTGTTCCTGCCTTTAATGGACCCTGTACATGTTAAAATGGATTCAAATACAACTGAAACTGAGTTGGGTGATTTGGACATCAGTTAATATACACCAATAAAGTTAGTAGAAGGGGTCTTTGAATTAAGCTCAAGAAAAAAAAGACAAGAATAAACAGCTCTTGTACTTTCTGCTTGAAATTAAAACCGCATACAGGGCAATTCCCTCAGGGCTTATATCAAAGTCTCAGAAGATGTTTAACCCATGAGGAAAAGCCTGGAGCTCTGGATCTTGGAGAGGAATGTGAGTTAGTCTGTAAGGGGACAGCAGATCCTTCCAGCCATGTGTGATCTTGGACCTGGTGTGGCCTGCTTCTCAGCAGTTTGAAAGATGGACGTCAGAGCAGGCAGGCTGGGCACTCAGGGGTTAACTTAAGCCGAGACCAGGAGAGAAAGAGACCCTCCCAAGGGCCGAAGGCTGTTTAAGAACCTGAGCCTCCTCCCTGTCAAGACCTGCCCTCACCCTTCTGTGGGTGACCTGGGGCTGCTGAGCATTTATTTTCTCCTCCCAAATCTCAAAATGTGTTACACATGAACAGTTTCCACCTGTCCATCCACATTTAATTGGCTGCATCACTAAAACAACTTTGGGGAAGGGCACCATGTTGAGCTCCCTCTTCCCATCCAGATCCACAGACCTCTTCCCAGGCCTTCCTGCAGGTGACCTGCCTCTCTGAGCCGTTCTCCTCATGGAGCTCCTGAGACAGGCACACAAGGAGGTCTCCTCTCCTTCTCTGTTCTTCCTCTTGCCCCTCAAGCCGACCTTGGTGATGCTCTCTGTGGTTTGGTAGTGGGCATCCAGTCTTTATACCAATCCAGTCCTCGCTTCCCCTTTATCCATTCATTCCACCATATTCATTAAGTGCCTACCATCTGTCAGGCACTCCTCCAACCCAGGGGATGCAACAGGTGGATATAACAGACAAAAGTCCCTGGGGCTTAGATTTTCGTGCAGGGGTTGGCTAACTTTTTCTGTAAAGGACAAGACAGTAAATATTTCAGGTTTTGCAGGCCAGATGGTCTCTGGAGGTCTCTGGATGACTCAGCTCTGTTGCTGTAGCTCAAAAGCAGCCATAGGCAATGCATAAACACACATGGCTGGGTTCCAATAAAACTTTATTTACAAAATGGCTTGTAAGGGGAGGGATTTGGCCCGTGGACCTCAGTTTTAGTGGATTAACAACACCCCCAATTTTTCTTTGGGCAAACACCCTTCTCGACTTTCAGTTCATGTCTGAGCCCACTCCTCAGACCTAAGGGTGGTCGTGTGACCCAGGCTCAGACAAAGTCATAGTGATTGCCTCAGGGATGGGCACAAGGCCAGTGAACTGATGAGAAGCAGCCTTGCTCCTTTTTCTGTAAGTGTTGAGAAAGACATACTCCCTTTCTGTTGGGATTACTAAGCAAACAGAGTAAGTCCTCAGGGTCACCTTTGCCACAACACAGGGACAACATGCCTGAGAATGAAGCTATCCAGAAGGAAGGTAGAAGGAAGCATCCTCCTGACATCTTTGAGCACCCAGAATCAACCATGCAACCACGTGTGAAGCCATATGTACCTCTCCTTGTGCCTTTGGTTACTGGAGTCAATAAACATTCCTCCTGTCTCCATTTTTTTCCCTAATCCAGTTGAGTTGGGGTTCTGTCATTTGTAACCAGAGTCCTGACTGATACAAAACCCAAACCCATTCTTGAATACCCTTTCTCTTTATTCTATATATTTCTCTGGGCAATCTCATCTACCTCCATGAGATTCTGCTGTTATCTGTATGTAGATGACCTTCCTATCTTTATTTCAGGCCCTAACTTTAACACTGGGCTCATATTATCTACTGACTACTGAAACGTTTCTACCGAGAGATCCTGCAAGTATAACATCTAAAACTCAACGCAAGAGGGAAGAGATATGGGAACATACGTATATGTATAACTGATCCACTTTGTTATAAAGCAGAAACTAACACACCATTGTAAAGCAATTATACTCCAATAAAGATGTTAAAAAAAAAAGAATAAAATTACAAAAAATAAAAAAATAAAACTCAACTTATTATGCAGCCTCAACCCTCCAGATATCTTCTTCTATGTCTCATAATACTACTGAAAATAATAACAACAAATAAGTTATTACTCTGTGCAAAGCCCTATAGTAGGCAGTATATATATGCATTATTTGTAATCTTCCCAACTAACATGCAAGGCAGATAGTATAAGTCCAACTATACAGATGAGGAAACTAAAGCTCAAAGAGTCTAAGCTCATTTGATTTGTAAGTAACTGAGCCACAGTTTAACTTCAGGCCAACTGTTCCCAATCCTTGCTGGCTGCCTTTGACTCCACTATGCCAGGTTGGCTGTCCTCCTGTTTGGTTAAGAGCACCACCGTCCAATGAGTCGTGCAAGTCAGCAACTCCAATATCCTTTCAGTCACTAGGGCCCACTGAGTCTTCTTCTACGCATCTCTTCTATCTTCCTCTCTCTAAACAGACGTTGTCTTGGTCCAAGTTCTCATTCCTGAGGAAACACAGTCTTCTAAATGCCCTCTCTTTCCCTTCCACTCCAGTCCATACTATATTACATTACATAAAATATAAAGCCAAACCTCAAAGAACAAAAATTTAAAAATCTCTGCATCTTGATACTCTGCTCAGAAATCAACAATTACTCCATTATCTATGGGATAAAAGCCAAGCACCTTAGCTTGCAGTCAAGGCCATTTTCTTTCTTTTCATTTTTTTTAAGCAGTTTTATTGAGATATAACTTATATACAAAAAACATACACATTTAATATACACAATTTGATGAGTTTGGGTATATGCATATACACATGAAACCATCACCACGATTAAGGTAACAGACATCTCCATCACCTCCAAAATTTTTCTTGTGTCCTTTCGTATGTGTGGGTAAAAACATCTAACATGAGATCTACCCTATTAACAAATTAAAAAAATTTAAGTGCACAATACAGTACTGTTAACTACAGCCACTATGTTCAATTGGTAAAAAGTTTCAGTTATACACAACAAATAAGTTCTAGAAATCTGCTGTGTAACATAATCAAGACTATTTCAATCCAACCCATGACCTACCTTTTTAATCTTCTCTCTGGCCCACCATTTAATATATTCTTGATCTAGACACTACTTCCAGAAAATAGCAAGTTTAACCTGCTTTTCTAGAACTGTTGAGATCACTTCAGCTTGTAATGATCCATCTGCTAGCTAACTCTCCTTAAATCCCTTCTCAGGCTCCAATTCTCCCACAAAGCACTCCTGAATACTTGAAATTACTCTCATCTCCACACCTCCTGAAATTTTTTTTTCTTTCCACTCATCTGGAAAGTTCTCTCTCTCTCAGTTTTGTGCTAGTTTGAAACATCTTTTCTTTTGAGTCTTGTCTTGGTTCATTAGTTAACACATTCATTATTTTTTAATAAATAAATAAAATTAATTAATTTATGGCTGCATTGGATCTTCATTGCTGCATGTGGGCTTTCTCTAGTTGTGGTGAGCGGGGGCTACTCTTCGTTGAGGTGCATGGGCTTCTCATTGCAGTGGCTTCTCTTGTTGCAGAGCATGGACTCCAGGCACACGGGCTTCAGTAGTTGTGGCATGTGGGCTTCAGTAGTTGTGGCTTGCCGGCTCCAGAGTGCAGGCTCAGTAGTTGTGGTGCACAGGCTTAGTTGCTCTGCAGCACGTGGGATCTTCCTGGACGAGGGATCGAACCTGTGTCCCCTGCATTTGCAGGCTGATTCTTAACCACTGCACCACCAGGAAAGTCCCCGCGTTCATTATTTTTTAACTGCATCTTATTTCTCTAACTAGGCAGTAAGTACTTAGAGGTCAGGGTTTTTTTTTTAACCTTGCCACAGTTTCTAGCACATTCCTTTTTACACCTCTTCTCAACCTTGGTTATACTTTAAAGTCTCCACTAGAACTTTGCAAAAAATATAAATAAATGCCAGGTCCCACGACCAGAGATTTGGATTTAACTGGTCTGATGTGAGGCCCAGGCCCAGGTTCTATTATAAAGCTTTCCAGGTGATTCTACTGCACAGCCAGGCTTGAGAACTAGTGGTTCAGCACCTCACAGGTACTCAGAAAATGGTCAATAGATATTTGATTGATTGAAGAGTTCAGATGTGGGACCAAATTTCATAATTAATTGTTCCAGGTTTTTTGGCTACTATCACAAGGTACCTAACACAGCAGACTTAATAAATGTTGTCTGGGACTGAGGATGATAATGTCATTGATGATGATGATGATGATGATGGTGGTGGCAGTGATAAAAACCTGAAACATATTCACTCTTGTGTTTCTAGTCTCAGCACTAGGCAACAGCTCCCAGGAAGAAATCAGGTCAGCCCCAGTTTGAGCTCTGAAAATTCTTTTCTTCTCTCATAGGTGCCTTGTGCGTTCCTGGTCACTCCACACAGGACTCTTTGCAAGACAATATTAGTGGAGCAGACTCACTGGGAATAACCCAGTTCCTCCTCATCCCCAAGGCCACAGTTTATTAAAAGCTTAGTTAATTTGTCATCTGAGGAAATTTTGGGCACAACTATCTCTTTTCTTAATAAAGCCTGGTTCCCAGGGAATGGACAGGGACACAGACTTTTGTCTATGACCTAAAATCTTCTTGAAAGAAAAGGAGTTTGCATCAATGGTTGTCGCCAGCTGTTTAGAGATTATTTGCTAATGAGGCTAGTGTCAGGGCTCCATCCCCACATGGAATAACAAGGTTTGCTTGTTCTGTGAGTGGAGTCCACGCCTAATGTCACCCAGCATCTTGCAAATGTCCTCAGAGCATTCATATAGATGGTGAGAGGGCGTGGAGGATGGCTCATTACTGCTGGATTGGAGGGGCCATCTTTATCCACGAGGCAGACCTCACAGTTATAGCTAAGCATTCAGGACCTGGGGGCTGTTTCTGCTGTTTCATAGAATAATTGATTAAGGACTTATCTTGGTTAGAATTCAAATGACATCTAAGATGCAAAAACCAGGCATATGTTTTCTTTCTCTTTAGTCCAACTTCCATTTAAAGTCAAAAGAAACCAAGGCAGGTCTGAGCGGATCAGAAACAGGGGGCCTTGGGCAATGCTTACTTGGGGGACCATATGGAGAATAGGTCAGGGGATCAGAGTAGTATAGCGGTCAGGAACACAAGCTCTGGAGTCAGCCTACCTGTGTTCAAACCCCACACTGCCCTTAGGCAATTGACTTCACCGCTCTAGGCTTTAATTTCCATATTTGTAAAATAGGATAATAATAGTAAGTAATGGTAACAATCCTGGAATGTTCTGGGTGAGGGTAGAGGGAAATTGTGGGAACTATGGCATTGAGGGGCCCCTGTGGCTGCTGTGCGATAGTGACGTTGACCCAAATCCTTGCTCCTTGCAGCCTGGCTTCTGTTTAGCACAGTCCTCAGTTAAGGGAATCAGCTTCTCAAAGCATAGGCCAATAGAGGTCTTTCTGGTCTCCAACCCATAGGACAGACCAATATTTTAACCAAGATCCAGTCAAAAGCACAGAAATCACTCCAGGTCTTCCAAACAGAAGCAGTTTACTATGGGGAATTGGTGACACAGGTAAGGCAAGAGCCAAGAAGCCAAGCAAAGGACAGTGAGGTGAGCCAGAAATTGGCAATGGCAAAAAGTCATTACCATCTGAGGGCTGGAAGGACAATGGGAAAATATGGGTTTGCAGGGTCCAGGTAGGAGCTAAGGCCATATGGGGCTGATAGGAAGTACCTGGGACATTGGAGGGAGGGACTGTTTGGTGGAAGCTAAAGCCATGGAGGAGACAGAGCCACTGCCAGAGACAGCACAGTAAGCAGAGGGAGATGGGAAGAAACACCCTGGCTTTTCTCTTCCTCTCATCCCATCCAGTGAGCAAGGGAGTCTGGGAAATATAGTTTCCTACGACACCAAGTGAGATAGAGAATGCAGGCAATGAATCTGAGAGAGACGGGTAGTTGACAAGCATAGCCTCCTTTCCCAGTTCCTAAGGCACTTGTCTCCCCTGGAGCCGGCACAGAATTTTGTCTCTTGAGGGAATTAAAATGCAAAAGAGCATATCTCATCTGGGAAGTATCAGAAGGTGCTGGGTAAACTGGTTAGAAGGGTCCTGGAACCACACTACATACCCAGGGCTGCTCTGTTAGGATAAGGAATACTATAGATAGCAGGAAGGGAAATGCTGCTGGGATTGGGGGAGTTACATTTGCTTGTTTTCTTTAAATTTTTTCTGGCAAGTGCCTTAGTTCTTTTTATTATTAATCTGGGATTTTTCTTTCATGTTCTCCATATATCTTTGGAAGATCAATTTAAACCAAATCTGTAGGGCTAATCCATTTTTCTGACTCTTTGAACAAAGGACAATTATTATTTCTTATCAACAGAAAAGCATAGCTCTTTGAGTTAAAAGCCCAAGAAGTTCCCTGCCTCCTTGGCAATCTGGAGGCTTGAGACTTGGTTGACAATCTCAGCACAGGCTGAGTTTCTTGTGGGATTTTTAACATAGTGGGAAAGGAAGGAAGAAAGAGGATGGCTTTTGCCACACCAGGCAAAGACTTTAGGACCCTGGGCACTGCTCTCCCTTAACCTCCTTCCACCCCAGTTG
Organism: Globicephala melas; assembly: GCF_963455315.2. Classification (NCBI taxonomy): domain Eukaryota; kingdom Metazoa; phylum Chordata; class Mammalia; order Artiodactyla; family Delphinidae; genus Globicephala; species Globicephala melas. The sequence goes on from NC_083332.1 coordinate 27,279,041, forward strand.
TGTGAAAAGGGCAGGTTTCCCCTGAGCCCGTGAGTAAATGCATAATGGGGGAGAGGGTTCTGCTGTGAGCAGAAATGAGTCTTCCATCTTTGATCAGAAGTTCACAAGCTGGGGCTTCTGGCAGAAACTAAATCATGGCAGAGGCTGCCCAAGGGGTGCCGAGAGACCCAGAGACACCAAATAAGCAGAGAGATTGGGAAGGAGTACCCCGGCTTTCTCCTCTTCCTGCCCTCCAATCCTGGAGCTAGCATCATGGTGAAGATATGAAAATGACACAGTCTCAGAGCTAGAACTTCAGCCTTCTGACAAATGTCTCCTCCCTCAATACCCCCCACCCCACAACACACGCACACAGAACCCCAATGCTGTTAGGATGCGCACGGCGCCGGGAAGCTCGCTGTCCCTCCATCCCCTTGGCCGCTGACCCGAGATCGCCACTTCTTCGTTGCGCCCAAGGGAAGAGGGCTCAGTCTGCCCCGCTTGACAACCCCTCAGGCCTCCCCCGTCTCTCAGGTATCCTCTGTCCTGGATGGAGAGCCTGTTATTCTTATAACAGAAGCGACTCATTCAGCTTTTGGTTTTATACATCTGCCTGCTAACTATCTGAGCTAGGTTTATCCAAAATGTGTCACAGTGTAAGAATTGATACTCCTTGGAGGAAAAAAAAAGTTCTGTGGTCAAATAAGTTTTAAAAATTCTGGGTTAATAAACTTCGGCAGTCGCTGTCAGAGACACCCTTGCCTCTTCAGCGCAGGCGACTGACCCTAGTTCCACGGTCAGATCCTGCATTTCTGTTCTTGAAGTCTTTGTTGGACCCTTGGAGCCCACCCTGACAACACAGGACCAGCAGGAAGTACCAAGGCATGAGCACTCCTTAGGAGCAGCCTTCAGACAAAGATCCACAGAGGTGGTGTGTGTCCACCCAGCTCTCCCACCCTGCCCTTTTGGGCAGACAGCAGGCCAGTATTCTCACTGCTGCAAAATTCCCCAGTGGAATCAAGTTTCAGTTCACAGGGGTCACTGGCCCTATTACTCATCCTTCCCTGTCTCACTTCCCCACCTTCATTCTCCATCTTTCAGGAATCAGGAAACTTTATCTCAGTCAATGCTCTCGGAAAACCCAAATGAAGACACAGCCAACTTACACCGTAAATCTCCAGCCAAGGGCCATAGTCTGAGGCCTTCCCAAATATATTTGACCGAGGAACACTTTTCTCACAGTTCATCTTGAAGGGCTAGGGTTCCAGAGAACACTCTTTGGGAAGTACTGTTCTAACTCCTGGGCAGGATACACACCTGTCACAGAGTTGTGTCCAGGGAAGAAGTCGGGGATGGGATGGATGACCAGGATGTTAGGCAGGAGGGATGTTGGCGAGGGAATATTCGGCCACCTAGAAATATCCGTGGTTAGGACTCCTCAGGGACAGCCCTCCCAAAGGCCCAGGCTGTGGGCTGAAGTGGACATTAAACTGGTTAATTGGCTGTCACGGGGCCTACTTTGAATTCCTGTTCTCCCATTTCAAGGGCAGTGTGTGGATTAAGCTAAGTCCTAGAGGATTCACACTTCACAAACAAAGAATATTTTGCTGCCTGTGAGGGAACAAAGCATCCTGCCCTGCTCCTACCTATAAGGAAATGCTACCAATCTCCTCCAGCTGTGAGATGGAGCGTCAGCGACACCCCAGGACCAGGCAATTATGTCAGGAAACTCAACATTTGAAATGAACGGAAAATGGCTGGGGAGGATTTTTTTCCAACAACTTGGCTTGAGCAGGATTGATTCCGGGACTGAGAGGCATTCAAGTGACACAGAGCCTGCAGTGTTATAAAACAGGATCATTTTATAGTTGGGAAATCTAAGGTGTGCCCTTCCATCAAAGCACAGGCCTTTAATGATGTTGGTTGAAGATGCAGAAGCAGTGAGGGGGGAAATCAACCATGAAATGCTGGGTCAAACCTATGTTTGGAGTCCAGAGCATCACAAAGGTACAGGGAGACATCCTCCAAGTTTCGACATGGACTGGGAAACTTTATTTGCCCTGAAAGGACATGGAATGTTCTCTCTGGGACACCCCACAGCACTGGCCCAGGAAATCTCTGTGATGTTCCACAACAGACAGGAAATTCTGTCTGAGCCTGCACACAGATCCTTAGGCCTCCGCTTGGCACGTGCTGCACAGTTCAGCATTTTGTGATCTGTTATACATGTGATGGGATATAATTTTAGAAGGTGAATGGTCCCAGTCATTCTTGATCCCCTCCCCACTTGTGAACATTCTGGCTGGGCCTGTTCTCTACCCTCTGAGAAGGGCACTGCTCAGCAGAGCAGCTCTTCTGACTTGGTAGCAGAGAACCTGGAGAAAGGAAGGGGGAGAGAAATACAAGAGGTCTGGGAGGTGGGGCTTAGAGGAAAAAGTTCTTCAGTGTGTTTTGGGAAATCAGAGCTGCTGTAGTACATGAGCAAAGAGGATGAGAGAGAAAACAGGAATGTGATAAGAATGGCTGAGGTCTATATGTGCCCTCCTTGGCGTCTGAAAAATATAAGCCAAGCATAGGAGTGCCTGTTTTGAAATTAATCTTGATTGTTGAGTCTTGACCTCAAAACCACCTTGGGACTGGGCTTTGTGGGTCATGGCTTAAAGCACTACATAGATGAATATCCAGTTCCTGAGCTTTTAAACAAATCCACCCACCTACAAAAGGTATGGCTAATGACCAATGAAAATAAGCATTGGGACCTCCAGCCCAGTCACAGCAATGTGATTGGGATCTTCTCTCTCTTCCCATCTTGTTCCTCACTGTTTACTCCAGTCTCTTCTTGACTTCTGACTTTTCAATAGTTCTCCCATTTTGGCTCTGTGCATCCTCCTTGAACTTGAGTGTAGAAGTTGATGTCCCTGGTATTGATCCTTGTTTTCCTTAGGAAACAGCTTTTTTCTCATTCTGGTTCTCTCCTGTCCTAACCCCCTAGCATGAGCACCAGCCCAGCCTGCCTCCAGTCCCTGGACCACCTTGATGTCTCATGTTAGCTGGGCTTGCTCTGCAGCCCACTGTCACCTTGAGGGTCATTTGATGGTGGAGAACATGTTTGTTTCCCCTAGACTGTAACTACTCCAGAGCCCAGTTATGTCGTGTTTACATGGTATCCTTCCCACTCCTAACCCTGCATCTTGTCCAGAGCAAGGACTCAGCAAGTATTTACTGATTCCCAGTCACGGAATCAGCATTAGGTCTTAGACTGGGAGAAACATCAATAAGAATGGTGACACTTGGAATTTACCATGAAGACACATGAGTTAACAGAAATTTTAGAATGCCAGAGAGGCTCCTGGATAAATTAGAAATCACAGGAAAGAGATATGCTATTTTCTGGCCAATACCAATCATTAATGATTTAACAAAGTCAGTAGCTCACGGCTCCTCCATGACTTTCCCACATTGAATCGTTGCCTTCCTTTTGCTTTTAAAGATCAGTCCTCTCCTGGTTCAACTGATTTTTCCCGGCTGGACTGCACTTTTCCTAGGCCCCTAGACTCCTGCCTTGTGTAGCCCTCCCCTCCCTCCTCCTCCTCTGGTTCTAGAATCTGGAACCAGATAGAACCCAGATTTCTGTAGGTCTGTGTTGGAGTCTTGAGTTTTTTCTGATTAGATGATTGTTTATTTTTCCTGTTTTTGTTTACTTTTTTCAAAATATTTTGAGTATCTGCTATGGGTCAAGCCCTCTGCAGAGCTCTGGGAATACAGTGCAGTCCCAACATTAAGAGGTTCCAACACAATGGGGAATACAGGCAAGAAATTTAAAAACGCTGTTGTGATGGGGCTGGCATGTTGCAGAGGCAGAGAGGAGGGCCTGCGTCTCCTCTCTGTGTGCCTCTGTGTGTGGTGCAGGGTGATGACGAAGGGGAGTAGAGGTGAGAAAGGCTTTCAGGAAAGAGCAATGCCTGAGAAAACTTTAAAAGATTTGTAGCAGATAAGTTAGTCCAATAGAGAAGCCAACAGAAGGTATTCTAATCTTCTTCAAGTCTTTGACTTGCATTCTCTTGAGGCCTTTTTTACCTGATACATCTGTACACTTCCTCCAAAGCCCCGTTCAAAGGGCTACCACCTTTGCAGGGTCTTCCTGATCACCGCCCCCTGACATACACACACACCTCAGCTTCTGGACTTCAGCTGTTTGCTTTTCTCATGGTTCTTTTGAACCCAATGCAATAAGACTTCTTCTACTGCATCTTCTTATTTAACATCCCAGAAACTTATTTCTTTCTCATACTGCTCATACCACGTGTTCCATTCAGGTCAGCTGGTGATAGGAGTAGGGAGAGAAGGAGGATTCTTCTTCACATAGTTACTTAGGAACCCAGGATGTTGGAGCCTCCACCATATGGAATGGCATCTCGAATGTGGCCAAAACAGTGGAAGAGACAACTGGAGGGCTTTGCACTGGTTTTTCCATGATGAGTCCATGTTGACTTGTATCCTTTCCATTTAAGCCTATTAACCAACATTGCAAGAGAATTGCAAAACTCCCCTTGTAATAGCAAGGGAATGGTGGGGGTGGGGAAGGAGCCAATAGAATGTTTGGTGAGACCACTGACTCTGCTACAGGTAGGAGCTAAAGTTGCCACTGGCTTTTCTTCACCAGATGAGGAAGATGGGCACAACTGGGGGGAAGTCACCAACTCACACTGCCCAGCCTGAGATCCCATGCCCTGGCTCCCAGTAACACACAGGAAATTGTTAAGCATGAAGCCTTCCAAACACTCTTGTTATGTCCATCTTTCCTCGGAAATGCTACTCACTGCCCAGATCTCACTGGTCCCTGGCCTTCTTCTGCAGTGTGGTTACCAACATACAGGAGATCTCCATCTTCAGGCAGGTGCCTGGAGTCCACGGAGCAGTGCTTCTCCACTGCATCTACCAACATCCCCGCCTTCCTCCAGGAACTCTGCCCCCAGGTACTCTACTGTGCACACAGGTGCAAAACCCAATTTTGTAGCATCATGCTCTTCACTTTCTCGATTTTCAACTTTTCCTCTTCTCTCACCCTCATTCTCCTTTCTGGTGCCAATCCCTTGAATCCTACTATGTTTTAATGTTTCAGTTTAATCAGATAGCACATCTCTGGGGCTGCTGTCACCAATGGCTTCAAAGAAATAATTTTTGGCAATCATTTTCCATGTCTTTCCTCCCCTCCCCTACACCCCTGCCCCCCAACACCTCCTATTGTCCTCTGCATCTTCTTTTTGTTCCTAGCTTGGACTCATTCATGAAAGTCATTTTCATTTGTTTTCTGCTTGAGTCTATTAATATAATGCATTTCCGTGCTATTGCCCTCATTAATCTTATTTGTGCTGCCGACTTCGACTCAGGAGATATACATCAATGCACACGTGGTAGCTTTTCAGAAGAGAGAGGGGAGAGGCTTGGCTTAGTGGTCGGAGTTTGCATTGCCTCTGCTGACTCGCTTTCTTCATTACCTCCCAAGTTCAGGTGATACTTTTCATTTGCATGGGTTTCTCTTTCTGACTATGAACTCCCCTCGGCTGTGGCCTCCTTCCATGTTTTTCTGCATTAGTGGCAGCCCATGGGCCTGGCTGGCTGGCTGCTCAAGCACTCCACTCCCATCTTCCTCCCATTCGCTCTCCCAGACACTCATGGTCTGGGGCAGAGGAAGACCAGAGTCCTCACAGCAGCCCTGTCGCACACAGGAGCTCTGACCATCCCCCGGGATGGTGGTCCCTCCATAATATACTTGCCTCCCACCTCAGCTCACAAAAACTTATACCTTAAACTCCCTTGGACACTGAGGACACTTTCTGGGGGGAAATAAAGCCATCCGGGTTTGAGCTGAAACTCTACCTAGCTTATCAGAGGGACCGTGGCTAGCACAGACCACCTGCTCTTTCTGAACTTAGAGGGAGGTCGTCCAGGTTAGGGGGTTGGAGGGTGAGGGTGGAGATGAGCAGTTTCTGAGACAGTGGGCAGGCGCAGTGTGTGTGTGTGTGTGAGAGAGAGAGAGAGAGAAAGGGAGAGAGAGTTGCAGAGAGACAAAGACAGAGAGAGAGAGAGAGAGAGGCACACCCCTCTGAGGAGCACGGTAGAATAAAAGAGCTGAGAAGATTAAGACTCCAGACCCCAACCTGCTTTCAGGCAGACCTCTCTCTCCTTTGACTCTCCGTCTCCCCCACAGTTAGATGAGCAGCTGGAATTGCATGGTTTCCGAAATTCCCTCCAACTCTGAGCTTCCATGTTTTTTTTTGTTTTTTGGTTTTTTGGTTTTTTGTGGTACACGGGCCTCTCACTGTTGTGGCCTCTCCCGTTGCGGAGCACAGCCTCCGGACATGCAGGCCCAGCGGCCATGGCTCACAGGCCCAGCCGCTCTGCGGCATGTGGGATCCTCCCAGACCGGGGCACGATCCCGTGTCCCCTGCATCGGCAGGCGGACTCTCAACCACTGCGCCACCAGGGAAGCCCCTGAACTTCCATGTTTTTGTGAGTGAACTCTGACTTGAGAGTCCTTGTCTGACCATAGGCAATTTATTTCAACTTTTTATGCTTTTTTTTTTTTTTAATTCAGGAAACTGTTGTGACAATAAAAGGAGATTAAAGATGTAAAATCATTGGAAAAAACTCAGTGACACTTTTAAAATGCAGGGTCCTTGAGCAAGTAACTTTACTTGCCTGGGCCTCAGTGAAACGTGGATCCCAGCTGTGCTCTTGTGAGAAGTGAGTGAGGTCATCCTGCAAAACTCATAAAACAATGTCTGGCATGTGGCAAGCACTAAATAAATGTGTTCTTGTTTCTGTGCTTCAAGATTCTGGTAGGAGAGTGTAACAGAGCAGGAGACCCCCTGGGACTGACTTGTAGGAGGAGGCTTCGTGCAGCGGAGGCCTGGGCCTGAAAGAGCATCTGGCTCCTAGCCTAGCCTTCTGGTGAGGGGCCTTCTCCCCATTCAGGGCACAACACAGTATAGCTCTGGCACGGCAGGTAGTTTGGGGGCTGGGAAGCTCCGGGGCCACCAGGAGTCAGTACCCCATCAGCAACAAATCCCCAACAGAGACCAAGCTACCCAAAAGAGATGAGGAATGCCCAGGGCACATGGTAACATCTTCCCCATCTCTCAGTTCTGCTTTCTTCTGTGTTGGCTTCTTTCTCAGGCAGATGCTCTCCTTGAGATATCAAAAATGGCATCTGGAAGCTGGAAGCTAAAGAGGTCTGTGGTTCCCTCCCCCCATCCAGGCAGGAGAATTCCCTGTTTCCCCCTTAGTTCCAGCTAAAGTCTTGGGCTTGACTCTGACTGACCCAGCCTGGGTCACGTGCCCACCACACACCTCTCACAGCACCACAGAGGTGTGACTCTCTGATTGGCCTCTTCTTATCCCAGGCCCACCCCAGGAGATAGCTGGTGAGTCAGCATCATCTAAACTGCCTAGGTCCTGGGCTAAGAATAGAGTGGGTCATGGTCCCCCAAGAGGTGCTGAGATCTTGAAAATGATGGGTTTGGGTTTCAGCTGAGATTTCTTTGACCTTCTGTCTTAGGTAGGCTTTCCCAGAAATAGACCCAGAGATAAGGATTTATATGCTAGTAATTTATCAAGGAAGTGCTCCCAGGGAAAATCTGTAAAGGCTGAGGGAAAGCAGGGCAAGGAAGGGGAGAGGTCCAGATTCTGACCAAGTCCTGTACAGACTCCCTTCAACCTAATCCCGCAGGGGAACTTGCAAGTGTGTGTTACACTTCTGAAGAGTCCACCCTGAGACTCGGGAGCTGGCCTATCAGCTCAGAGCTGCCCTGGAAGAACGTAAACTTCTAGGCTCTTCTGCCTTTCCTTGTGTGAGCTGAGTGGCTCCAGTAGCCCAAGGTGGTCCTGGGAAGAAGAGGTAACGGTAGAGCCCTCTGGAAGCGAGAGCAGGCTGACACATCCCACTGCCCAGAGGGATCCGGGCAGAGCACCAACAGCGTTTCCTAGAAGACCGGGGCCCAGGCTTGCTTCTCTCCCGCACAGGCCTTGTCCTTCAGTTTGTCTATCCTGATATTAACATGTTGCCTCCACTTAGAGTGAGGATACCTGGCTCTAAAATCCCCACGTCAGAGAAAACTGAGGAATTAGATTAGTGCTGTAGCACCGTTATCACCACTTACCAAAGAAGCCCTTTGGTTGCCAAGCCAAATGTGCTTTCTGCACAGGGTGGCCTCATCATTTCCTAAATGGTCCTGCTGTGCAGATCATCTCAGACTTACCTATTCCAGAAACAAAGAGACATGCCGAGGAAACGGATGCGTCAGAGGGAACTTGGCTTCCCTTCCACGGAGCGCCCGGAAGAGAGCTTCCCGCTGGCGGGCAGCATGCACGATACAGGCTGGTGAATGTGACCCTTGCATGTCCCTGGCAGTTTGTCCTCAGGACATGCATCCTGCCCTGGGGATGGGGGGTGATGTGGCGGAACCAACCCATCTCTGTCCTCCCATCGTTTGTTGGCTCCACTGGCTCTGTGGCAGTGGGATTGTCCGAGGCCCTGCTTTCCTTAGCCAGACTCCCTGGATTGCTAATGGGCTTTTCCCAGCACCTGCCCTAATTGGTTCCACAACAAACTATATCCAGTTACATCCAAGCCATTTGTGGTCTCCACCTGTGTTTATAGATGCAGACATTGAAGCCCCTGACAATTTTCCAAACAGTTCTCAGTGCTAGCTAGGCAGTCACCTGCTGTCTCCCTCAACCAGGCCTCATCCTCACCCGAGGTCTTTGGATGATTTCCCCAACCAGGATCACCCTTCCCAGTCTCCTGCCTTAGCGGCCCCTACTTGTCCTACAGGGACTGTCGGTTGTTTTCAGAATCGTTCTCACCGCTTCCAAACTTCATTCACTTTCCCCTTTTTTAAATGGAAGGAAGGATCAAAAGAGTGAATGATCACATAAAATACTTAAAGAATGAATAAATAAATAAATGAAAGAATGGATGAATGAGCTCACGTCTAATGTTACACTCCATCCTCCGGCATTTTACTGTACGCTCTTTGGCACTTTTTTTTTTTTTTTCCGGTACGCGGGCCTCTCACTGCTGTGGCCTCTCCCGTTGCGGAGCACAGGCTCCGGACGTGCAGGCTCAGCGGCCATGGCTCACGGGCCTAGCCGCTCCACGGCATGTAGGATCTTCCTGGACCAGGGCACGAACCCGCATCCCCTGCATCGGCAGGCGCGCACTTTTAAGTCACTTCCCCAGTAATATTATAAGCTTCCTGGAGGAAAGAACTATTATTTTTTATTTCTTTTATGGTTCAGGTCACAGAACTGGGCCACCGTCGATCTTTTTGAGCACAGTCTGTGCATCAATCAGTGTGGCGTCATGGACGCAGCATCAAGTTGGAATTCAGGATCCTAGCCCCCCCCTCCCACCTACTCTTCAGATGAACTCAGACCAGTTTTAGACTTTCTGGGCTTTAGCTCCCTAGTCTTTAGAGCGGAGGGATTGAACTGAGTGGGCTCTTGAGTACAAATCCTGTTTCCTCTGTCTATCATTTGGGTGGATCCTGTAACCTCCTTGAACAAACAGGAAGACTTAATGAGTTGCTTTAAATACTTAATGATATGCCACATGTTAGGTGTTTAGCCCACAGCTGATAATTACAGTCTCTAAATTCCTGTTCCTATTCTGAAACAATGAGAATATTCGTTCAAGACACTATATCAGAGAAGGAATTTGCAAGGTGGTAGAAGACTGTTTCTTCTGTTAAGATTCTTACATGCTATGCAAATTTCTCTTTAAAAGAAATGCAAGGCCAATAAGCACATGAAAAGATGCTCTATGTCACTAAACATCAGGGACAAATCAAAACCGCAGTGAGATACCACTTCACGCTTATTAGGATGGCCTTAAAAAGGAATGAAATTCTGACACATGCCTTGAAGACATTATGCTAAGAGAAATTATCCAGTCACGAAAAGAAAAACACTGTATAAATCTACTTATATGAGTTGCCAAGGGTAGTCATATTCACAGAAACAGAAAGTGGAATGGTGATTACCAGGGGCTGGGGGGAGGGTGGAACTGGGAGTTATTTTTCACTGGCTATGGAGTTTCAGTTTGGAATGATGAGAAGGATCTGGAGATGGGTGATGGGGATGGTTGCACAACAATGCAAATGTACTTAATGCCACTGAATTGTACACTTGAAAGTGGTTAAAGTGGTAAATTTTATGTTACATGTCTTTTAACAAAATAAAAAATGTTTTAAATAAATATAAACAATAGCCGCAAACCAAATTGAGGTTCCTTTGGGTGTGAGTTTTGCCAGAGACTCCTGGAGCTGAGGGTAAAGATCAGCCTGGCTGTCTCCGTGTTTCTTGCTGAAACTGTAGAAACAGCCTGGGTCTGGCCCTTTAATGCCAGTCCCACCAGAGGGAAAGGCTTTCAGCAGAAGCCATGAACATGCACATCGGGAAGTCCGGCAGGCAGACCCTCTCCATGGAAATCAGCATGTATTTGAAGGTTTTAGTGCCCGATTTAGCCTCACTCGGAGGTGACCTTCTACAAAGGGCCAAAAGAAAAGTGGTTTCTTTGATCGTCCATCTGACCCCAAACTGACCTCCTGTGCTTTTTAATTCATTTTAAATCATGCTTTCTGGCCAAAGTGACTCCAACTCCTAGCAAAGAATATTTCGCATTTTGACCAACAATTCTTGGCTGATTTCAGATCTGTTCACTTGAATAGCAAGAATAAAACCTGTGAGTCCTTTCTGGGTCCTTCTGATCTCAAGCAGCAGGGAGGGAAGGTGAGGGAAATATTCATATGTGGCATGAAGCTTTGGCAGGAGATGAGAATTAGAAAGTCCTTCTTGCTTGGATGTGAACTAGTGCCCATTTGGGCCACTTCTAAGGTAGAGAAAATGGGTGTGACTCCAGGGCAGGGACCCAGGTTTGCTTTTCCTCGGGTCAGGCTCAGCATCTTCCCAGGAAGGAGGATGTCACTGTCTTCTGCATCGTTCATGATGTTTTTGGCCATAAGTAACAGTAAGTCAACTCCAGCTGGTCTAAACCATAAAGAAAATGCAGCCTCTCACATGACAAGAGGTGGGGTGACTTCAGGGTCGGCAAAACAGCAGCTCAATGTCTTAAGCAGGAACTTATGCTCCGTCCATCTCTCTACTTCCTCCGTGGGCACAAGGTGGCTGCCGCAGCTTCAGACACCACGCACACACACCAGGCCACGGGAGAGAACGCTTTCCAGAAGCCACCCTCCAACCCTCAGCTGACTTCCCTCTTACGTCTCATTGACCTGAATTGCATTACACAGCAATGCCTAAACTTTTTCTGTAAAGGGCCAGGAGAGTAAATATTTCTAGCTTTGAGGACATGCATTTGGTTGCAACTACTCAGCTCTGCCAAAAAGTAGACAGAGGTAATACATTAACAAAGGAGGATGGCTGCATTCCAATAAAAATTTATTTATAAAAACAGGCAGGCTGGATTTGGCATATGGGCTGTAGTTTGCCATCCCCACTCTAGATCAGCCGTTCTGAAGCATGTCACGGGCAATTTGTTATTAATTTATAATAACAATGCTTATTGGTGGCTTATTCTATTCTTTGCTGGCACCTAATAAAGGATATTTGAGAAGTTCTAAGTCATAACATTGAACGTATGATCACCTAATAGACAGGCAGATTAAGAGAAGACAGCAAAACCGGGGCACCAAATAAAGTGAGAATAAAAATTTCCAAGTCCTTCTAATGTCCTAATGAGCATCAAAGTAGACACTAAAGGAAGAGTCAGAACTCAGTTAAACCTTGTTCAAGTTACTTTACAAAGTTAACATTTACAAAAATGTTTAATTACATTTAGGGTTCACTATAATCCCCTTGGAAGTCCAAATTCCAGTTTTACGGTACGCGGGCCTCTCACTGTTGTGGCCTCTCCCGTTGTGGAGCACAGGCTCCGGACGTGCAGGCTCAGCGGCCATGGCTCACGGGCCCAGCTGCTCCGCGGCATGTGAGATCCTCCCGGACCGGGGCACGAACCCGTGTCCCCTGCATCGGCAGGCGGACACTCAACCACTGCGCCACCAGGGAAGCCCCCATATCTCCTTTTTATTCCCCTGTATTGAAAGTCAAGACTGAAAAGAACTCAGTCCAAACCCCCAAATTTTACAGATAAGGGAATGGAGGCTCAGAGAGAGCAAGCTACTTTCCCCAGATCACACAGCCACTCAGTGCCAAAATTAACACCCAAACCCAGGCTGTGGTAGGTTGTAATGTTGTTCAAAATATCTGCTGTCCCTCCCAAGAGGTGGATTATACAACCCCCTGCAGGGACAAGCTTGACCATGTGCCTTGTCATGCCCCCCAACCCCCCCAGGTGGAGTACATGCCTCACCTCCCTGTTGAACTCAGGAATGGCCATGTGACTTGTTGCCCATGAAATGTGGTGAAGTGGCACGTGGCACTTCTGATTGCTCTGCCAGTCTGGGCTGCAGAATGGAGAAGATAAACAGCACAGGCACAGACGACCCATGGTGGACATGTCATGTGAACGGGAAATAAACCACTGAGCTGTGAGGCTGTTTGTTACCACGGCATAACTGAGCCTAATCCTGACACAGGCTTTACAGCTCTGAACACTGGGCTCTTTCTCACCTGGAGAGTGTCAGGTTTCCAGCAGAGTACACATTCCAGCACCAGTCTGCCTGGATTCAGATTTCACTCTCTGTGTGACGTTGGTCCAGGGGCTCTCAGTGCCCCAGTGTCATCATCCGTAATATGAAGGTAACACTGGTACCTTCCCCACAGCAATATGGTGAGGATTCGATGAACTCAGTCTGTGTTTTGAGGACTACAGGCACACCGCACTTCATTGCTCTTTGCCTTATTGCACTTGACAGATACTGCGTTTTTTACAAATCCAAGGTCTGTGGCAGCCCTGCCTCGAGCAAGTCTCTCAGTGCCATTTGTCCAACGGCATTTGCTCACTTCTTGTCTCTCTGTCACACTTTGGTAATTCTCACCATATTTCAAATTTTTCATTATTACTGTATTTGTTATAGTGATCTGTGATCAGTGACCTTTAATGTTACTATGATTCACTGAAGGCTTGTATGAGGGCTAGCATTTTTTAGTAATAAAATATTTTTTCATTAAGACATGTACTTTGTTTTAGACATAATGCTCTTGCACATTTGGTGGACTACAGTGTAGTGCAAATATAAATTTAATGTGCGCTGGGAAACCAAAAAAAAAGTGTGACTCACTTTATTGCAATACTTGCTTTATTGCCATGGTCTGGAACCAAACCTGCAGAATCTCCGAGGTCTGCCTGTACTGGCTAAACATTGGTTATTATTATTCAACATACTTTCTCCCTGGCCAACATTTCAGTGACAATAGGGGTGGGAGGGGAGGGCTCCCTGAGACCAATGCATGTCATTGCACATGCAAGCAACAGTCATTCTTCCGGAAGTCACTCTTTGCTGGGTGCCATCCTGACAACCATCACTGTCCCTGCTACAGGATGAGCGGGATGGGCGTGAGGGGCTCTTGTGGAGGGGTTAGGAGCAGGGTGCTAGAGTCAGACTGGTTAGGGTTCACATCCTGCCTCTGTTTTTTCCTTTTGTACATCTATAGCTAAGCTACTAACCTCAGTGAGCCTCAGTTTCTACCTCTGGAAGATGGGAATAATAGAAGCGTCCATCTCCTGCTGTGAGGTGGAGAGTCAATGAAATTACTCATGTAAAAATGCTTATCACGGTGCCTGGCACATCACAGGGGTGAGTCAGGATTGGTATTCTCTTCTGGACAGTACAAGCCAAGGGGAGCATGGGCAAAAACAAGCAGCAGGAGATGATTCATACTTTAGTGCGTCTGAATGAGCCACAGGGATCTTCGTAGCCTTGGCGCCCTCCTGCCCTCCTGGAAACACCTTCCTGAAATCATAGACTGATTGTCTGGCTGGTGCTGAGTTGGTAGAAAACAGAGCATCCTCCTCCATCACACAGCTGGCATGGATTTCCACGAGCAGCACAGACTGCCTGGTCTGCTTGCCACACGGAGTCACTGGACATCCATCCATCAAAGTGAAGGCCACACTCAGCCTGGAGTAGCTGCTCCAGAGCCCAGTGCATGCGGATTTGAAGACCTCAGATCAGCCTCACATACTGTGATAAGGCAAGAATCAGGTCAGGACAGTGAACCGTCCTAAGATGCACTGTGTCCCTTCACAGGGAGATCTGAACTTGGCATGGAGCTGCCGTGAACAGAGCCCCCTCACTCGTGGCCTTTCAACCACATCCTTCTTGCTCTGTGCCCTCTGCTGATGGCAGAATTGCTGCCCAGCTACCTTAGCCAGGGCCTTAACGGTCACCAGACGGGGAGCTCTACTTGCAGCCAGCTGTGCCTGCTTCACCTCTGGTCCTGCAGACACCTGCCCAGGCCTGGCCAGAGGAGAGCTGGAGACTGATTTGTTGGAAGCACACGCCACAAACCCAGCCTTTGAGATGCTAGTGGATGGCTTGTGTGCCCTAAATCTCAGCCTCTCCAGATTAAACCCTTAACATGTAAATATACCCTGGGAGTAGGGAGACGGCAGGTACCTGCCAGGATGAGTTCATCATGGTGTCATGCACTCATGTCACTCATTCTTGAGTACTATGTGCCAGGCTTGCCTTCCTCCATGTTTGGATGGATAGGGTGAAGGATGGGACCAAGACTAAGAAGGGGTGGGGCGGGGGCTTCACTGGCCACGGCTGCCCCATGCCACTCACTCCTGGGCTGCTGGGACTATGTCTTTACTGCCTCCGTCATAGCAAACTTTGAGGCTGGAAAGAAAGGTTTTATTTGGGAAATGCTGTGGAGGTTTGTTACTGAGTCAATGGAGAAAGCAAAGAGGGTCTGCGAGAGTAAATAGTACAGAAACTGGAATATCTTCAGCAAAATAATTGCAAGGCAACCTTTCAGGGTAGTTTAATTTCCTACTGCATTTTAATGACCAATATAGAAGATATAAAAATGTAATTTACAGAAAAACTCCAACATTTTGTTTCCCTGTTTATTCTAATAGAGCAAATGGGACATACGATATGATTTTTTTTAAAAAAATTTCACCAAACACTGTAATCAATCTTTCATGCTACAGATCTGTGTAGTTACTGCTTGTCACACACTCCAAATAGATGTGAATAGGAGTTAAGCAGGAAGAAAACTCTGCTCTTTTCCCTTCTGATAACAAGGCAGGAAACCTTTACAAAGTCCATCCTTAGGCATTTTTCCATTCTGTTTGACCAGTTTTTAACTGAAAGTTACAATGCTTCCACTCCCAGGCACTGAGGTGGTAATGATAAGGACACATGAGGGATGGTTAGGGTTTTAGAAGGTGAGGGGCAGTTTTTTAACCCACAAGCTTCTTCTGCCTCTGTTCATCATCTAGGACCAGACCCATGCCCTCCAAGTGAGGTCAGGAGGCATGTGCTGGGCGAGGCAAGGAAACAACCTCCACCCCAGCTCTGCCTGTGCTCCAGGCGTGGGAGGGATGGTGGAGCAGAGCTGCCCCCTGAGATAACGGCCCCTCTCCCTGCAGGCACAGCTGACTCATCTCACACAGCCTCCTCTTCCTCTAAAATCAGCTGATGTGGCCCCTATGGGGACCTTTATAGTCAGACTTTGTTCTCTGCTGCTAGTAACATCGCAAACGCAGAATCTGGCTTCTCAGCAAGAACTTCAGCCTTATCAAACTCGACCACCTGAAAGTCAGAGAAGGAGAGCTGAAATTGTCAGAAAATATCCACCCACCACAGAGCCCAAACCACTGAAGCCTCTGGAGAGGTGACGCCAACTTCCTGCACCTTCCCGTTTTCCAGGACCAGGACGCGGTCACAGTTGAGGACCGTGTTGAGGCGGTGGGCAATGGTCAACACAGTGCAGTCTTTGAAGGCATCTTTGATGGTGCTCTGAACAAGAGTACCAGTCTTAGAGTCCATGGAGGCAGTGGCTTCATCAAGGAGAATGATCTGTTGAGGAAGGAGCATTGTGAAAGTCACACCAAGCCAAAGCTATACCTAGAGGGAAACTTATAGTCTTACCTCAATTTATTAAAAAAGAAGGGCTGAAAAGTAATGAGCTAAGTATCCATCTCAGAAAGTTAGAAAAAGAACAAGAGAATAGAAGTCGTATCACACCACCTTCATCTTCCTCAGAGGGACTTGCTGGAGAAAAAAGGTTGTATATTCTTTGCTCCCCTTTTTGTGAATTGTTTATTCTAACCCTACAAACCAGAGAAGAAATGCCCCATGGTCTTTATCTACTGTACTACATGAGTTAGCATGAGATATAATAACAGTACTTGTTATGTTTCCTACTGCTGCTATAACAAATTAGCACAAATTAGAGGCTCAAAACAAAACAAATTTATTATCTTACAGTTCTGGAGGTCAGAAGTCCTAAAGCCAAAGTCCTGTCAGGACTGCATTTCTTTTGCAGGCTCAAGAGAAGAAATGGTTTTCTTGCCTTTTCCAGCTTCTGGAGACTGCCTGCATTCCTTGGCTCGTGGCCTCTTTCTGGCATCAGTCTAACCTTTACTTCCATTGTTGCATTTCTTCTTTCTTTCTGACTCTCTTTCCTCCCCTTATAAAGACTTGTGTAATTACACTGGGCCCACCAAGGTAATCCAGGATAATCTCCCCATCTCAAGATCCTTGACTTAATCACATCTGCAAAGCCCCTTTTTCCCAGGTAAGGTAACATGTTCACAGATTCCGGGTATCAGGACATGGGCATCATTGGGGGGGCCATTATTCTGCCTGCCACAGTACTGGTTTGCCATTCAGAGGGCTTGAGTTCAGCTCTAACTCTGCTTGACTTTGGCTAAATTACTTGACTTCCCAAGGCTCCATTTCTTTGTCTGTAAAAGGGGGTTACACCTTATCATGAACACGAAATGCAAAGACAACAAATCAACCACTCAGTACTGTGTAGTGCCACAGTCAGGACTGAATGCATGCTTGCTCCCTTCCCTGTCATTAGCACATGTAGAGAGCACACACGATGGGTTACACTTTGATCCGGGTTCAGAGAATGGGATTTCTAAAGCAACAGCAATCCCTTCTCTGAAATCAGTAAGCAAAGATGGCTAAGTCACTAAGAAAAATGAGTATAAATTTTACAGACCTTATATCCTGGCATTCTGAAGGCCTTCTTTAGTATCTTGAGTACTGTTTATCAGGCCTCAGAATCATTCAGGGACAAAGGGGAAAAGTTGAGAGGCAGATTTCTCAAACCCAAACGACTTAGGAGGACAGAGATAATACCTAAGCAAGACCTCCCGGGGAAAGGCCCAGGGGAGGCAGGTGCTATTGCTGTAAATGGCGGTTATTTTTCAATTTTTTCCCCTCACAACTTTGTCTTAAGAAAAAGTGATCGGTTTTTAAATGGCCCAATTGCTCTCTCTTTATTGAAAGACAAACGCCTGGCTCTACCTCCTGGCTTGAGTGGCGCTGCAGGAAATATCCAAAATTGGACCAATCCATTTTCCACGTTGTTTCCTTACTTTTGAATTATGGAGAAGCGCTCGGGCCATACAAAGCAGCTGACGTTCCCCTACTGAGAAGTTTTCTCCATTTTCTGTGACTTCTGCCTATAATTTTTCTGGGAGTTTCATTACCTATAGAACACAGAGAATGCCATATTGTGCTGATGATCTATAAAATTGTCCTGTATCCTCCATATTGATTGCCCCCTTCTCTTGCATTTATCGGCTGGCTTTATTTTACTGCAGAAAAGAAAGTGCAAAACAACAATCATTTCAATATTGTGAACAGGCACCAGGGAAAGACCAAGGAGTAGGCAGTCATTCATAATTTAAAATCACAGTGCGATTCATCGAACCCCGTAGACACCTTGCCAAAAGAGGACAAATGATGCACATATGGCTCCAGAGAAACACAAACAAGTGTAAATGGCTTTCAGGATCCTTATTTCTATGCATAAAATGGAGATGGGATGGAGTTTTCTGGTCATCGAGGAAAGGTAAAGACAGGGTCTGATTTATCTAGCAGGACAAGTCAGAGTGGCTTTGGGCGATGCTCACCTTGGTACCAAGTCCTGGGAAAAAAAATTCCCTCTGGGCTGCAGAGGTGGCCACGCTCACCCGCTGACCCCAGCTGCAGCTCTTATAGGACAGGGTTCCATCTCACAAATGGTTCATTCCATGCCATGCCCTCTCACCTTCCCAGAGTTTATCTGCTTCAATAAGCAAATGAGGCTATTGGCAGAGCAGTAGGGCACTTCCTCTGGTCTAGAGTCAGATGGGCTTGGGGTCAAGTCTCCATTCTGCTACTCACACCTGACTACCCTGAGTCTTAGTTTCTGCATCTCTAAAAGTAGGGGCAGGAGTACCAACCTCAGAGGGTTGTAGTCAGGACCAACTGAGACAATGCACGTAGCGCTCTTGACTGAATCATTGCAGTGGCCTAATAAATACTGTCTATTGTTGCTTTTAACAAGGAGCAATTAGGATTGACATATGTGGTGCCAACAAACAACTGGCCAAATCTAAACCTGAGCCAGGCGTCTGGGGCACTGGTGCTGGGAAACGGACTCATCCCGGCCAGCCCCAGAGACCTACTGTGTCTCTCATGAATGTTCTCTCCAGAACCTGCCAGAGTATCTCATCGCTGTGACTCGCAAAGGGATCCAAGTTGTACCTGCAATGAAGGAAAGGAGAGGAAGCTGAATTTCTGAGGATGAGAGGATGGGAGAGCATGTTTTCCACAGCATGAGGGGGAGAGCGGGAGGTGGTGTGTGATGACGCCACAGCAACAAGAGCAGTGCTTAGTCCAGGGCAGTGGTTCATGAAATACCAACCTCAGGCCAAGAGACCGAGGACCCATGACTCTGGGATGCAGCAGAAACCACCAAGGCGGGCAGACCACCAACCCTGCCAAGAGATAGCCCCAAGCGAGGCACCGGGGGACACATTTGGTCCTCTCCATGGCCGTGTGCAGCAGAGCGGATCTGACCTCATGCAAATTCTTGGCAGAGAGAGAGGCAGCGAGCAATTCCACCTCCCGGTGTGTTCACTCTGCCTTCAGAGGCAAGAGCTGTATCTGCAGCTCCCGGGCCTTGCAGAGGGTGAGCACCTTACATGCAGGGTGTGAGTCTAGCATTTCAAGACGCGGAAGGTCCTTTTCATTCAACACTCAATACAGCCCCCTACTTCATTTGGTGCTCAATGGGGGAAATGTCCCTCTTGTTAGAGGGGCAGCCACTACACTGGGGTAAGTGAGTAACTGTGGTTTTCTCCTTGTGCCTTGACAACAGATCTTGAGCCCTGCAAAAGTTGCAACCCTACTGTTCTTGGACTTGAGCAGTTTCTGTTCGCTTCTTAGTGGGAATGAATTGACGTACTTCCGAAAGGATAGCTACATACGTAGAATAACCATTTATTTGATTGTGCAAACTGGAGTAATTCAGGGAGTGGCCACTGCTAAACCTGATAGGATGCTGAAACAGGCATAAATCAGGGCTCTCCAGGGCCAACTGGGATGTCTGCTCACCCTGCACATAAGCATCTTGCGTATTTGTGATGTAGCTTATAAAACACAAGTAATGTTCAGGCCCCTAGTCCTCAGCTCCTCCCAAGGCTTGTGAGAATCTCAGGATAGGACAGCCCCAGGCCAGCCACAGCGCGGGCGCTTCACAAAGCTCTTGCTGGTCTGATTTCACTATCCAAAAATACGGATGCACAACGATCAAAAACAGCTACCTTACTGTACCTACAAACAGGACAGGATCCTGGGGGATCACAGTCAGCTTGGTTCTGAGGTCTTCCAAACCAGCAGTACAGATATCCATGCCATCAATGAGGATTGTGCCACTGGCGGGCTCCAGCAGACGAAACAAGGCCATTCCTAAGGACGACTTGCCTGGGAACGATAAATGCAACAGCAGCAAATCAAACATCAGTTTGTATTTCATCATACCTGAGTATCTATCTAATCAAGGGAATTTTTAATGCAATGAAAATGGCCTTGTGCAGACAGAAATCCCACTCTGCAGGGGCACTCAGCCACCCTAATACAGTTAACCGGTCCATCCCTGCAGGGGCTATTAACACATGACTCATCCTCTGGGCCTCATCTCACCAGAATGATTCTCATTTAATTAAGTCAAAAACTGATGTGTGTTTACTTCTAACTCCACACATCCATCCAACCTGAAATCCTAATTTATAGTAAAGAGATGTCAGGGAAAAAACAACCAATCCGCCACGCATGCACATCACCCTCTGGTGTGATTTAACTAGCATGCCCAGTGGAAATGCAAAGAAAACAACCTGAAAGAAACACAATCAGAGCTTGTCCTCACCAGAACCTGTTCTTCCAACAATCCCAACTGTCTGCCTGCTCTGGATGTTCAAGTTCAGCCCGTTGAGAATAAGGGGAGTGTTGTCTCTGTATCTCATCTGATAGTCTCTGAATGTTATCTCCCCACGGCTGGGCCAGTCGAGGGAACAGGTCCCTACTTTGAGGGGGTGAGTGCATTCAGGAACACAGGTCTGAAAAACAGAATAACAAATGATGGGTTAATAGTCATTTGCTTTTCCATTCATTTCATTCATTCATTCATTCACACAATTCTAGGTACTGGTATTCATGCTGGTGAACTAGACCAATAAGGCCACTGCACTCCAGAAACTCACATTGCAGTGGGGAAGTCAGATAATAAACAAGAAAAGAGATGAGAAATGAAGGCAATAAAACAGAGTATTGTAACAGAACACACAATGTGTGGGGTGGAAGGGTAGGAGGGGTAAAAGTTACTTAAGTGTTGAGGAAGGCATCTGTGAGGATGTGACATTCGAGCTGAGACCTGGAATGCTGAGAAGATGTCAGCTACAGAAAGATTCATTCCAGGCAGAGTAGACAGCTAGTGCAAAAGCCCTGAGGCCAGAATGAGTGTGGGGACTTTGAGGAACAGAAAGAAAAGTCGTGTGGCTAGAGCTTAGTGAATAGAATGGATGACTGTAAGTGGCAGCTCATACTGGGCCTTGTGAGCCTGGGCAAGTGTCAGCAGGGTGCCCTTGAAGCTGTGTGACAAATCCAGACCAAGCCTTGAGATTTGCAGAATTCAATCAGATACAATTTCAGTATCTGCAAGAGTCACTGTGGTGTTGGAAGCAGGAAGATGACAGTAGCACCGGGTGTCAAGTTCAGAGTTACATGGAAAAGGAACTAAAGTTTTATAAGAGCCCAAGAAATGCAAATTTCCTCCAATTAAGGAGGAGAGCAACTTGACTGCATTATAAGACTAACCCCTCCTCTGAATTATAAAGTACCTGTTAAGCGGGAGAAATAGAGCTCCCGTGTTCCCCATTAGGGTGGCTGACCAACCCACATCGCTGGTCGAAAGGCAACCACAATTAGCTGAAAAAAGAATTGTATTCCTAGAAATTGAGTATTTTTAATCCCTAGAAGATTTAGAATTAGTAATAATAATATTTAAGAGAAGCATGATTGGAATAGTAGTATTTTTAGTTTATGGAATCTGCATATTTGGTGCTTTAAGTATTCATAATGTTAATAACATTCAGGCTTGTGATTCTAATTTAAAATGTAAAATTGAATAACTTATTTTAACATGGTTTTAAGTTTAAAAACTTACTATTTATATACAGCATTGGGATTGTCATGAGAACTTAAAGCTCACCATATTTATAAGTTTAATTTATTAGATTTATATAACCTCAGGAAGGTTTGTTTGTTAAATCAGATTATCGAGGTACTTAAAAAGGAAATGGGATGCATTAAATTTTAAAATGCAGCTTAAAATGTTTTAAAGTATTTAATTAAAAGGGGCCAAATGCTGTTCAAAGGCCCTTAAAAGTGATTGCTTGAATTGGCAAGACTGCTTTTCAAAGAATAGCAGGATTTGTAAGGGGAACATAAAAGCTTTTAAAGAAGAAGAAGACAGTTTTTTTCAATTTACAATTTTAGTCAAATAAGTATTAATTTTTAGAAACTAAAGTAAGCCACTGAATTCTCCTTCTGTGTACAGAAACAGCCCTTGAGGAAATTTTTTTGAAAAGAACCTCTCCCTCATCATCAAGGACTTTAGACTATATTGTAAATATGGGTGTTAAGAAAAGGGGTTGTGGTCCGATTTCAATTTTTAAAGAGATCCCTTTCACATGTAAAAAGATCAAATACCTAAATTCTGCCAGAGTTAACTGGCTCCTCCTCTTGCACTGATTTCTTACCGAATGTACTCCCTGAGCAGCTCCACGGAGGTGAACTTGGCCTGGGTCTCCGTCCCTGTCCGCAGGCACACTTGGAGCAGCCCACTCAGCTGTGGAGGGGGCGACAAGCAGCCACAGTCAGAGCCCTGTCTGCCTTCAGGGCCGGCTTGTGAGTCACCCCTTCCGTCTTACTCAGGACCACACCAAAAGCAGGCCTGCGTTCCCAGCCAAGTGTCCAGATGTAAAGACACTCCTGTTGGAGTGTTTTGCCTTTAAACACTTCCTTTGTATTTAGAAACAAATGGTAATTATATTCTCCCTGGCACTCCAGATGGGCAGAGTCATCCCATCACAGCACTGCTCAGGCACAAGCTTCTTGGTTGGAGGGGTGGGGAACTGCTGTGAGCAGGAATTCTCCCAGGGCCTCCGCACTGCTGGAAACCCAGCACTTGCAGCCACCTGGTAGGGTCCTGCACCTTTGTGCCCTCCCCGATTATCCCACCTGCATCCTGGAAGCACCTGAAACCCAATCACCACAGGTATCAGAAGTGGAAGAAAACCATTAAGCCCATCTGCTTGCTTCGGACATGAGAAACTCTAGGCTTAGACGGTGGCCTGCTAAGGTCACCCACCTTAGGCCAGGATCCCCCAGAAGCCAACCCTGAGATTTGAGGGCAAGCAGGTTGAATGGAGGTTCCCCCAAAAGATATTCCACATCCAAATCCCTGGGACCCTTGAATGCTACCTCATTAGGAAAAGGGTCTTTGCAGGTGTAATTAAGGACCTTGAGATCAAGCTGGGTTACTTGGGTGGACCCTAAATCCAACAAGTGTCCATATAAGAGACAGAGGAGGAGGAGACATGAAGACAGGACAGAGATTGGAGGGATGCAGCTACAAGCCCAGGAAGCCAACAGCCACCAGATGCCGGGAGGGACAAGGAACAGATTCTCCCCTAGAGCTTTCCAAGGGAACATGGCCCTACAGACACCTTGATTCTAGACTTCCAACTTCCAGGAGCACAAGAGAATACATTTCTCTGGTTTTAAGCCACTAGTTTATAATTTGTTACAGCAGCCCTAGGAAACACCTCCAGGAGGTGGACCCCAAAAGTCCCAGTAGGAGCTGGGAGAACTGAGGCACAGAGGAGGAGAGTCCGGATAGGATTCACTGTGGGCAACTGAAGCTTGACGCCCCTGGGGGTCCTGGGAGTCCGCACGGAACTCACCTGACTTGTCCCGAGGATGCGGCTCCATCTCCCCTAACTCCCTGCAGGCATTGCTGAGGCGCTGGGAGGACTCCCCATACCGCAGGTGCAACCTGCCTCAGCCTTGAACTGAGCACCTTCCCGCAGCAGTGGGAGGCCAGCTGGCCTGCCCTGGAAGGGGGGCCACCAACAGCACCTGCCTCAGTCGCAGGGTGGGCTAGTGGGCTGGAGGAAGGACCAGGTCTTCACTAGGTGAGCAGTGACTGGGTGCCGGCACAGTTGGGGCTGGTTTCCCAGGGGTGAACGTGATAGACAAGACCACTGAAGCCCCAGGGCTTGCATTCTAGTGGGCCGGCGGGATGAGACACAGGCAATGTCCAGGAACCCTAAGAATGTCAGTTATATGGTAAGATGTGAAAGAGGGGCTAGGGCTGGGCTGGGGCGTTACCTTAGTTGGGGTGATTAAGAAGATGGTGTGTGCTGAAGCATTCATGATAAGAGTCTGTCAAGCAAACTCTGGGCAGCAGCAAGTGGCCTTAACAGGAAGGAGGCAGTGTGTCCTGAGCAGGTGGATGAGGTGAGAGCAGTGTGGGTCCAGACCCTCCGAGAGCTCATCTCAGTGGGCCTCCCTTGCTGCCTCCCAGCTTTACACATGCCACTGGCTTCCCATTTCTCTTAGGGCACTGGCTTTCAGCCGGGGTGATTAGGAACCCTGTCCCTGGGACATTTGGCAATGTCTAGAGACATTTTAGGTTGTCACGACCTTGGAGGTGGGAGATTCTACTGGCATCTCCTAGTTAGAGATCAGAAAGACTGCTGACATCCTGCAACACACAGAACAGCCCCTGTCAAAAAGGATTATCTGGCCCAAATGTCCACAGTGCTGCAGGCGAGAAAGTCTTTCTTAGAAGACAGGTGACACCCCTGCCCACGGCTGACGGAGCCCCACCGACCCCTCATATCGTATTCTCCACCACCCTGCTCAGGCCACAGGAGCCTCTGAGTTCCCCAAAGGCACCAGTCTCCTGCCTACCCCCAGCCTTCCCTGGCCCCTCAGACTGAAGCACTTCCTTGGCTCCTTCTTTATCAAATTCAGGTGTCAGCTTGCAAGTCACCTCCTGGCAGAGGCCTTCCCTGACTATATGGGGGTCTAATGCTGCTTCCCCACTTACAGTCAATTACCCTGCTTCATTATCTTCATAACAGTTCAACAGTTTCTGAAGTCTCCTTATTTATTTACTTGCACACTTATTTATTCCATCCCACTTTATATCCCTTTATATCCCACTAGCATGTAAGCTCCATGAGTGCAGAGACCTGTTCAGCTTGTTCACTGCTGAACCCACAGCAGCTGGCATGGTTCCGGCTCCTGGCAGGTGCTCAGTGGACACATCTGCTGAGTGAATGAATGAACTCTGCTCTTGAGAAGGGCATATAAGTATTTTGTTAAGTTCAAGGGTATCAGCCTCTCAGGGCCCCGGGCAGCCCTCCATGGGGTTAGAAATCCCTTATCAGCACAGTGCTGGCCCCAGGAAGTGCTCATCCTCGTCTGTGATGTTATGTGATGTTACTTTGCACTCACTTTCTGCTCTGTGGGACTTCACACCAATTTCTCATCCACCTAGGGAGTCTCCTCTGTTCTCAAGGGAAGCTCTGTCAGCTGGATTTTCTGTATTCTCCAAAGGGGGGCTAATGCTCAATAAAGCTCCAAAGCCAGCTGGAGGGGAGACACCCCCTAGATCTTGAGATGTGCAAATTCTCCAGCCTCACAGGAATGTTTGAAAACAATCTCATAGAAAGCTGGTGATATATCCCAAGAGCATAACCTCAGTTGAGGAAAGCGGTTTCACTTGGACCAAGTAAGGGAATCTATTCAACATCATCTGTTTAATATTTTACTAGGTAACAACAAATAAAATCATCCATCAGGGTTTCCCTGGTGGCGCAGGGTTGAGAGTCCACCTGCCGATGCAGGGGATGCGGGTTCGTGCCCCGGTGCGGGAGGATCCCACATGCCGCGGAGCGGCTGCGCCCGTGAGCCATGGCCGCTAAGCCTGCGCGTCCGGAGCCTGTGCTCCGCAACGGGAGAGGCCACAACAGTGAGAGGCCCGCGTACCACAAAAAAAAAAAAATCATCCATCAATGAGGGAAACTGCCTACCCAAGGAAAACTCATTTCCCTCACTTAACATAGAGTCCTGAGCATATATTTGTTCCTCTTCCTTTCCAAAATATTATTAAAATGATAGTACAGAGATTGCAAAAAGGAATAGACCGTTAACAGCAAGGGGCTTGGGAAGAGATATCAAGAGATATCATTGAAGGAGAGAGTTACACATTTCTGGAAGATGGAAAGAGGATGAAAGCCTTTTGATAGGATGGAGGCAGAGTGTGCTGCAGGAGCTTCCAGAACCTTCTTCCAGCAGAAGTCAGAGAGGCTCCAGGTAAGAGAAGGGGTCCACAAAGAGACAGACTGAGGTGGCGTATAGACAGCTACTCCCGTTGGGCCCATTTCCTGCCCCTCCTCTTCTTCCTCCCAACCAGAGGTAGCTGGGCAATTTATCCCTAGGCCAAAACACACACACACACATACACACACACACACACACACGCATGCGCGCGCACACACACACACACACACACACTTCCCTAAAGAAAGTGGATAAATGACTTGGGGATAAATGGGGCTCCCAGAATAGTATCCTAGATAAAATCTCTTTAAATCTAGCCTTTGGGTGTCTGAAGGCCAGCTCTCTGGCTGATTTCCTGAAGTGAAGCCAGCCTGTGGAAAAGTCCAACCAACCTATCCATAGTTATAAAACGTCCCATCAGGAGAGACCTACCAAGGCATATACAAAGGCAGATGAAAACATGAAAATCCAACCAAGTTTCTCAGCCTTAACCACAAATGGATCAAGAGACATATGAACAAAACCAATGGCATGAAAGAGCAAGAACCAGATGAACAAACAAACAAAAAAACTGACCCTGGAAAAAACAGGTATCAGTCAAATAAGAAAGGAGAGTTTAAGAAAGGTGAGGAGCTGGGCTTCCCTGGTGGCGCAGTGGTTGAGAATCTGCCTGCCAATGCAGGGGACACGGGTTCGAGCCCTGGTCTGGGAAGATCTCACATACCGTGGAGCAACTAGCCCCGTGAGCCATAATTACTGAGCCTGCGCGTCTGGAGCCTGTGCTCCGCAACAAGAGAGGCCGCGATAGTGAGAGGCCCACGCACCGCGATGAGGAGTGGCCCCCACTTGCTGCAACTGGAGAAAGCCTCGCACAGAAACGAAGAGCCAACACAGCCATAAATAAATAAATAAATAAAATTTAAAAAAAAAAAAGAAAAAAGAAAGGTGAGGAGCTGCAATTAATATCCTCAGAGAGATTAAAAATATGTTGCACCCATTTTAAAATGATTTGCTTAAAAACTCAGAGACTAAGAAAGAGTTTGTGGAAATTAAGTATACGAACATATGATCTTCAAATTCAAGAGAATGGCCTAATGACAAAGCAAAGGAAAATTCCCAGAATAAAGATAAAAAAACAAGAACATGGAAACTGAGATGAAAGAAAGGAAACATAGAGGACTGATGCAAGAAAACCAATATTCAACCAATATGAATGACAGAAAAGGAAAACAAAGGGAAGGGAGACAAGGAAATTATCAAGAGGAGAAAAAGGAATAAAGGAGGAAAAGGAGAAATTTTTCCACTTGAAGAGAGATTTGACTTTATTCTGTTCCCAGTCTTGAACAGAATAAGTGGAAACAGACCCCCACTCAGACTCACTGTCCTGGAATGTCAGAGCACCGAGGATAAGGACTGCATGGGAACAGCTTCCAAAGACAGACGTGTGAGGTATGTAACAAGGAGCAGATGCAGACTCAGATTGGTATCAGACCCAGATGACATGGGTTCAAATCCTGGCTCTCACACATGCCGGTGTGTGATTCTGACAAGTCTTTCTGGACCTCAGTCTCCTCACCTGTAAAACCGGGATTATGGCATCCCTACCTCATGGGTTATTGTGGGGATAAATGAGTTAATTTATGTAAAGAACTTACAACAGTGCCTAAAATGACATGTGTTTCTCTATTTTCATTATTATTCCCTATTATTATTGTTTCTCTGTTATTCTTATTTTTCAAAAGAAAAACACCAAAGCAACCAAAAAGAGAAGTTGGTGATTATTTGTCATGGACATCATGGTTGCCCCCCAGCATTCCTTTCCCTCTCCCCATTGTGGGGCAGCAGTGTGTGACATGAGAGCAGCATGGGGTATGACTCCATCCTTTGGCCTAAGCCAGTCATCCGCATCCCATCGAGCCACAAATTAGTTTGGGGATGCCTCAATTCATCCAGTGAAAGTAAAACACAGGGCTTTTGTTCAGTGGCTGGGGCAGGAAACGCTTTTCTCCTGCTTCCTTCCTGCTATAGCCCCCAGAGGCTGCCAGTCACCATTGCACAGCAATGAAGAAAGTCATCCCAGGAGGAGGACAAACTCAGGGGCCATGATCCAACTGTGCCTGAAGCCCATACAGCCACCAGACCTTTTAATGATGTGAACTTCACCACGGAGCTCTCCTTATTGTTTAACCCCGTTGAGTTGGGTTTTCTGTTATGTCCATCTTCCCTGAGACACTCTATGCCAGAGCCTCCAGGCCAGGCCCAGCCTTACACTAGGTGTTACCTGGATGAGGTAAGACAATGACAAGCCTTTGGATGAAGCACTGATTGAGGAGAAACTCAGGGTCACCAACAAGGTCACAATGAAGGTGATGATGTTCATGAGGATGTCCATCCTTAGAGCAAACCACCTGACAGCACAGTTAAAGTACAGGAGATGGCTGCAGTTTTCATCATTTAGCATCTGAAACCTAAAATTAAGAAATCAGACAAAACAGGAGGTCAGGCTGTGCTTCCACAGACTTAGGGTTAGGGCTACTGGAGAAATAGGGCGAGAGGAATTTTTACTCAAGGGCCAATGCATTCTTTTTTTTTTTTTGCGGTACGCGGGCTTCTCACTGTTGTGGCCTCTCCCGTTGCACAGCACAGGCTCCAGACGCACAGGCTCAGAGGCCATGGCTCACGGGCCCAGCTGCTCCACGGCATGTAGGATCTTCCTGGACCGGGGCACGAACCCGCATCCCCTGCATCGGCAGGCGGACTGTCAACCACTGCGCCACCAGGGAAGCCCCCAATGCATTCTTATATAGGAATCTCTTACAAAGATGAGCATATATTCATACTCTTTAAAATCTGCTGCCATGGGCATCTTTGATTTGCACGTATTTTGAGAAATCCTACATGGCAGTAGCATATGGTGCTGAGTGGGCTCTTTCTGTCTTTCACAGAACTGGCAACTGGAACCCACAGCTGAGAACAAAAGGGGCTGAGAACCTCACACTCTACCTCCAAAGGACCGCTGTCTTGGAGGTAGCCACCCCCCAAAGGCCCTGTGGAAATGACCGTTGACCCCTTTGATCTATACAGGGTGGGAGGTGAGGAGAGCTCAATGTTTGTGATGGCAGAGGAAGGAAAAGAGGGTGCTGGATTGGTTCTCCTCCCCAGTTCAGGGAAAGAAGAGTCAAGGCAATTGTTTATAAAGGTGGAGGGAAAAAAAGAAAGCTGACATCTTGTACACCTGCTGCGTGTCCCCTGAGCCAAAGAGGAGAAGGAGCACAGGGCAGAGCGACAGAGAGGTGACACCGCCGAGGGATGAAGGCGAGACCCAGCCCCGGAGCTGCTCGGTCCCCAGATGTACGGAAGGTGGGTCCTGCCCATTCCTGCAGTTCCTAGAGTTGGGGTGCAGAGGGAAGATGGCATGTGAGGCTGCAGTCTTGATGCCACACGGATCGGCATGAGGCAAGAGGCCCCACATAAAAGGAAAGCAGTGTGAGGCTGCCAGGCGGAGCTCATGGGAGGACCCGCCAGAGCCTGCCCATCGGCAGTGCCCAGCAGAGCGGCTGGGGACCTGGGTCCCGTTGGGGGCTCTCCCCTGCCACACCTCATCTGCACCGGGAGCTGGACCAGAAGAAATCAGCAGCAGAAAGGAGAATGACCTGGACAGGGTGGTCACCTGAGGATGTGTCCTTCCCCACCTCCATCCCCCTGCACCAGCCTCAGAGAACCAGGCTCAGGGAAAAGGGAGAGAGTGTTTAAAAGAAAAGACTGGGTGCTTCCCAGCAGTGACCCTGCCCCCTTGCCCGACACATAGAGCAGCACAGCATGCCCACGCCAAGCCTCTGAGCGATGCAGGGTGGGGGGCTGTGACCTGAGTACCTTCAAGATTGAAGTTTTAACTGGACTGAGCTAACCATTGACCAGAAGGGACATTAATCACAATTGCCACTGAAGGTTCCCCTGACTTACTGGGAAAGGGGCTTCATCAGAACAACTGGTAGAAATTATTAGAATAAAAATAAAAACGTTCCATGCTTAAACCCCTAAAGAGTTGAGATTCCTCCATTGGTGCAGTCATGACGTCCTCGGGCATTGCTGCTCCATCCTGTTCTAAACCTCCTCAAAGGATTCTGGCTGGAAGCCCCTCTGACTACCCAGGCTGGGCCCTGTAGCACCCTCCTCTCTGTTTCCACTCCAACTAATTTTTCCCAGAGCTTAGTTAAAATATTCTTCCAAACACTTTGGTCTTTCTACCATGTCTCTATAAAGCCTACAAATTCAACTGACAGCTTAAGTGACTTAGGAGTCATCTGCAGTCTTACATGTGTGGTTGGTTAGGTTGTGTAGAAACAGAATCACTGGCGGGGATCAAATTGGAATTTGACCTCGGACCTCTTTTTAGTGCTGTAGCATTTTTGTCTGTTCACAGAAGCAGTACAAGTGAGAAGCCCAAGCCCTCTGGAAACTCCGTGAAAGAAACGAAAGGATTAAAAGAGGGGAGAGCCCATCAATGGCGTAGGGCTCAGCTCTCCTATAGGATCATTTTGGAAACCTTGGGGGAGAATCTGCAGGAAGACAAGGATTGAATCTGTTCAGTTGGTTGTGAGTTGATGAATGGCCCATGACCAGGACACTGGAAGGGTGGATGTGTGATGCAGGACTCTTGATAGATGATGTTCAGATCACGCCAGTTAACGGGGCTAGCTGCTGACTGAACTAAAGACAGGCCGGGGTACCAGGTACACACTGAGATTGTGGGTGGTGGGGAGAGAGAGACACAAACTTTAAAGTGTGTGTTAGGATTTTAAGGAGGGAAAGGATGGGGGTGGAAAAAGACCATCTATGTGGCAGAGAAGCCATAGATTCACCAAACTCCATCTTCTTTTCCTCCTATGGCCACAGCTGGACTACATTTCCCAGCCTCCTTTGCAGTCAGGTGTACCCATGTGACTGAACTCTGGCCAATGAGTGTGCAGAAATGATGAGCGCCTTCATTGGGGTCCTCCACCCACATCTCTCCTCTTACTTTCCAGTTAGACCAGAGGATCCTGGAAAGGTCCCCAAGGCCCTCAGGATGGAAAAGCCCCAGATGGAGACAGGTCGTGTACCTGAGTGTGGAGCAGAATTCCCTACCCCTGCCCCATGGACCCCATTCAGGTGTGGCTTGAGGAAGAATAAATACGTATTGTGTCAAGCCCCTAAAATTTGTAGTTGTTTGTTACCACAGTGAGCCTACTGTGATTGATACACACTAATTATATGTGATTATACGGTGTTTTAGAAGTTTGGAGCTGGAGGACTCCAGAGAAATTTATTAATCTAGTCCCAACATTTTAAAAAGAAGAAAACTGGTCCATCTACGAAGTGAGATGTAATGTGGGCTTTAAAAATGACTCTTACAAGGAATATGTAAGAACATGAAAAATGCTATTTAAAAATAAAACAAGACAAAAATGATTATAAATACTTCAGAAATAGAAAAAAAGAAAAGACTGGAAGGAAATACACAAAAATATTAATAGGATTTGGGTTGGGGGTCCATGGGTGATTTTTTTTTTTTCTGTTTTCTCCTATTTTCCTGAACTGAACACATTTTACTTTTAGGGAGAAACAAATAAAACATGTAAAGCCCTGTACTGAGGTTGTCATTGGATGAGCTCGAGTCTTTGGGGGCCTCGGACACTGGGGAGAAAGGCCTAGTGTGTGAGGGGCACCTCCTCCGTTCTACTGGCTCTCCGTCCACAGTCAGGCCGCGCCACCCAGACTTCCCTCCTCAGAGCCAGAGCAGCCGGCGTTTCTGGGCCTCCCGCTGGGGCTGACAGGGAGCAGAAGCCCTGGGGCAGGCGCTGCCCAGGACTGACTTGCTGACGCAGTCCTCCCTCTTGTTGTAGGCGTGGATGGTTCCCAGGCCCTGCATGGACGAGGCTACGTGGGAGAACCAGGGGGACCAGCTGACGCTCTCGACCTTCTTGAGCTCCTGGACTCCTCTGTGAAATATGCTGCGGGGGCTTCCCTGCTGGTGCAGTGGTTTGAGAGTCCGCCTGCCAATGCAGGGGACGCGGGTTCGTGCCGCGGTCCGGGAAGATACCACGTGCCGCGGAGCGGCTGGGCCCGTGAGCCATGGCCGCTGAGCCTGCGCGTCCGGAGCCTGTGCTCCGCAACGGGAGAGGCCACAACAGTGAGAGGCCCGCGTACAAAAAAAAAAAAAAAAATGCTTTGGGAAAACCAAGAGTGGCCCAGAGGGCCCCAAATGGGGTCTCCCAGTACTCCCCACAGCTCACACAAATCCAACTGGGCACTCAAGACATTTAAGACGGACGGTGCTATCTAACCAGGGAGGAGCGGCTAGCCCGCCATTCTCCTCTTGGGGGGGCCCATCCCTGTGTGTGAGGGTGGGGGTCTCAGAAATTTGAGCCACTCCTTCCTGTGGTCTCAGTTCTGAAGGCTTCTTGCAGCATGTGTCTCGCTGCACGAGCTGTGACTCTCTTCTTTGAAGACTAGTGTTTTTCACACAGTGCAGCCCCTAAATACAAGCCAGCTACTTCTGGGTACCCGACCAAAGAAAAAGGGATCTGTTCCAATCGTGGAGGAAAATCTGGATCTGGTGTGTCAACTGCCAATATGCGATCTTCTGAAGACATTTTCTAAGGTAATTTTGAACAACATTTGAACATTGTCACCTCAGGAGCTGATTTTAAAACCAAATGCTCCACGGGATGTAACTCCCCCAGGGCCCCGGTGAGTGCGAGACCACTGCCCTCGGCACGCACATTGGCAGCTGGCCCGGGACAGCGAATCTGATCTGGACTCCAGACTCAGCTGACACTCACCCAGGGGAGAGGAAGGGAAACCTCATTCAGAGCTCAAGTGAGTTAGTTGGAAACATTGGGTAACTCAGTCTGGCTCAGCCTGATCTGGCCTGTCTTGTAGCAAGAAGTAGGGGTGCAGGGCAGAGAAAAACTTTTTACTAAGTAAGTCAACAGCACAGAGGGGAGAACAGACAGGAACAATGGTCAGACAAACACACAGATTACAAAAACAAACACCAGCCCAAGGAATCCATTTTAAGAAGTGGCACCCAGGACCTGTTATGGTTTGTAAAGGACTTGCAGAAATTATCTGTATTTGGTCGCTGCAATAAGCTCTTGATCTGGACACTGAGGCCCATGGGTCCTTTCTCAGAGTCACGAAGGAGGCAGTGGGAGACTGAAGCGAGAGCCCGGCTCCCCCAACTCCCAGGGCACGTGTGCTAGTTCCCATGGCGACGCCAGCTTCGGCCAAGGATGTGGAGTCAGCCTCTCTGACCATGCATCCCTACACGCACACTCCCCACTGTCTGTGGCATCATCTGTGGACTTGATCCACAACCTTGAACCATCCAAAATCAAACCGGTAATCTTGATCACCCCCAACTGCGTCTCCTCCTGTATCACTCATATCTGTCTTCACAGCACTCCCCATCTTGGACTCATCCTTGGCCTCTCCCATCCCCCAACCCCAACGGACTATCTGCGAAATGGCTCCCGAATCCACCTCTTTTCTGTCCTGACTGCTGCTGCCTATGTCTCAGTTCTCACTCAGATTCTATACTGCAAGAGTCTCCAATCCTATAGCTTTGTCTCAATCTTTCTGTAGCTGCATCCACCCTCCACACTGTGCAATGGCCACAGCAATATTTCTAAAACTCAGCTCTGAGTGTGAAGTTCCTGCTTACAGGTGGACGTGGGTCTACGATTTGTGGGCTGAATCCTTGCAATCTGGGCACCCTCTTCAAGACCCTCCGTGTCCAGACCAGGGCTGGGCACATTTAGGAACGTGATAAACATTTCGTTGAGTTTTATAGAAACTCAAAGTTTGTATAATATTGTGTCCCATTTCTAATTTACAAGACACTTATTGATCCTCTGAGAACCCTTGCAGAACAGGCGAGGCGCATGTTTCGATGATTACCATTTTAGAGATAAGGAGACTGAGGCCTGCAGCGTTCCTCTGACTTCTCCAAGGTCCTCCAGCTAGTTTGGCAGCAGAGCTGGGACCCTGTTGCAAATTTCAACTGATTTCCAATCCTTAGCCCTCACGCAATACCCAGCAGGCTGCCTGCTGAGAACTCCAGCTCGCCCAGGGCGAGGCAGGGCCTGAGGAGCTGGGTTTCCTGGAAAGCTGGGACCGATGCTGCCCTCCTGCTTTCCCCCAGGGTGGGTGTGAAGGTGGGCACGGGGACCCCTCAGTGCCAAGCAGCCATGGCCTTTCTCTCACCACATCAGTGGCCAGGTGGGGCTGTTTCTCAAAGCTCGGAGAGACTGGTCTCCTCTATCCTCCAGCAGCAGGAATGGCAAAGCCCAGCGGTTAAGAACATAACAGCAGGTAGACAGCAACCACGGTCGCTCATTTCCTGGCCTGGGACCGGTGACTTAATCTCCCAGCCATATCCTCCCCTCAGCGTTGCTCTGAGGCTCAAATGCCAGAGGTATGCCGAGCACTTAGCACGTCACCAAAATTCAACGTGCTCCACCATTCAGAGAAGACAGCAAGGACTCAGTACCACCGGGTACTACCGGGTCACTGCACAGGGTTAACCAAATATGCATAGGTTTCGTGTGCTCCTCTTTAAATCATGCACTGACCTACCGTAAAAGAATGAAGAAGCCTACAGCCAGGCCGGCCAGGACTAAAAGGACAGCAGGAAACACAGCAGCCAGTACCACGAGGATAAACAGCACCATAAAAAACTGCTGCAGAAAGTTCTCGGCATGAAACGGCAGCCTCACATCCAGCTCGTTCGTGTCCTCGGAGAAACGGTTCATTAGCCAGCCGGAGGGAGTCCTGTCAAAGAGACTCATCGGGCTCTCCAGGATCTGTGGGCGACGATGGAGGGTCAGGGGCTAGGTGCCTGTTTGGTGACCCCCACCCCTGCCCCGTCCGGCGCTCCCTGGGGCTGGGATCGCGAGCCAGGCCTGAGGTTTTTTCTGGGGGCCAACACAATGTGCCAGGCCGTCCTGGGAAAGCGAGAATGAGGCCCTTTCTCACCACCACCGTGGATGAGAGTGACCGTGGAGGAGTTCAGCCTCCTTGGAGGAGGGAGGGATTTTTTGCCCAGGGCAATAAAAGGCCAAGTTCCCCTGTGTGTGTGTGTGGCGGGGTGGGATGGGGGGCACACCTGTGTGCTCCGGCCAGGGCCCTCCATGGCAACAGCGGAATGAAGAGGGGGCCTGTTGTCCTCAGAGCTCCTTGGAGCAGGAGATGCCCTCTGGCCTGCATGCGTCTGCTCCAGGGCAGTGTCCCAGGGAGACCTTCGTGACCACTCACACCTTCACCCCCAGCCCTGCCTGGGCCCATGACACACCCACAGCTCCCTGAAGTTTGCCTTTGCAGTTGGTAAGTAGATACTGGGAGACTCTTCCCAGACTCGACTATAAGATCCGTGAGCAGTGTCCACCCCAGAGCGGAGCACAGTGTCTGGCACATCGCAGGTGATCAATAAACCCCACTGACTGATGTACCGATGCACAGGCAGCCCCTGGGGCGGAAGAGGGGGAGCCTGTACCTTGTCAAACACTCGGTCGTGCTGTGAGAAGGATGCCATCAGCGTGGTCTTGGTGAAAGTGAAGCCTTGGCTGATACCAAACACCAGCACGGACACCATGCTCCCTGCGTACGCCCACTGGTACACCCTCGGCCCGGTGTCCGCCTGCACCGGGCCCACCTCGCACGTGCTCATGATGCCGTGAGGCCCACACGTCATCTTGGGAGGAAAACAAGAGGCACCAGGAATTGATCAACTGTCAAAAGAATGGGAATTTTTCAGAGAATCTTTCCAGGGAGAAGAAGCTAAAAAGGAGTGCATAATGGTTAAGAATGAGTCAGCTCCCTGTGGGGACTCCTGAGCTTCGCATGGTCCTCCTGCTGGGCCGCTGGGCCCCCAAGGGCCCCTGGCTGACGAGGCTCAGCACAGTCAGTGAGAAAAGCGGAGCAGACAAACCAGACTTGTACAGGGCAGTCATCTCAGAAACCAACTGCACCTCAGGAGACCAGAGGTGATGCTGGGCCAGGAAAATCACAGAAGCAACAATATCTGGGTCCCATACGCTGGCCGAGCCACACTCAGGCAGCCCAACAGGCCAGGGAATCAGAAACCTGATGGCAGAAACCACCAGGCCTTCGGGGAGACTCAGGAGCTTCTCTGTGTGATGGGCCAGCGCCCCCCCAGGGCCCTCTGCCTTTCCTTTTCTCAGGGTGCACCTAGGAGGGCGCTGGTCCACTGCCCTGGAGTCGGCGGTGGGGGGAGGGAGCCTGATGAACCAAGGGCTCTGGGAGGATTCAAGGAGACCACACTTGGCTCCATCTTGCACGAGGAGAACACGTGTTTTTGCCTGCATTTCTGGAGGGAGGCCATCTCCTCCTCCTGAAAAACTGGCAGTTTTGCTTTTCTCTGAGCCATGTGCTAAAAGTCAAGACTGCCTTTGGGGAGCGAACAAGCATCTTTCTTCTAAATGCCATTTTGCTTCTTACAGCAATAGCGGAAACGTAAACCAGAGGCTGATGGATGAACATCCGTAAAAGCAAAAGCATCCCTGGGGAGCTAACTGACCAAAGGACCATCTTGAAGAGGAGGCTTCGCTGCGCTGTGGGCTATGCCCCCAGTGTCTGGTGGTGGCGCCAATGCGTGGGTCAGCCATCATTGCTGCTGCCCAATTAGAATGGCACTGGCCTACTGGGGAGGCACCACGCGTAGGGAGAGGCTCCGCTCCGACTCACCCCTTGGGTTCTCCAAGGAAAGGGCTCTTCATGAGCAAGCAGGGATCTGGGGGGCATTCCAGAGATGGCTCTCTTTTTGCACAGAGAAGGCCACCCCTTGGCTTCTCCCCTTGGGACTGGTCTCAGGAAGCTATGCCAAACTCCAGGAGGGCAATTGCATCCTCTCCCCTGCGCATGTCTTCCCAGGACCTCCTCCCTTTGGTTGTCATAGCAACAGAACTGTACCAAAATGTAATCTTGGAGGATGGGCAGGCAACCCCACAGCATTTCCTGGGGCTCCAGGAAAGCTTTGAAACCATAGGCCAAAATCTGGGAGAGTTTCCAGCAAGCTTGAGGGAGAGCAGATTTATCCGTCCTTCCCAGGAGGGGCTTGGCCTAGATGAGAGCTTGGGAGGCGGAGAGAGGCCCCCCAATGGCCCTACAGCAAATCCAGGGACCCCGTCTGACTTTTGAATGTCTTATTCCTGTAGGGGAGCAGAGCCAGGTAGAACTCTCTGACACCAGACAGTGTCCGTGACAAGATGCCAGTTTCTCTTCAGAGGCAAGAAGACAGAAATCTGTGTTAGGCTTCCCGAGCCCTTCCCAGACACTCCTCAGAGGTGCCTTACAACAGAGGTCGCAGAACTGACCCTATCCTGCATGTGCACAGCTCCAGCCACGCTGCATTGGCCTGGCACAAGCTTTTCAGCCAATCCTTTAACATTTGAACGTGGCACATACAAATTTGGATGCCCTGCTTGTCTTGAAAAATCAAAGGGGATTTCAGGAGTTGAGTTGTGTAGTGTAAGCAGCTGACCTCAGCCTCGTGGAGAGGGCTGTGGAAGGCTCCTTGTATGGTGTTCAGACTCTCCATTAGCAACTGACTCAGCATTTCCCAAAGCCAAAAGGGAACTCAGCGGTGAGCCCTTGTTTAACCAGACACCCAGCCACACGTCGCTGAAGATGGAGCTGCCGATCATCACGAGGAAGAGAGACCACGGAGAGAGGAAGTACCCTGCAGGGGAGGATAGAGGGCCAGGGGTTACAGAGGCCAGGGGGCTGGCGGGGACTCCTCTTCCTTGGGTCCAACCCTGGTGGGAAAATCAAAGCCTGTAGGAAAATGGCCTCTACCCCAGGAACCACTTTCTAGGCTGATGTGACAAGTCTGAGTGTTAGGTCCCTGAACCCCCAATGGGAACATCTGTTCCACCTGGTTGGAACATGGGTCCAAATTGTCAACATATTAAAAAAAAACACCACTATTCACTTTAATAGATATGACTCAGTATTTTAAAACAAACAAAATCCCAGTCTTGCTGAGGGGAGACAAGGAACGAAACGCTCAGGGATGTTTTGCTCATGGAGATGACTCTTGCACTGAAGGCAGGCAACGAGTGGGCGGCTGCTGTCCTCAGCGATTAGAGAGCGAGGTTACAAGAACCACAGCTGGGTCACGCTGCTGCTCACTTAGTTTCAATAAAGAGAGTCTGGCAGCTTTAATGGAGATAAAGGATGATTCCATTTAAAAGGCTGTTTTATCAGACTTTAGATTTTTAGGAGGAAAGAATAAAAGCGCTGATAAATGACCCTAGCATAAAGAGAGTAATTGTTAAAGAAACCATAAAACATGAACCCAACAGTTTAAGAAAGAATTTTTTAATGCAAATTAAATCAAGAAACCCGTTGTTTTCTACCGAACCTCCAGAAGCCTTAATGTACGTGTGATAAGTTTTCCAGGTCACGGTTCCTCCCCGGGGGGACTCAGTCTGGATGAGCTGGTGCAGAGGAACGGTGGGGACAAACACAAGTCCTGCGGCGCTCCCGGCAGGGCAGGCCCCCTCCCGACCACTCCCGACCACCACTAGGGCCAACTGCCATCCTTTCTTCCACTAGCCCTATGCTTTGAAATTTCCAACGTACTTTTGCTCATTTTGTTTTATTTGGTCCTCATTACAGCCCTGTGAGGCAGGTGATTTTCAGTGTTTTGAGAAATATATTTATTAAGCACCAACTACGTGCTCAGCCCTGGGGAGACAGGGGTTGTCTTGATCTAGTTCCGCAGAAGCAGATCCTAAGAAGAGGATGTGAACACATGCAGTTTACTCCAGAGCTAAAGGGTACAGGGAAAGGAAGGCAACAATAAAAGGTGTCTCATCAAGGCAGCAGCACCCGTGGGCGATGGGAGCTTAACCCAGCACAGAGAAATCTCAGGCTGGGACAGAACTACAACTCAGAGGTCTTTCTCGTGATCAGCGGGATCTGGGATGTTTCTACACAAACTCCCGTTGGCTGTTGGGTGAGGGCTCTCCCCAGGGGCTAATGCCCCAGCACTTCTACCTTGACCTGCAGCTGGCAGCTACGAGAGAGCCCCAGGCAAAGGGATGCAGTTATGGCAGCTGGGTGTTGGGTTGTGTGCGCAGAAGTGCTAAGGGCACCCGCACCATCTACTACAGGGCCAACAAGAAGGCATCTACCATGGAGCTCACACCATGAGAAGAAACCTGGGGCATCCTCCCAGGTGGATTCCTGATTCCCTCCACGTGGCTGTCCCAAGTCCTCTCCATTTCCCAAAGGGTGAGGGCAAATGACTGTCAAGCTCTCATTGAAACAGCTTTCAGAGGTGCAGGGAGGCTGCCTAAGAGCTCCCAGAAGCCAGGGTTGAATGCACGTCTCTTCCCTCTCCTACACAGAGGAGCATGAAAATGTCCACTCCAAAGCAGCATGCTGTAAAGAGCATGGCTCTTGTAAACAGAGATAAATAAAGCCAGACAAGGGGGCCCCCCTTCGCAGGGCTCTCTGCATCCTGTGCTGGCCAGGAAAACTGTCCCATCTCAAAGGCGCCTCCACGAATAGAGCTGCCATTATCCTCTCTGCCTGGGAACCCTCACGCTTCTTTGAAATGTTCAGACTGACTTTCACTCATTGTGTCTCCCTCTGGGGCTGCAGCATGAGGGGGTCACCTCGATGGGTCGGCAGAGCCTAACGAATGGCACCCTAGAGCGTAAAAGGAACTGTCAGATCCCCTCGCAGCCCCCGCCCAGTCAGCCGTGCTGCTGATGCTCTGCTCACCTTCGCTGCCCTTGGAAAATGCCCTCGTGCCAGCCCAGTGGGCTGTCACCTTCAACCCTTCCCTTCCTATAGCTCTCAGAGCATTTAATTTCACACTTTCCCTTTCCTCTCCAGAGAAGGGGCATGAGGAGGAGAAGAGGGGCAGGATTTACTCTCCCCACAGGACCCCAAATCCTGGAGCTGGAGCTTCCCTGGGAAAGCGTGGAAGAGACTACAGGCCCCCCCACTTCAGCCTTGGCCGCCTCCAGAGTGATAAAAATATATTGTCTTTCCAAATGGGCACGCATTTGTCACAAGCACCATTAATGGTGCCAACTTTCATCGATAAGAAGACTCACATTTTTTCCCTGCATTTTAGCATCTCTGAAATCAGGATGTGTCCCATTCGGTAGTATGCCACATCATCTAACTGGCAGAGACTTTTCTTAGTGCTACATAAAACGATGGTGCTCGCAAAATGGATGGCATCTTAAATTTGATCAAATATGCTAAGGGTTTTTCTCAGCTACACAGTTTTGAGGGACCTTGCTGTGGGCACTTTGAGCTAGGGGTATTTTGATCTCCGCCCTCTCAGTGCCCAGTGAGGGGCAGGGCACAGAGTAGGTGCTCAACAAATGTTGACTGGATAAAGGGATGGAAGGCAACAGAGTCTAAGGAGGAGAGACAGCTCGCCAAGTTTATCTCCCACATCTCTCCTCTCTGCCTTCCTGGAATTGCCTGATGCCCTCGAGCCCAAGTCCTCCCCTTTCCCCTCCTCGTCACCAGAGTGTCCCTGGCAAACTCCTACATATGCTTAAAGGACCAGTCCAAAGTTCACCTCCTCTGTGAAGCCCTCCCTGACTTCTCACTCCCACCCCAGCTCCCCATTACTCTTATCACAGTTTCCCATGATTATCCTCTTGCAGGTGGCTCCCACCAGACCAAAAGATTCCGAGGACAGGGGCATATTTTCTTTCTCTCCCCAGCCTAGCTTAGTGCCTGGCACATAGTAGAATGTTGAGTCCTTTTGTGGAAAGAATGAAAAACCTTATCCCACCTCAGTCTCTTCACGGTTGCACAATTCTTTCTCAATGCTCCCCATAAAGACTGGGAAACATCTCCTGTGTGCACTTTTGCGTGTAATTAATCTCTGTGCATTGCTTTGATCTTTCCAACTAAGCATCATCATCATCATAACAACAACTACTGAGGGTTACTATATGTCGGCACTGTGTTATTCATTCTATGTACAGTTTCTAATGTAATTTTTGCAAGAACCTATGAAGCTGGTACTCTTATTTCCCCCATTTTATGGATTAAGGAACTAAGGTTCCGAGTGGCCAAGTACCTTGCTTCAAAGTCATAAAACTAGTAAGTGGTTGAGCCAGAATTTGGACTCAGGCAGTTGAGCCCCAAGGCTCACACTATAGTAAACCACATAATTCTAGCTGCCCCAAAGGACATACAGTGTGCCTACACTTCTCTGTCCCAAATGGTAGGTGCCCAGCAAATAGTTAAGAGTATGTAACTGAGGGAATGAAAAGTAAATACCTTTTATGTCTACAGACTCTGATTCTGTTTCAGGTTCTTTTCCATCATGTTTCTCATCTCTGGAGCCAAAACTAGGGTGAGAAATAAGGAGAGATCTGTGTCCACTCGTGAGCCATGGGTGATAATAGAGGCGTGATTGGAACTCTGATTGTACCAGTTTCTTCATCTCTCTCAGCAGGGCTCTCCTTAAGGGCTTCCACCACTGCTGCATCCTAAATGTGCTCAGGATCCTGGAGACAAAATGAAATTCCTCTGAAAATGAAATGAAAGAACTTCTCCAGGCCAGAAATCATGAGGGAAGGCACCCAATCTTTTGCACCCAAGGCCGAAGAGTTTTACCTTGAATTTCAACCCTCAGAGGTTGTGAATCAGTTTTGCATAGAGTCCTCTCTCCTCCATTAACTGTTCCCTTTTCACAGATCTCTCCATCTTCCAACAAGATGACTTCGTCACGACACTCCAGGAACTGCAGAGGTATTAAAGCAATCTACAACGAGCTCCTGCCTTGGAAGAGAGAGAAGAGAGCCGTGCCAGACTCCCGTTCAGCAGCGTCCCAGGCTCATCTGGGCCAGGGGTTCTCAACCTTGGCACCACTGACATTGAGGGCCATATAATTCTTGGTTGGGGGGTGGGGTGGGGTGGGGACTGACCTGTGCATTGTGGGATATTTAGCAGCCTCCCTGGCTTCTACCCACCAGATGTCAGGAGCACCTCCTCCCCCAGGTGTGACAAGCAAAAGCGTTTCCAGACATTGCCCAGTGCCGGCTAGGAGGCAAAACGGCCCCCAGTTGAGAAGCACTGATTTAGTGCCCATGGGTCTCATGAGTATAAAAGAGACCTTTGGTTGCCACCGTGAAGCATACTGAGCCTTCCTTTGTTATTGCTTCCTATGTGAGCTGCTGTGCTGAGAAATCTCATCATGGAGACTTGGGAGTATGAAATTGACAAAGTCCCTGCAGCCAAGGTTTGGTGGAGAGGGGAAATATGACCTCAGAGATGGCTTCCCTCTGTTGTAACATTACAAGCCCACCTCATCATCCTCATCTAGGCTACAGGTGATGTAGCCTACCGTGCAGTCTCCGGCCTCCAGGCCACACGACCTGGCCTGAGGAGTTTACACCAGCTTTATCTGTACAATAAAAATATAGCCGCATTTCATGATAGCATCCTACATTTTGCCCAAAGCACTTCTGTTTTTCTAATTTGAGTTCCCTTCATTTCCATAACACGCCTGAAATCAAAGAGTTGCTAAGAGGAGTTTCCTTTCATTTTGGAATGAGACCAAGCTCTCCCCATAGGATCAGCCCATCTAGGGGCAGGAAGACCCTCTTAGAGGTGGACACGATGCTGTGAGATCTAAGATGGTTCGGCCAAAACATGGCCTTGAAATACAGGTCTTTCCCCTGTGCTTTGGGGTTCGTCCAAGGTCAAATCTACCTTTGATGCTCTTGATTGAAACCCTGAAAGAAGTAGCTGCATTCGGTCATTGTGCATCTGATTGGGTTTGCGGGGAAGAGGGTGGTGCCCCAAAGGCCAAATGACAGCAGTTTCGCTTGGCTTTGGACAGCTCCAGCCTTTCTGCGTCCTTTGTACTAACTGCCCTGTCCACTTTCCCAGACAGCCCAAGGAGGGACAGTCTGGCTTTTAATGTCCAGTTGAGACACTTTCCGACAGAGCCATTTTCCTGAAAATCACCTCTCACCTTTGCACAGCATCTTCTAACTTTCAAAGGCCGATCTCGTCTCCTATCTCTCAGTCTCCCACAACCCAGTGAAGAAAGCAGGCAGCATTATTATCAGCCCATTTCTCAGATGTGGAAACTGAGGCACAGATGTAAGGACACACATTCCAGCCCCTGAAGTTCCTGGGGCAGCCCCTCTGGCCAGCAAGCTCCCAGTTCTCTCCAGTGAGACTAGGTGTGATCTGAGCAGCTTTGTTCTGCAAACTCACGAAATCTGGCCCTGGGTTGGATTTCAGTGGCAGGCCAGCGGCCTCATTTCATTTGTTTCCTCAAGTAATAGAAAGGCAATCGTCCAGCCTGAGCACCGGGAAGCATACAGATTGCCTGCGGGCCCCAGAGTAAAAGCAGCCCGAGAAGTGTTCTGGAAAAGCCCACAGGCTCCAGGTCCGGGCTCTGAGCGCCTCCTCCCCAACAATTGATGGCCAGACTGAGACTCCAGTGCCATCTGGTGGCTGCCTGTATTTTTCAACACACAAAAAGTAAGATGAAATGACCTTGGTGAGAAATAGAGTCTCTGAGGCCTCCTGGGTTCTTGCCTGAGTTCATACCGCTGGTGAGTGAGGGTCAGAGACTGGGCCAGGGCCAAGGTCACATTCTCCCCCCTTGAGGACTCCTGCAAAGACAGCTCTGACCCACATCCGTCAGGTGCCAGGAGTCTCCCTGTGCACCCCCAGGACTCCAGGAGGACAGCCCTCCCTGCTACACATGGTCTCCAGGGACTGGACCCTTGCACTGCAGAACTGTGGTCACCATATTTAGCACCCTAGATGGGCGAGAGCCCGTTCCCAGTCACCTCATGGGGTCCCAGAAGAAATCCAACCTTCTCCTCACCCTGGTCCCTGCCCAGCAGAGGAACGAGGAGGTCTTGTCTGCACCAGCCCAGCTGGATGCTTCCTGGAGGTGACAGATGCCACTCAGAGGAAACCTGAGCAATCCCCCCACACAAAATTCAGATGCTTGGAGCTTATTCTGAGGTCTCTAGCTCTCAGCAAACAGAGGCAGAGGCTGGGGGCAAAGCCACAGGTATAGGAAGGCCTGGTTTTCCTAGGTCTTGAAGAAACTTTTTCCTCTTTGGCCAGCCCTTCTGGCCACTGACAGAGGAGGCTAAAGATGCTGGCTACAGCATCCTGTAGCCATGGCAACTTCATTTGCTGCCAGCTCTCATCCCAGCTTGACTTACCTTTGCAAAGGCTGAGAGTCCTGCCTCTTACCCCTAGTTTAACGTTTCCCCACAGGTGACAGGAGAGTCAGAAGACAGGACTTCTGCTGCCTCTGTTCCAATTGACCTCTCATTACAGGCCAGTCCTGTGGGCTCTCTTCTCCTGCAGGGGACGCACACGCATGTGCGTGCACACGCATGTGCACGCACACGTACACACACACACAGAGCACATCTCTGGGGAGTCACTGTAGGACAGGGGTCACCTGGCT
This sequence comes from Globicephala melas, assembly GCF_963455315.2. Taxonomy (NCBI): domain Eukaryota; kingdom Metazoa; phylum Chordata; class Mammalia; order Artiodactyla; family Delphinidae; genus Globicephala; species Globicephala melas. Next base: position 27,323,375 of record NC_083332.1, read on the forward strand.
TATCTCAGGGTAGAGAGGGGTCCTGGATTCCCACCAGGCATCCAGAACCCTTTACATGGGGCTGACACTGTAAGAACTGTCCCCACCCTGCCAAATTCCCAAGCTCATTCAGGGGATTCAGTCAGTCCCTTTCCTGGGCAATATTCATGTTCCTAAGCCTGAGAGCGTGGCTCTGGGCAGGGAGAAGCTTCTTGCCTTAGTTGTGAAGTCCTGGTCTCCAGCCTTTTTCCCCTGGGGAGTGATGCCAGGGGTATCTGGGCCTCTCATCAAGGGATCTGTCATCCCCTGCCACCTCAGGCCTGCCCAGCCCTTGCGGGAGGAAAGGTTGGTCTAAATGTTCCTACCCGACTTCCCATCTCCCCACCGTCAGTGGTCCAGAGCTGGAGAAGATGCCCCATGTCCACCCCATAGGTAGGGGTCAGTGGTCCAGAGCTGGAGAATCTCCCTCTGATGGAGGAAAGGTCTTGGCCCCACTGAGCCCAAAGGTAGGGCAATGGAAGCCATGCACAGAGAGGAGCAGGCAGGGCCAGGTGCGAGCCAGGATGGCCGGGGACGGTCACGGTGTCTCCTGTGCACCTCTCCCCTTCCCTGACCTGGTCCAGGTGAGGACAACAGGTTTAGGCAGAGGAAGAGACTCTGTGAGCATCAAGTACCGCACCCGTTTCATGACCTCATGGGTCCTGCTGGTCCCAGTCACCTGCAGCTGGTGGGTCACCAGGACGACGGTCTTCCCCCTGAGCACCTTCTCAATGCACTCCTCAAAGATGTGCTTCCCGACATGGGCGTCCATGGTCGACAGCAGGTCATCCAGCAGGTAGATCTCATGGTTCAAGTAGACGGCTCAGGCCAGGCTGATCCTCTGCCTCTGCCCCCCAGAGAGGTTGAGGCCCTGCTCCCCGATCTGCAGACAAGGGCAATGCTACTTACTTACTGTCCACCACCAGACTCCATTCCCCACCCTGCAGTCCTTGGGGACCAGGAACTTCCTGAAGCTTCTCTAGATTCTTCTGCAGACTGCTCATCACCCCTTTACAGGAACCCCCTGGCCACACCAGTTACCCTGGAAAGCTCCACTTCTGCAGGAAGCCTGGTGGGCAGTGGCAAACAGGGAAAATTCCTTCCAGTGTTGAGTGAGGGGCACCTGGCTCACAACAGTCCCATCCCAGTGCAGTCCTGTAGGGAGGGGCTCCATCTTGACCACTAACACCAAAGGGCATTGTTGAGCAGGAAGCTCTGGGCAAGTGGACAAGTGAACAGGAAGGAAAACTGTCTGGGAGAAGAGGGACAAGGGGTCTCTCTTTGTTTACCTGTGGATCAACTCCCCGCCCCCACTAGGCAAGTCTAAGCTCCAGGAAGATAACAGACATGTCAGCCTTTTTCGTCATTACATCCCTAAGGCCTGGCACCACACCACACAAAGTGAGCCTCCAGGAGTTCAGCCAGTTGTTGTGCTGAGCACTGGGGCTGGACACATGAAGTGGGACCAGAAAATTCCCCTGTCTACTGGGAACTAGCATCTTAGCGGTGTGGGGGGGGGCGGGGGCGGTTGCTAGTTATACACATAATAATGGCACAAAGAAGAATTTAACAAGTGCCAACTGAGAAGCATAAACTAAGTACTTTGGGGCAAATTACTTTAGACTCTGGGTCTGGGGAAAGTCTTCCTCAAGGGTATGGATTTGGGGTGGGAACTTGAAGGGTGGCAACTGGCAGAAGCAGAGGTCTAGAGCCTGGAAGGCGAGCGCACACCTAGGCAGGCAGGTAGGGGTGGGTGGAAGCAAACGCTGGCAGGAAGGCCAGGGCTGCAGTGGCTGTGACGGCCATTTCTTTGATGCAGGTACACGGAGGTACCAGCAGAGAATGACAATGTGCTCTGAACTGGGCTTTCTTCAGGATGCCTCATTCTTTGGGCTCCTGGGCAGAGTGGGAAGACTGTGCAGAGGGTACACTGGGATGGGAAGACAGAAGGTGGCCCGGTGACTCCCCTGGGTCACCTGAGTTGGCAGGCTCAGCCCAGGACCCAGCCAGCCCTTTAAACAAAACCCTGGGGGGCAATGGTTGGAGATGATCCTTATACTCCTGGGCGGGCAGGGCCAGTGAGGCAGGAAGGGGCCCTTGGGCCTCCAGCCACAATGCTGTACCCATGACCTCTGTCTTAGGATGACAGAGCTGGCCCAGGAGGTGAGGAAGCACCTTTCACCAGAAACCTTCCCTGAGATGACAGGCAAATTGGAAGTGACCCCAAGAGTGACCAGGCTGAGCCCAGCACAAGTGGAGTTGGTGTCACATCCATTGTGGTATCTCCCAAGAAAGGAGCCAGGTGGAGAACGCAGAACGGTAGAACCTGACTTTCCCCACATTTCCTGGGATCTTTCTGTCCTCTGGGGCACACGGATATGAAGGAGCTGGTGCCTGCAGAGCTTCAGCCCATAGGACCTGGCGGTTGAGCTGCCATGAGCCGTTGTGGGGCTGAGCTCTGGGTTTGACTCACCTCAGTCAGGTCTTCGTAAGGTGGGGTGCTCAGGTCCACCTGAAGGGCACAGACACGAACCGTGTGCTGATACCTGTGGGTGGAAAGCTAGAAGTCAGCACGGTGAGAAAGACCCCACGTCCATGCAGCCCTAGGTTGCTCCAAAGGTGCGCTGGTGCCATGGGCAGGCGAGGAGGTGGCTGATTGCTTGGTCTTTGATGTCCAAGGGCAGCTTCCCCTTGACCTCTGCCCCGCTTACCTGATGCAGAGTTGACTTGGGAGGGCCCCTCTGCTCACAGGCTTCCCACCATTCGAGAAAGATGAAATCAGTGCACATGAAACAGCTGAAGGGAAAATTGCTCGTGGGAGTCAGAGCAGGGAGTCACCAATGAGGGCTGAGGTCGCTGGAGGAGGCCTCCCAGAGGCCGCAAGACCACTAGTAGACGAGGAGAAGCGTGTGGGCGGTGCCAGCTTAGAGTGAGCAGGCAGGTCACAGGTAGCTACCCAGCAGGTGACGCACTACGTCCTGGCAGCTCTTGACGCCCTGAGCATTGTGCCCATGTGTCAACTTCAGGGCTGGTGTGCCTGGTGGTTAAGCCAGCAGCTTTGGAATCAGAACAACCTGGGCTTGAATCCATCTGGGTAACCTTGAACAAATGACTGTACCTCCCTGATCCTCACTCTCTACTCTACACAATAGGCTACTAACTCTCATTGGGTTGTGAGAAGTGGGAACACATATCAAGCCAAGAGCATGCTGTCGTGCGCAAGTTTTCCATCAGCGGTAGTTATAATGAATGTTATCACCTTGCCAATCTTTGACTGTGAGATTCAGACTGCTCAGCGCATCTTCATCTTCTTGCCAGCTCCACCCCCATCTTAAACTTCCTCCCACCCTCCTGCTTCCTGTGGTCCTGAGAGTCTCAATATCCACCCCAGGAGGAGAACCCCTGCTAGAGATGCCACATAGGAAGGCGCTCAGTCCATCCTTCAAGCCCAATTCAAGCGCCACCCTCTCTTCCCTCTTGTGATCTCCGCTGCCTCTGAACAGTCCACCACAGTCTCCTGCCCTTGGCACGTTCCTCCTTGGCCCATTATGCATCTCCTACAACCCTTTACAGACTTGAGCACCTCAAGGGCAAAGTTACACCTGAGCCACCCTGCTGGCCCACATGGTCCTGCATAGTCCTGTGTCTTGCAGGTATTTGGTAAATATTTGCTCTCTGGTGTCCTAATAATAAAAGACAGGAATCCCTCCCTCTAGTCTGCTTCTGGCGAAAGAGAAGCCATTCCAGGCGGGGCTGGGAGGAGGCACAGGCAAAGGCAGTCCAGGAGATGCTGAGCAGAGCAGTTCGGCTGGTGCCAAGGACTCCCTGACTGAGCCTCTTGATGACAGGATGTCGTGGCCAGGAAAAAGGAGGGGAAGTAACAGATCTCTTGCTGAGAACCCACATGCTGGCCGATGGCGTCAGTAAGGATAGAGTTTGTGGGTTCAGGCAATAAGATGTGAAAGTCCAGACCACAGTTAAAGAGCTGACAGCCAGATTTGTAAAACCAACTCCATTTGTCTTTCCTTCAGCATCGTGGCACTTGAGGGGGCTGTCAGGCAGTTCCAGTGGGAACAAATGATGCTGACCTGCAGTTCCTCTGACATTTAATAGCTTTGACCTTTGGCAGGTCAGCTCTCCTCTCTGGGCCTCAACCTCTTCATCTGTAAAATGGGGATATGATGCCAGGTCCTCCCTTAAATGGGTGATTATGGGGCTCTAACGAGAGAATGTACATGGCAGCACACCAAACTCGGCAAAGAACCTTAGGAAGCTATTTCCAGAGCTTAAATATAATGGTCCAAAGTGAATTCAAAAATTATGACTTAAACTTTGTTTTCATTCCATTAGGTCATTTTGGGGACATCAGCAGTGATATATCCTGAAAACTGGTGTCAATTAATAGTTTCAGGGCTGACTAATTGCATACCTGCTGCACTCAATTTCAAGGAAAGTTCTTGTTACTTGGCCTAAAGCAAACTTGCCAGATTCCTCTTCCTCCAGTCAGACACCATATGCACTGTTACAGAGAACCTCAGAACATATGCTACTCTGCACTGGGATTGAGTGGCGATTCCGTACGTTTCTGAGAGCGTGATCACAGGTCTGCAGAAGGCACCTCTCTTGAACTCTTGGATCAGGAAGAGAAAAAGGTCTGCAGAAGGCACCTCTCCAGAACTCTTGGATCAGGAAGAGAAAAAGCAACATCCATTTGGATCTGACAAATGTTTAATCAGAACTCGTTAAAGAAACCCAGTTAGCAATCATTACCAATGGCATCAGCATCTGTAGCAGATTATACCAAATACTAAAATGCCTCATGCTTTCAAAGTTAATATTACCTTTGGTGATCATACTTTTCTCCAAATAATATGTTTTCTCTCCCATTTCCCTGAAAGATCCATGCTTGCTGGGAAACGTAGGCCAGAGTCCCAGATTCCTTGTTGTAACTGCATCTGGAGCAACAACACCAGAGAACCTTCGTGAGCCAGGCCTCGCCACCTTCTCCTCGGCGGGGGTGGGGGTGGGGCCTGTTGCACGCTCGCCACCCACTTAATGTATGAGCATTAATTCGGAAGGTGCAAGAGGGTGACAAGCTGTCTTGCCACACACTGCAAAGCCCGGCTGTGCCGACCAAGGGTCTCAAAGTCAAACATCTGCGAGAGCCCAGGTGGGCATGTTCCAGAAGGGGCAGAGGTGAGCCCTGTGCTCTGGAGAGCACAGGCTGCAAGGCTGCTGCTAGCACATGTGCACCTTTGTGTAGCTAGGATGAGATGCTTTCTGAGCAGACCCATCACAAAGGCTCCCTCTTCCCCCAGGTGCACTGGCTAGACCCCACCCTCCTCAGCCAGGCCCCCAGGGAGAGGGCACAGCCTGCACTGCTGTGGATGGTGGCCCTGGCATGCCCCATCCTAAGGAAGCAACCTTGACTCCATTGCACAGTTGGTGCCAAGCAAGGATGCAAGCCTGCTGTGGCGAGTTTCTAATTTTTCAAGAGGAGTTGCAAAGTCTAGTTTCATGTAGAACTTCTGAACTTTCAAAACAATGAGGAATCCAATTAAGAAACATGCATGGGCTCCGGCCTGTGACCCTGAGTACCCACATTCATTTAAGATGGCCCTCCAGGGTGAGCCTCAGCAGATAACGGGAGAGGCTAGTGGTGGTGACAGCTTGTAGCTGTCAGGAAAGGGTGTATGAGGCAGGCCGTTGTGCTCAGGACTGGTGCTCATGGGCCAGCGGCAGTGTGTTGGGCACAGCCAAGGACGATAGCCAAGGTGGCCGAGGGATGTGACCCCATTCCTCCTCAGGAATGGTCTAAGGGATAGAGAACATTAGACTTGGAGAAGAGAGAATGATAATAACAATAACAACAACAACTATAATAATAATAAATGAAAATGAATAGGGTGTATGCCAGGCACTGTGTTAAGTACATATAAAATGCTAATCACTGTGGCTGGCGCTGGGAATTGTCCTGTAACTACTATTATATCAGTTATCTCATTTAGTCTTCATCACAACATCCTTAGCCCCATTTTACAGATGAGCCAACCAGGGCTCAGAGAGGTTAAGTGACTTATCCATGCTCATGAAACTGAGATAGCTGGTGAAACCATGCCGTCCAGAGCCCACTCATTTAACCCAGTGACCATGTGAGGGGCCTCCCAAGTGACCACGTGAGGGGCCTGATCCCACCACTGTCACATGGGAGATGGATTCTGTTTTCTCTGGGACATTCCACAGGAGCAGACCATAGGGTAGAAGTTAAAATGAGGCAAATTTCACTCCCATATACCTCAAATCTCTCTAAAGAGATAATGAGTTCCCCATCACTGGAGGCATCTGAGTAGAGGTTGACTCATCTCTTATAGGATTCAGTGGAAAGGACTCATGTTATTAGGTGGAGAATTGGGCTGGGTCACCTGTAATGCCCCTACCGACTCTAGGGTTATCAAAGGCACTCACGCTGAATCCCGGAGACTGAGGGACCGCCACAGCTCACCTAACTCAGCCCCTGCCTCCGCCTTCAAGCAGGGAAGGAGTTCTCACTCTTTCTACAAATGAGTCAGCTGAGGCCAGAATGAGTCACCCTGGTCTGGAGGGGCTCTTCTGAGCCTAGCATCCCCCTCTCTCTATGGCAGGCAAAGGCAAACCCAGGTGTCCAAACTTCCCTTTAGGAACACAGAGTGGAGAGAAAGAGAACTTAATTTCTTTCCCCAGAAAGTTTCTCATTCATTTGGAATGAGAAGCCTTGGCAACTGTGAACTATTCATTTACTGTGGATACAGTGAATGGCTTGGCCATTTCCCTGGGGTCAAGCAGCTAGAAGTAGCAGACAAAGGAGGAGAGTGCACCCGCCCTCCCTTGCTACCACGAGGTGTACTTTGGTTCACACATTCATTCAGCCCCTCCTCCATTGAGGAACAGCTGCTCAGGGCAGACGCTGGGGAAATGGAGATGGATCTAAAGTCACCGAGAGTCGCAGGTTCCTGGGATTTTCCCCGCCAAGCTGCCTGGCCGGCCTTTCTATTTGGCACAGGCCAAGCATGTCATGAGAAAACCATGGATTTAATGACCCATTGCTTCCTTTGACCAAGATGGAGCTCCAGGCAAGGAAGCTATCGCTGCTTAACTCATGTCCTCGGGAGGCAAACCGGGGACAGTGCGTGGAAGGCCCGGCCCCGCCTGCCATGGGCCTGGAACTGCCAAGTGCATTGACCTCCTGGGCATCACCGTTAACTATGAGCACAGAGTCCAGTGCGGCCGAGTCCAGGGCCCCACACGTGGCCGTCAGGGAGCCACTCCATCATCACAACACTCAGCACACAGCTTACCTGTCCTAGGAGAGCTGCAAGGAGGCAGCTCTTTCCACTTCCAACATTCCCACAGATGCCCAAGACCTTCCCCTACCAGAGAAACAGAAAAAAGACAGTCATTCTCTGAGTTCTTAGAGAGTCACCACCAAACTGCACTGGCCAGGCCAGGCAGGGACCAGTGGGACACTGCTGGCTCTGTGAGGTGGCAGTTGCAGCCTCACCCCCAACCCTGATACACGGCCTCATAGGAGGCAGAAGCCTCAGTCTTAATTAAGAGCCTCCTCTGCACACCCCAGCCCAGCACCCGGAGGGCTTCTAGAAATCATGTATAAGCACCGATGCAGAACAGCCTTGCGCTGCTCTGGGATACACAGGCCCTGAACAGGAGGGTGGTCCTGTGCCGACTCCAGGAAAGTAAATCTAATGGACATCAAAGGCTGCATAGCCCAGAGGGACAGTGACAGCCTGCAAGTACAGGAGGCCGGGTGCTGTTTAAAAGTCCTCTTAAAGCATCCTTCCTCCATCACAACTCAGTCTGAAATTACTGAGCAGTTAGGCTGTTCCAGCGTGTTGGCTTCATGGCCTTTTCTACAGCTGCAGATTTATCAATGCAGCTGACAAATCATTGCTAAAGCCTGCTTTGTGCCAGGTGCTGTTCTGAACACCAGCAATAGCACAATACAGCAGAGAACATCACAGTCAAAAGTTTGGGTCTGCCCGCACGGAGCTTATGTTTTAGTTGGGGAGACAGTAAACAAGATAAATAAGTAAAATATGGAGTATGTCAGATACATGCCGTGGGAGCAGATAAAGCAGCGAAGAGATGGGGGCGGGGAGCCTTACTGGACATGTGGACCTCTTAGCTTGAGCTCTCCCAGAAGGAGACCCCAAAGCAAGGAATTGAGTGAAGGTAGCTTGCTGGGGAGGTGCAGAAAACACCCGCTGGGGGGAGGGGGATGGTACAGGAGGAGGAAGGTGGCCCATCAAGGGAGTGCTCTTAGGTCAGCTCCCACAGGAGGCAAATGAAGCTCAATGCTGCTGGGAAACTCAAGGAATTGCGGAAACTGAGCATGGCTTTGTCCCCCCAGTGGCTGAGGGAGTCAGGTTAAATAGCCAACAGTCAGTGTTTGAGAGCTGCTCCCTCGGCTTACTGAGGGTGGTGGGGAGGGCCCTCAGGCACACAGATGCAGATCTGGCAGCTGGAAGATGGCCAGGCCACACGGATGGGTCACTGACAGTACCTGCTACAGGTGATGTCTGAGTAAGACCCGGAGGGGGCAAGGGAGTGAGCCGCGTAGTTATGGCGGTGGGGGGGGGGCACGGCTGGCAGAATAGGAATCCATGTGGAGACTCTGAGGTGAGACCACTCTTGTGTTCAAGCAGATATTGCAATGCAGCAGTTGGAACATCTAGAACATTCTCACTGAGACCTGCTCCCAGTGATGCCTCAGAGCAAAGATGCCCAGCACGGGGCCAAATGTGGCTTCTTTCCCACCTGAGCTAGACCAGAGGGCCCCTCGCCTGCCTGCTACCCCCAGCACAAGAGGGTTGTTGCCTGTCATCATTCAGCCCTTGGATAAGTCTTTACTGAACACCAGATACTGCACTAGGCACTGGCAATAAAGCAGTGATCAAGGTAGACGCAGTCCCTACCTTTACTGTCACTGGCGCTGCAGGTAAGTGAAGCGGATCCATTTTAATTCCACCAAAAGGACTACAAGGAACTAAGGCATTATGAAAACTTTGGGACAAAGAGACACAGGGATGGATCCAGCTTCCCTAGACACTTGGCTCTTAGTTGAGTCCTGTCCACTACTTGTGGCCAGATCTAAGCCTTCTAGATTCATCCTTGTCTTCAGCAGGAAATCCATGAGGCCTGCACCCCTGAGTTTCTGATTATTTGGAAAACATTATTGGAAACCTACTCTGTGCCAGGCTCTGGGCTCAGTGTAAGGCCACACGACTGTGAACAAGTTCACAGATACGTACCCTGACCTCAAGGAGGCTATGGTCTAATAGAATCTTAGAACTAAATTTGGAAAAACATAGATGCCTTGAGTTTAGGACATTTAAGGGCAGCACTTAAGCTGGACATGATTGTTAGAGGAAAAAGGCAACAGCAATAGCTCCCGTCCGTGGGGACTTAGCATTTGTGCGTGATGTGTCTTTCCATCCTCCCATCCACCTTGTGAAGTGGGTACTATTATTAAAATACCCATGGAGCAGGTAAAGAAACTGGCTTGAAGAAGTTAGGCAATATGCTTAAGGCCATGCAGCTGGCGAGTGGCTGGGACTGGAGCCCGGGTCCACCAGGCTAGAGAGGCATAGCCCTAATCCCCAAGATATTGTGTTGCACCCTTTGTCTTCACCTTATTTCACAAAATATTTGACCATGTCCTTGACGACAAGTCATGAGCCACCAACGTACTGAAAAGGAGGAAAGCGATTGAAGGGCTGAGGAGGCTTCTTTACAACACGAGAGCTGTTCACTGAGTCCTCTCTGGAGCAACGCTGAAGGCATGGTTGAAGTAATCTGGGTGCTGCACGTCAGAGGCGGGGAAGAGTGATGAGAAAGCAAGTGGGCTGCACACAGCAAGACTTCACTGAGAGCCAAGCTCAATTGCACTCAGCCAACCAAATATCATTTCCAATGAATATGTGCAGAGAGCCTTGTTAGCTACGAGGTATCACTCTACACCGGTTACTGAGCCTAGCGTCACATAATACATAAGAACCTCTCCCTCTATAGTGCTCACATGGGGAAAGGGTGAGTCAACAAGACGGGAGATTAAAATATTAGGCACAAGATTAATGCTGAGCCCTTTGCAGCAAAATCAACACTGCCATCGGGCTGTGGGCTGACGAGTACCCAGGGCAAGAAAACCACATGCAAGAGAAGATCAAACATTCCCCAAATGCAGAGCTGCTCTAAGGACTCCACCCCCGAATCCCGAGGGGAGGGAGGCAATCAGCAGAATCTGGCCGGCTTCTGTTCCTAGGCTGCTTGTGGCACTCATTTTGCTTTTTACAAGAGCAGTGTCGCTTGGTGGTTAAGAGCAGGTGGTGGCACCAGGCACCCTGGGTGTGAAGCCCTCTTCTGCCACTTTCGAGCTGTATGACTTGGACGAGTTATTTAACCTGCTGTGTCTCTGGTTCCTCAGTCATAAAGTGGGGCAGCTATACACCCACCTCGTAAGGTTTTGGGGTAGCTAAATGAGTTAATTAGGTGCCTCGTAAATAGAAATTGCTCATAACTGTCAGCAATTATAATCTATTATTGGACTTCAACGTGAATTTAAGAACAAATCTGAAAAGACTTAAGAAAGCTAGTCAGTTTGAGTCTAGCCACCTGAAATGGATTGTCCATTAAACACTGCAACTGGCTCTCAACTCCTGTGGAATTTGAAGATCGGCACTAATACAACCACTAAGACAACAGTATTCTCTCAGCTTGAAGAGATGTCTCCAGGCTTCATTTGCATAGCTTTAAAATTTGGGGAGAAATGGAGACATCCCACCATGACCTCCTGCTCAAACTGAATTATATTCAGCCTTGAGAAGGCCATGGTCCTGTGACACAGGGAAGAAGGATGGAGGTCACACCTTTGGAACACGTACCCATCTTTCTCACCACAAAGCTTATATTGTGCAGAACCGATTTGGGGTTGCCACGTTGCTCCTGGGCACTGGTGACTCCCTGACCCGATGGACTCAAACTGTATGCCTCTGGCCTCTGTTTCTTAAGAAGATGCTTCTTCTGATTCTGCACTTCTTTAGGTCACTTTTCCCCCTGGTTTCTTGCTCCCGTGTCAAGGTGGCATTTGCTAAAAGTAAGACTGTATCTGGCTCTTCTGGTTGGGTGATGTAAGATGGGGGACTTTTAGCTATGAGAATTTTCTAAGAGTAAAGAAACAAAATTAACTTGGCAGACGTCATCCATTTGCAAGAATCATCCCAGTATATCTTCTAATGACCCCAAATCATAATCTTGGGAATTCTACCTGGGACATCCAGGAAAGGTATTCTGAAGATATTCCCCCAGGAGAAGCTGCAGCAAAAATAGTCTATTAGCTCATACTATGTAGAACGGTTGCCTTTTTAAGCACAAGGCCTATCTGGGTCACCCACATTGGAGAATGCTGATCCCAGCTACAGTTTACCCTTATGCCCAAGATGGCCAGCTTTTGCCAGTCTTTGGGTGGTTGGCTTCACTGCTTGACACTAATGCTTATGAAACCAAGGTCACATGTTCTGTCTCTGCTGTGTCTTCTTCCTAAGTCCCCACTCAGCTCAGTTCAACAAAACACCTGCCAAGTGCCTACTCTGTACCAGATTCTGGGGTAACGACAGAAATGCAAATATTAGTAATAAGGCATGCTTCCTGTCCTTGAAGAGACTGCAGTCCAGGCGGAGATGGGAACATGCACAGATCATTTCAGTGAAATGTGACAGGGACAAAGCCCTGTAACTGCCAGGGATGGGACACTTGGCTCCGCATCCTGGAGGCCCATGTAATTGATGCCTGAGCTGAGTCTGTACAGTGCTGTACAGGCAAAGATGAGGGAGGGGTTAGGGGAGGAGAGCTTTCTAGTAGAGGGCACAGCATGAGCAAAAACAGGCAATAGCATGGTTTGGGGGGATGAGAGGTATAAGACGAGAAGTTCAGTATAACCGAGGGCCAGAGCTCAAGGTAGGAAGGGGATAAGAAATGAAGTGGAGACATAACTGAGGACGTGCTGATGGAGGACTCAGGCTCAGTCCTGGAGAGTGAAGGACAAGGATTTCAAGCAGGTTAATGTCAGTGATCAGACAAATATTTTAAAGCTCAATTAACAGTGCAATATGTATTTGAAAAGGACAACATTGGAAAAAGACAATTGGTTCTTCAGTCACTGTGATAGTTCAGATGAGAGACTATGAAGTCTTGAATGAAGGTGATGACACTAGGGACAGAGTGGAGGTTGTGGAGTCAAGAAATAGCATTGTTCCTCTAGTCTAAGATATTGGGTATCATTACACAATTAATGTCATGAGGTTAACTCTGTGTTTTGTTCAAAATGTAATAACTCAACAGTGCACCTTCCAATCCAATCTCATAAACGGTGCCTCTTAAAATTGAAGGAATGCAGTGATCAGGAGATGAGTCAACAGGATTCTTTTTTTTTTTTTAACTATTATTTGTGTCATTCTTTTTTTGTTTTTTTAAATTTTGGCCACATTGGGTCTTCGTTGCTGTGTGCGGGCTTTCTCTAGTTGTGTCGAGTGGGGGTCCACTCTTCGTTGCAGTGTGCAGGCTTCTCATTGTAGTGGTTTCTCTTGTTGCGGAGCACAGGCTCTAGGCACATGGGCTTCAGTAGTTGTGGCACACTGGCTCAGAAGTTGTGGCTCAAGGGCTCTAGAGTGCAGGCTCAGTAACTGTGGTGCACGGGCTTAGTTGCTCTGCGGCATGTGGGATCTTCCTGGACTAGGGCTCGAACCCGTGTCCCCTGCATTGGCAGGAGGATTCTTAACTACTGCACCACCAGGGAAGTCCCAACAGGATTCTTGATTGGTTAAATGTGGATGGTAAGGGAGAAGAGGGATACAGGCACCTAGGATGCTTAAAATGACATCCACATTTCAGACGTGAGTAAATAAGATCTTCCAATCAATTCACAGAGGTCTGAACGCACTGTTCTCTTGACTGAAATGTGCTTCTCCTTTTCCTTTCCTTGCCTCAACTTCAAAACCACTTTATCTGCCCTTCCTACACATCACTTTCACCCTTACTATATATAGCAATTACTGGGATACCTGGTCCTGTACTAGACTGGAGGCTCTTAAGAGTAAAGACTCTCTTCCTTATATTTGCATTTTCCACAGTGCCTTGCATATAGGAAGCATACAGTAAATCTTTTTTTTAATTGAGATATAGTTGATTTACAATATTAGTCTCACATACACAACATAGTGATTCAAAGTTTTTATAGATTATACTCCATTTAAAGTTATTATAAAATATTGGCTATATTCCTGTGCTGTACAATATATCCTTGTAGCTTATTTATTTTATACATAACAGTTTGTACCGCTTAATCCCCTGTTCCTATCGTGCCCCTTCCCCTTCCCTCTCCCCACTGGTAACCACTAGTTTGTTCTTTATATCTGTGAGTTTGTTTCCTTTTTGTTATATTCAGGGTATTTTGCTTTACTTTTTTAGACTTCACATTTACATGATATCATTTAGTATTTGTCTTTCTTTGTCTGACTTATTTCACTTAGCATAATGCCCTCCAAGTCCATCCACATTCATACAAATGGCAAAATTTCATTCTTTTTATGGCTGAGTAATATTCTATTGTGTATATGTACCACCATCTTCCTTATCCATTCATCTCTCAATGGACACTTAGGTTCCTTCCGTATCTTGGCTTTTGTAAATAATGCTGCTATGAACATTGTGGTGCATGTATCTTTTCAAATTAGTGTTCTGTTTTCTTCAGATATACACCCCAGAGAGTAATTGTTGGGTCATATGGTAGTTCTATTTTTAGTTTTTTGAGGAACCTCCACAGTGTTGTTTTCCATAGTGACTGCACAAATTTACCTTCTACCAACAGTATACGAGGGTTCTCTTTTTTCCACATCCTCCTCAACATTTGTAATTTGTGTTCTTTTTGATGATAAACATTCTGGCAGGTGTGAGGTGATATCTCATTGTGGTTTTGATTTGTATTTCCCTGATGATTAGCGATGTTGAGCATCTTTTCATGTGCCTGTTGGCATCTGCATTTCCTCTTTGGAAAAATTTCTATTCAGTTCTTTTGCCCATTTCTAATTGGGTTGTTTGGGTTTTTGATGTTGAGTTGTATGAGCTGTTTATATATGTTGGATATTAACCCCTTATCAGTCATATCATTTGCAAATATTTTCTCCCATTCAGTAGGTTGTCTTTTCATTTTGCCAATGCTTTCCTTTGCTGTGCTACTGTCAATTTCTCTATATCTGTTAATATTGGCTTTATATATTTAAGTGGGTCCTATGTTGAGTGCATATGTATTTATAATTGTTATATTTTCTTCTTGAATCGATCCTTTGATCATTACGTAATGCCTTTGTTTCTTGTAACAGTCTTTGTTTTAAAGTCTATTTTTTCTGATATAAGTATTGCTACTCCAGCTTTCTTTCGATTTCCATCTGCATGGAATGCCTTTTCCATCCCCTCACTTTCAATCTGTGTGTGTCTTTAGATCTGAAGTGAGTCTCTTGCAGGCAGCATGTATATCGGTTTTGTTTTCATATCCATTCAGCCACTCTATGTCTTTTGGTTGGAGCATTTAGTCTATTTACATTTAAAGTAATAATGGGTAGTTATTGTCATTTTGTTAATTGTCTTGGGGTTGTTTTTGTAGTTCTTTTTTGTTCTTTTCTTCTTTTGCTCTCTTCCTTTGTGATTTGATGACTATCTTTAGTGTTATGTTTGGATTCCTTTCTTTTTTGTGTGTGTGTTTATCTATTATAAATGTATGGTTTGTGGTTACCATGAGGTTTATATATAGCAATCTATACATATATATACACGATTATTTTAAGTTGCTGATCTCCTAATTTCAAATGCATTTTAACAACCCTGAGTTTTTACTCTCTTCCCCCACAAGTACTGTTTTTCCATATTTTACATCAATTTGTTTTGTTATCCCTTAACTATATATTGTGGATTTAGATGATTTTACTACTTTTGTCTTTTAACCTTCCTACCAATTTACTTCCTACCATTTTAATTACAATGTGTCTTTATGTGGTTCTCTTTGTGTTGATCCTGTTTGGGACTCACACAGTAAATCTTTGATGAATGAATAAATTAATAAATAAAATGACTAAATGAGTGTATAAATATGGTGTCTCCCCCCGCCACCGTCTTCATCACTTCTGTCACCACACACATCCTGGGACAAACTAGGTAGGCAAAGGGGAGATGGCTCAGTGCAAACTGAGCTCCACTCCTGGAACAAGTTAAGAGTCATGGCTTGGAGAAAGAGTAGAGGGTCAGGAACATCATCTCCCTGGGTGGAGACTCCATCTCAGTTTTACTAAAAGGGCAGGCCACCTATAATACTCTGCCTATATCCTGCTTGATGCATATTTGTGTATCCAACACTGAATGGAGGCTCTTCTCCCAACACCCACCAAACCAGTGAACCAGCCCTCCAATGGGTTGACATAGCCTCCCCTTATCTGGGAATTTTCCTGCCCCCAAATGAGAACTTTCTTCCCTGCTCACCCAGTGTTAGTTATACCTTCATTCTCCTTAGAGAGACATTGACTTCAGCTGCTGCTTTGACCGAGAAAGGTAAGATTGCAATTGAAAACTCCATTACATTAAACATGGTAATCACACTAAATGCCTGAAGAACAAAAGAGAGGTATAGAATTCAGGATGGGATGTTGCCTTGGCTTTGAACCATTAAGTCCATGGGGATTAAACTTCCTGAGATGAGAACCAGTAGCACAGTTGGGATTCTCAGAGGAAAAATTTTCTCATTTCATGGCTCAGAAATCATGGGTTGGCAAATTGAAGGTATTAACATCTTAAACTATTTTGCGTTTGGATTTTCACCAAAATGGTGGGAAACTTATCCCCTTATCTCTGTCAATCCAGAGGATAAGGTCTGAAAAGGGCCTCTAATTGAGGACCTTTGGAAATCTCCATCCATACCATATCCTTATTTGGCCTAGACCATTCTTTCAAAAACCTATGCAGGGCTTCCCTGGTGGTGCAGTGGTTGAGAGTCCGCCTGCCGATGCGGGGGACACGGGTTCGTGCCCTGGTCCGGGAAGATCCCACATGCCACGGAGCAGCTGGGCCCGTGAGCCATGGCCGCTGAGCCTGAGTGTCCGGAGCCTGTGCTCTGCAACGGGAGAGGCCACACAGTGAGATGCCCGCGTACCGTGAAAAAAAAAACAACAAAAAAAACCTATGCAGATTTTTCCTAAATTATCCCCTTCTCTCGGTTGCTTCAGAGGCATCTGACCCTTCAGAGATAGAGCATCCTTTTACATACCACACAGAGACCAGTGTTGAAGGTGGAAGCTCCCTAGAATTATGTGCCTGGCCCAGGCTGGTTGCTGGTTCTCCTGCCCTCAGGGTCTGGCCTCCATGCCCTGCCTCCACACACACATAAGGGACCAATTTGAGAGCCTTGGTTCCACTGTCATTTCCAAAACAATGAAAAATGACCCCCCTTCACTAGGGCCTTCCCCACTGAGCCCTGCATGGTGGGTGGATAATAACATATAGCCTCAATGAAGACAAGTTTCCTTGCTCTGTGGGTGCCCCACAGGGGGCATGATCTCATCTCTCAGCTTTCATCTTCTCATCTGTCCTTGTAATTAGCAGCCTCTCCCTAACCACCCATCTAAGAAATTAAAAACACAACTTCCATCGACAAATCTGGAGTGATCCTTCCTGCTGTTGAATGGGCCCCATGGACAGGGCCCCCAGGCTTCAACTAATCCTAGTTAGTTCATTAAGAGGATGATGAAAGATGCTCCCTTCATCACATCTGGTCCTAAATACATCCCCAAAGAGAATTCAGCTCCCCCAGGTCCTAGAGCACTATCTTGGCTCAGGAAGCCCAGGCCCTGGCTAGCAGAGTCCCCGGGCTGCCTGATGTGACAGCTCCTCAGGGCTGACCTCCTACTCATGTGGCTCTGGCAGGGGAGGAGACTGAAAGGGATTCTTAGGCCAAAGAAATACGAGCCTCGCATTCAGGGAATTTGTTCTTGGTCTAGATTTCTTCTAAATCATTGTTTTAAAAAATATTAACATGTGCACTCAATTTGGTTTCAAATTAATTTGCTTGGTGTGTTCTGGGAAAAAAAAATTTTTTGGTTTGGGATGGTAGACAGCAGCCACTATAATCCAGTAACATTCATTCTGTACATCAACCATTGCTGTTCGTTTTGGCTTTCAGTTCATGGCTATGTTCAAGCCCCCAGAGTGTGTGAGAGAAAAATGTGTGTGAAGAAACTAAGAAAATTAAGGTATCTCCCAAAGAAACACGGGGCAGTAATTGGATTGACAGCGCCACAGTGAATGCCCCAGAAGAGGATCCTGCCTTCTCAAACGTCCCTCCCCTCCAGATCCCTGATTTTTGGTGCAATTCTTTTCTGGTGAGCATACCTCTCCTTTTTTATTTCATTCTCTCTCTCTCTTTTTCTTGCCTTTACGTTCTTTCTTCCAACTTGCCCTTCAGACGCTGCTTTAATATCTGAAATGTTTGTTTCTTTATTTCAGTCAGGGGCCATTTCCTCTCTAGCTCAGGTCCTGAGCCCCTCACGTTCACTCCAATTCTCCTTCTGAGGTTTTCAACCCGAATATGCCTGGCCTGGGTGAGCATAAGGCTAATGAGAACAGCAACAACTTACGCAGCATTTACCGCATTCGAGGTGCTGACCGAGTGCTTTGTGGAAGACAACTTCCATCCTCACTACGATAGGGACTGTCATCACCCCATTTACAGATAATAAAACCGAGACAAGAGAGGTTCCGTGAATTGTAAGTCATAGCTAGCAAGTGTGGAGTCAGGCTTTAAACAAGGGGGACCCTGATCTGGACACCACACTGCCTCTCCCAATACTGACACCCCTCCCACCCGGAGAACTTTCACCAACTCTTTTCTTGGCGTATATATGGATAAATAAGAATAAAATAGCCAAGGGCTCCTTTGGTTTCAATGTCCAAATGAAAAATTGTGTTCCAGCATTAACTACTACCCCTGCCCTGCTGTAGACTGAATAAGAGTTGCTACTAAGCTCTCCTCGGCTCCCAGTCAGCTCAAGTACTTGTCTTAGAAGTCAGGGTGGAATTCTGCTGTCTTCTGGCTCACCGTGATTGGGTGATCTGATGCCAGTGCCAGAGGAGCTACCCACCTGGCACTTGCAGAGTTGGGTACAGAAGAGGCCAGCTCTAAAGAGGTGCTTACCACTGGGGCAGCGAGCTTTCATCTCAGGAGGATGTGGCAGGTGAATGTCAGTACAATGGCTATGGTGGATGCAATGGGGGCCAGCACTGAGTTTCCACTTTGGACAAATCCAGCTTTTTCCAGTAATCTCCTTTCCCTCTTCCTTATATCTGTGAAATAGAAGCAGTCCACGGTGGTCTTATTTTGCTTGTCAAGCACCAGCATTAAGAAACGTATTACTCAATGGAATATTCCTCAGCCATAAAAATGAATGAAATATTGCCATTTGCAGCAACAAGGGTGGACCTAGAGATTATCATACTAAGTGAAGTAAGTCCGACAGAGAAAGACAAATATCATATGATAGCACTTATATGTGGAATCTAAAAAAGTAATACAAATGAACTTATCTAGGAAACAGAAAGAGACTCACAGACATAGAGAACAAAGTATAGATACCGAAGGGGAAGGGGAAGGGGGAGGGATAAATTAGGAGTCTAGGATTAACAGATACACACTACTATATATAAAATAGATAAACAACAAGGATTTACTGTAGAGCACAGGGAACTATACTCAATACGTTGTAACCTATAATGGAAAAGAATCTGAAAAAGAACATATATATATTATATACATACATATATAATATATATATGTATAACTGAATCACTTACTGTACACCTGAAACTAATACAACATTGTAAACCAACTATACTTCAATTTTTAAAAAAAGAAACATATTACTCCTGCCCTGTTCTCCTGCAAATGAGTGTTAAGGGCTCTTGTTGTGAAGTTTAAATGGGAGGAAGCACAGACAGCCCGGAGCACAATGCCAGCATGTACTGGGGGTTCAGTACATGTCAGCTGCCATTGCTGGATGGTTTCCAAGGTCCCTCCTGATCTGACTCTCTGTGTGTCAGGAGTCATACACTCAGATGCCTACAGGGGTCAGGCAAGTAAGGTAAATGAAGGGAGTGGGCAGAGAGCAATACCAGAGCGAGGATGTCCCAGGCTCACCAGACTGTTTTGAAGTCTGAAATGTGGAATTTTATGAGACATCTCCCTACTCTTAAATGTTGGGAACTAATTGAAAAAGTTAAAGTACTGTAGGGGCCAAACAAAACACATATGACAGCCTGAAGACTGCCAGATTGAGGCCCCTGCCCTTTGTCTCAGGAACAGCTGCAAAAACCCAAGAGCACATCTCCCTTCCGTAAGTCCAGATGAGGCCATGACTCCGCACCACTCACACATAAAATTCAAGCTTCCCTCCCCTGCTGTTTAAAGAGTCCTTAATGGCAATCCCAGCGTCCTCTGCAAAAACCCTTTCACATTAGCAACATGGTGTCACAGCCCTTCTCGCTGAGGGCTGCCTACAGACCAGGTGCTGGGCTGAACCCTGCACAGGCACGCTCTCCCTCGGCTGCTCTCACCACAGTGTGACACGGCAGAAGCCATCATTATGCCCTTCTGACAGTAGAGGAAAGGCTTAGCAGGTTAAGTGACTTGCCTCTTAAGAGGCTGGGATCCAAAGCATGCTGTCCACACGCCCTTCCCCTCAAGAACACCAGCCACCTCCTTCTCCCCACGCAAAGCCTCCAGGCCTTTGCTCCTGCCCAGGGGGCTTCCCCAGCTCCATCTGTTTCCACATCCCTGCTATATCCTTCAGGGCCTGTCTAAAACGCTACCTCTGCCAGGAGGCTCATCTCTCACACCCATGGAGCTCCTCTCAGTTTCTTTTGTGGCATTTTACCCATTTTATCCTATAATTAATTCACATGTTCACTCATTCAGCACATTTTAACCTGATGTCTGCTATATGCCAGGGGCTGTGCTGGGTGCTGGGGAATATAGGGACAAACAGGGTCTCAGCTTTTCCAGTAGGGGCGATAGACAATAAAGAAACAAATAAGTAAATAAGATAATTACAAACTGTGTTGGGTGATATGAGAGAAATGAACAGGATGAAGTGATTGAGAGGTGAATGGGGACTGGACCTGCTTGAGACTGTGGTCAAGAAGGCCTCTTGAGGGCTTCCCGGGTGGCGCAGTGGTTGAGAGTCCGCCTGCCGATGCACGGGACACGGGTTCGTGCCCCGGTCCGGGAAGATCCCACATGCCGCGGAGCGGCTGGGCCCGTGAGCCATGGCCGCTGAGCCTGCGCGTCCGGAGCCTGTGCTCCGCGACGGGAGAGGCCACAGCAGTGAGAGGCCCGCGTACCGCAAAAAAAAAAAAGAAGCCCTCTTGAGTCAGTGACATTGACTTCAGGAGACCCAAAGTCAAGACAAAGTCAGCATGAACATCTAGCAGAAGACATTCCAGGCAGAGGGAACAGCAACGGCAGAGATCCTGAGGCATGAACGGGTGTGGATCTTGTTCTAAAAACAGAAGGTTTCTGTGGCTCAAGCTGAGGTATCAAGGCCTGGGATAAGATGTGATGAGGTCAGGAGGTCAGCAGGGGCCCGACTGTGCTGGATCTAATAGCCCATAGGAAGGAATCTGGACTTCATCCAAAAGACCTAAACGTGAAAAAACCTAAGTGTGATAAGAGGCCACTAAAGCTTGTTCAGCAGGGGAGAGACAAGATCTGACTGACATTTTTAAAAGGTCACTCTGGCTGCTGAGTGCATCATGGGTTTTAGGGGGAAGGAGGAAAGCAGGGGTTGCATCTAGAAGTTCTTGCCATAGGCTGGAAGGGAGAGGACATTGCTTGGACTAGGGTGACAGTAGAATGAAGAGAAGCAGAAAGATTCCAGATATATTCTAGAAGTAGAGCCAGCAAACTAATAGCTATTTTTGAGCTTAGTTAACTCATCCTCCCTCAATTTTAAAACTAGGGACCCTTTTCCTAATTATTTTGTGTGACTCCCATGGCCTTGCACATAGTAGGAACTTGGTACATATTTATTGAGTTAAACTGACTTGAATTAAATTGAGTTTTAAATTGAATGATGTCAAATGGAATCAAATTTAATCACATCAAATAAATTGTATTAAAGTGAGTTCAGAGTGTGAGGAAGTATTTCTGTGTCTTCAAAGAGGGTACAATAGGGCTGCCAGCATCCCAACCTGGGGCACTTCCTTTGGCAGTCTCAAAAGCAGATTCTCTAAAGCTGCTTCCTAAAATGTGGATACACAGCTTCGGGCCCAATTACATGCTGGTCTAAAAGTGTAATTGTGGATCTAGAGAGTTAGTTGTAACGGTGGTTCAAATCATTAACCGGTCAACCACCTGAGTCTATGTCAGCAATTATGTAACTATTCCTGCAATTAGATTTGCATTTTTATTTGATTGAAATAGTCTTCATATCGTCTTTAAAACAAAACAGCTATATATGCATTCTCTTATCTGCCCAAAGCATGTCAAGTCAGTGAGACATCCGATCCTGATGAGGCTGCTGCCGGCAAGGAGGGGACATGTGTGTAAGTGTTAGTGTGTGCGTGTGTCCGTGTGGACATCTTCCCAGTCAAGGAAATAGGCTGAGCCAGCTCTTCTCCTGCTCGTAATGTTTTAGTGGACTATTTTTGTGAAAGGTAACTGGCCAGTACAAGGATTCACTGACCTCAGTATGGCTAAACCATATGTCACTCACCTGCTGAGCCCTTGGGTCTATTCTAAAATCTCTGTAATTTTTTGAAAAGCCTACAGATCAGCTCGGGGGTCGCTTCAGCCAACTTCCAGAATGCCCGGCCCCAGGACCCTTAAGAACCCCTTAGAAGAGCACATTCTACAGGGTAAGTGGTTCTTTCAGCAACTGCTCATCCTACCTGGGATGGCGTTCGTAAAAGATTTCTCCCAGGTGTACATTTAAATCAGCTTGATGCAGGTCAGAAACTCATTCATCATCTGAACTCGCTGATCTGTCACTAAAATTGCTGATCATAGAAAAGCTGAATTGAGCTTAGCCATAAACATCTGAAATCGAGGTACAAACAGTGTGTTCAGAGAATTGCTGAGTTGCAGTTGGCCTAAAAATCCAGGGACTGGAGTGTGTCAGGCCCGAGATTCTCAGCTGAATCCTTCCCTTGAGTTGTGGCTGACGTGCTCTGGGGGACACGACTGGGGTCAGGGCAGATGAGGCCAATGCATGAATTGCCAGGATGCAAGGAAAGTGCTGGGGACTTTGCCAAACTGAAGAAGCATGCTCCCCTTCCCCAGGGTATTCAAATTCAAGTTGTAAAAGAACTGTACTGTTTGTGAGCTCAAAGTAAGGGCCCAGGCTTCAGGGCCAGGCCCTGGACACAAAGTCCACTTCAGTGAGAGTGTGTGTGAAGTACAACAGCAGAGACCTGCCATTACCTGGATGGGGATGAATAGCACACACACGGATATCCCGATGAGATCTGTGGGCCCCACGATGAAAAAGGCGTACACCACACAGACAGCCATTAGGATAAGGATGGTGGCTAGCAAGGGACAAAACAAGGCAGCTTCAAACAAAGAATAACTATCACTTGATAGTATATTGAGCACCTGGAAAGAAAGCACATGGGTTCAGCCTTTGGAAGGGCCACCTAAACATTTCCTCAACTGAAGGCTTTTGGAATGGCTGAGGGGGTCTGAGGAAGGAAGAGAAAAACTGACTTATAGGGGGAGAGAATTGTCAGAGGACCAACAGGGTGAGTTTCGTGGGTCTCATTTTAGTGTGACTTTGGAGAGGCCTGTCTTTTAGAACTGAGAATCCCAATGAAGAAAGGCTTAAGTATCACCTGGGAACATGACGGCGAGGTTGCCAGCTGCCTACCTGATAGCTCTATCTCCTTCTTCCTTATTAGTACAACCCTGCTTAATCAGGGCATCCATGGGCCCAGCAAAATGACCACATTTCCCAGCCTCCTTTGTGGAAGCATGGTGACCATGTAATTATGTTAAGGGCAATGAGGTATAAACCAAAGTGCTGAATGGAACTTTGGGGATGAATTCTTAGAGGGAGCCAACTCAACTTGGAAGTCTCTTTCCTCCTACCGGCTCTCTGAAACATGGTTGGGATGGTTGGACCTGCAGCTTCCATCCTGAACCATTATGGGAGCCACATGCTAAGGTAGTGATGAAGAAAAATAGAAAAGCCTGGAAGTCCCCACTCCAGCCCCAGATCATCCTCTTCCAGACTCCTTTTACACAGAGTGAAATAAATCCATCCTGTTTAATCTACTGTTTTGGGAGGTTTTCGGTTATATGCAACTGAATCTAATCATAATTGATACAGGATATTTTGAACAAACTGAAAGAGCAAGTGTAAGAAAGAAACAAGTCTTTTCCCTTACCTCACACCACCCAGGTTTCCCTTGGCCAGGGAAATGTTCTTGTGTAAAGGGCGAAGATTTTATTGCTAAGGATTAAGGGCTTAAGAAAATGTCAACTCTGAAGTCCAACAGGCATGGTCTTTGTTGGGACTTGGCATCCCAAATACTACACAGTTGGAATCATCAGATCCGTTAGTCAATCAATTTTATTAAATGCTGTAGTGTTCTCTGTACTGCTTCAGTGTCCTCACTGACGGTCAAAGGGATTGGATGAGGTCACCCCTAAGCCCTGTTCCAAGTGGAACGGGGAAGCCTTTCCAAATTCTCCAGCTTGAATGGAGCTCTCCTTTCTCTCAATTCTTCTGGTGTTTTGAGTCTCCACCACTTTACTAAGCAAGGAGATGGGACATGATGGGCAGGATATTGACAACCAAAAGGGGGGCAGATATTCCATCCAGGAAGCACATCTCACACATATTCAGAAAACTCGGAATTTAGTTTCCTAAAGTTAAACTCCTTCTGGACCAACTTACCAACAGAGATGTGTGTCAGCGTCTTGAACGACACCAGGTTTTCGAAAACCAGGGTGGAGGTGGCCACCTTCAACCGGATCGCCATGCGGTAATTTATGGCCCAGGCAGGGGCCCAAAAGAGAACTTTGGTAAACTCGGTGGTGAAAAGGGCTGTGCACAGGCTGACGCCAACCCAGACCTTCCTGGAGGTGCTCTGGGTCTGCTGGAGGATTTGGGGAATGAGAATCATCTGTAAAACAGCGCGGTGAAGAGAGAAGTGTGCTGCTGGGGGTCACGGTAGGTACAGGAGGCCTCAGCTAATGTCAGCAAGCTGACTTTATGAGGCAAACTTTTTAATTAATTTCAGTGGCTGCTGCTGTGCTTGACAAAGGATTAGCTTTATGAAAATTCGCCCCCAAGGAGCGCAAAGATAACAACAACGTACTAGACCCACAAGATCATAGAGAAAATAACTAATGACATTCTTTGCCAGTCTGGGAACCTGGGAGACAAGGCAGAAGAAGGGCCAGTGCGCCCACCGGCCCTACGGCTGCCGTGATAATGCACAGGATATTGGCCACGAGATCCATCAAAACATGCGTCCTCTGGAATTTCCAGACCGCTCGGCCCAGAGAGGCTTTCTCGGGACCCATCCTTTCTACCTCTTCATCCCAAAGGATTCGAAATCTGTGATGAAAGAACAGGAAGAAGGAAAAAGATTTACATTCCCACTTGCTGCTCAAAGCTACTCTGATGGAAAAAACTTTGCAAGAATTCTTAGCACAACCCCCATCCCTGGCAGTGGTGGCTTCAGAAGAATAGCATTTGTTCTCCCTTCTTTTTCTGGAGGGTGGATGGGACATGAGCGAGGCAGCGGGCAGAGCCCTGACACAGCACAAGCTGGTATCTGGCATTTGGGCTCTTTCCGGGCCTTGATTTCCTCCTCCTGCCTGTCTCTGGCACAATACCGGTTGTGATAAAAACACTGAGGCAACAGAGAAACCAAGAAAAAAATCTTCTCCAGGGCAGGGAGGAGTTTGTCCATTTCAAAGATCTGAAAGGAGGCCAGTGTGACAGGCGTGTGGGGACACGGGGAGGCAAGGCAGGGCCAGATCTCATGGGATCTCACAGTCCTCACGAAGGAGATTAGATTGCCAAGGAAGCCACTGCAGGCTTTTAAACCAACATGACAAGATCATTTTACATGTCTAAAAGAACATCTGGCTGTTGTGAGAGTAGTGGGTTATGGGGGTGGGGAGCAAAGACGGAAGCAGAGAGACCACAGTGGGAGACTATCGGCATCCAGGTGGGAGGTGGCAGCGGCTTGACACTGGATTTAGGGAAAGGTGGTCAGGGGAGACAACAGGGCTTACTGATGAATTAGATGTGGGAGAAAAGGAGAAGGGGGATCAGGGGCCCCAGTTTTCTGACTTGACCAACTGTGGGAATACAGTTCACAGAGATGGGGAAAGGGGGAAGAGGGAACATCGTCAGGTGGGGCTGAAGATCAAGAATGCAGCTTTAGGGCTTCCCTCGTGGCTCAGTGGTTGAGAGTCCGCCTGCCGATGCAGGGGACACAGGTTCGTGCCCTGGTCCGGGAAGATCCCACATGCCGCGGAGCGGCTGGGCCCGTGAGCCATGGCTGCTGAGCCTGCACGTCCGGAGCCTGTGCTCCACAACGGGAGAGGCCACAACAGTGAGAGGCCCGCGTACCACAAAAAAACAAAACAAAAACAAAACAACAAAAAAAAGAATGCAGCTTTAGATATAGGATGCTTGTGAATCATCCAAGTCCAGTCGGATGCTGGGTGTATGAACTCAGAGTCTGGAAGAGAGGCATGGACTGAAGACAATGTGTTATTAAGGTTGTCAACATGTGTTTGGTGGGTCAGCCTTTGGAGGAGAACATTAGCACAGAAGGGAAGAGGATCTAAGTTGATGTTGGGTAGATGGAAGGCAACATTAAAAACCGACAGAGAGGTAGAAGGAAAACCTGGTCCACAGGCACTGGTCCAGCCCCTTTCTCTCCGTGCTCCCTGGCAACTTTCTCCAGACTATAGATTTTGGAAACTACTACTGACAGAGATTTCTGCAGGACACAGATGAGGGGATGCACAATTGTAGGAGCAATTGCAAGAGCATGATTATAACTCCCAGCCCTTCAAGCATATGAGGCCAAAGAGAAAGAGAATTCCAGAAGAAAGAAATGCAGAGAGAGGGCGATGAGATCTTCCCCATTGTTTAAGACATGAACCTTGAAGTTCAATGCAGCTGTTAGAAAGAATGAAGTTGAGGTTCTGGGCTGTGGAAAAATCTTTATAAACTCTTCACTGAAAATAGCAAAATGGTTAACCATGAGATAGTATGCTTCAGTTTTTGTTCAAAGAAAAAAAGATGACCTGTGAGTAAGGAGGAAGAAGAAGAGGTATTGATCTGCAGAAGATGGTAGCACAGGGTGTGTTTAACCTGAGTAGAAAAAATCCAGGACAAATGCACACCAGCATTTAACAGTGCTGACCTCTGGGGAGTGGGGCTGGAGTACGGTGGGGATACTTCCACTGCTTGAACTTCTGTTACTTTAACATTTCTATAATGAATCTGAATTAGGTTGAATCAATGAAATACATGTTTTTGCAAGCCAAAATTGTCAAATATTGGAAGTTTTCATTTGGTTCAACCTAAACATATTTTGTAATATAAAAGCTCACAATATTCTGTAATAACCTAAATGGGAAAAGAATTTGAAAGAGAATAGATACATGTATATGTGTAACTGAATCACTTTGCTGTAACACCTGAAACTAACACAACATTGTTAATCAACTATACTCCAATATAAAATAAAAAATTTCTTTAAAAGTCCAATGACAATTTTTAAAGGGAAATACAACACCATGCCTGGAAGCAGCCCAGGTGGTGTCCAGCCAACACAGAGCGAAGTGAGATTCCGGCCACTCTTGCCCTGATGTGGTGATCCTACAAAATAGCTGATGGCCCTGCCAGAAGCCTGAAGCCTCAGGCTCTCAAGAAGTTCATTCTCCCTACCCAACCTCCCCAGTACTCACCTCCCCAGAGACTAGGCCAAGAAGGTCAGTCAGCCCAGCCCTCATCTCAGAGATAAGCCATGAGAACAGCCACCAAACCAGTGGGCGCTGATTTCCGCAAAGGGAAATGGGAGCACACACAAGGACTCACGGGTCCCTTCCCAAAGCGGGCTCCTCTCTAGATGTGACCCAGACAAATCCTGGTACCTTTTGGCATTGGTGTCGAATGAGTCATACGGTGACAGTGCGGGCAGGGTGTCCACAGTCAGCGTGTGCTTGTAGCCTCTCATCATCACTGGCGTGAGCCAAGAGAATGTGGCAAAGGAGAGCAGCCCTGCGTCATCCACAGGGTTGGGTGCCAGCCTAAAACAAGCGAAACACTCGGTGTTCCAGGTTGTTGGGGTCATTGCCTTGAGTCCCTGGCTGGAATTCTTAACTACAGTGATAACCACAGCCACGCTCAGACCTGTGACTCACATCATCAGCCCCATGAGCAGCGGTGTGCTGGGCCAGCTCCTACCAGCTTGCAAGAGCTGATTGTTCGATTTTCAGGAATTCTGCAAGTCAGTTCTTAAACACAGCCTATATTAAAAATTAAATTACATAAATGTAAGTAAATTATCTTAAAGACAAAGGCAATCAATACTCAAAACTCATAGCTTCCAAGATTATTTTACTAGATTTTACTCGTATTTGTTCTTTAGATTATATAAGTCTGTGGTGTCTGTGGTGGAAATACCACACAGGATAGGGCTCTATCACCATACATCTGTTCCCAACTTTGCGCTCAGTGACATCACATTGAAATCAGCCATGGTAGGAGAATTTACATCAAAAGAGTGACAAATGCTATGAACCAGGGAATTTTTTAGTGAGCCAGTTGTTGAATATTTACCAGTGACCACCCCATGGGAAAGAGGGTACCTGCTCCATTTGGCATGAGGAAATGGAGACCCAGTAGCTGATCATCAGAGGAGTTGGACGGCTGGCTTTTGCTCTCAGGAGAATGCGGAGGGTCAGAGCACAGTGTGCCAAAGTAGAGGTGAGGCTGTCCAAGGAGGCAAGAGCTAGAGGCAAACTCATGGTTTATTGTGAGGATTAATACATGTAAGCTGCTACATAAATATTAGCTAGCAGATAAATAAGGAGGACAGGGGAGGGAGAAAGGAGAAAGGGAAGTAGAGGAGGAAGAAGAAAAGGAAGAAACAATGAAGAAGGAGGAAGAGATATGTTTCTGCCCTTGAGGAACTAGCCATCTAAGATGGAATGAGAGTCAGAGACACAAGAGTGGTATCTACTAATTGCTGAGTGTTTGTTATATTCCAGGCCCTGAAAGAGCTTGGTATTTGTAGCAGATGCTGTCAAGATGTCCTGAGTCGCAGTCCCTGGTGGCGCAGTGGTCAAGAATCTTTGTCACATCCACCTCCGATCTCAGATGTGGAGGACAGCGCTGTGCAGCTCAGGCTCATGCTGACAGCATCCCATCTCACAGGTATCCTGTACCTCTTTTCACTACTGGGTTTGGGGTCTTCTCAGAGCATAAGTGCAGCCCAGAATTGCGAGGGGCTAATGTCCCCAAGAAGAAAACCTAACTAATGGAGTACAGGAGCCCACAGACAAATGCCCCCACTGCCCATCCTATGGGTGGAAAATTGTACACTTCTTGGGGGGACCTAGTAGAATCCAGTCCCCATGTCTACAGCAGTGACACTGATGACACACCCCATGTTCTCCTTCCCTGCCTCACTCTCCGTAAATCTTCCCTCCTGCTTCTTGAAATCACCTCCCAAAGAAGCTACCTGCATCCAAGTTTTTCATTCAGCCTCTGCTTTTGGGAGAACCCAAGCTAAGATAATATTAATAAGGTACTATGTGCCTGGTGCATAGTAAATATTTCCTAAAGGGTAACTTTAATGATGAAGTCATGCATTACCTCATGTAATCCTAACAACAGCTCAGTGAGATAAGTAGTTGAGAAATATTATGATCCCATTTCATAGACAAGAACATTAAGGCACAAAGAGGTTAGGGTACTTGCCCAAAATCTTACAGCTGGTCAGTGGTGAAGTAGGGATTCAAACCCAATGCTTGCTGACTCCAGGGTCCCATCATCCTCTTAAGCACTATCCCACATTTCCTCTCCACAAAGAAATTGTAAATTGAGCCAAAACGGTGGGTAGTTAGAGCTCTTCTGCATGGAGCTAAGGATGGTACACCAAGCCCTCACTTTTCAACCTTCACCTCTCACCTTAGAGGGCTCACAGGTGTATCTTTGGTCCATGGATTCTAGGAGAGAGCAGTGCTGTATCACCTCATTATAAAGATGCTACTTGGCCTTCTGTTGCTCAGAGGGCAGGCTATAGGGCACTTCTCATGTAGAAAAGGCAGCTTTCTATAATGTTATAGTTAATGTAATGTTAAGAATACATATATATTATAATATGATGCTATAGTTAAGCATGTGAGCTTGGAAATCAGCCTGCCTGGGTTCTTATTCTATGGTTCAAAACTGACCCAATTCTCTCTCCTCACCTGTATCCCAGACCCTTGGAGCTCCTTCCTTCAAGACAGTTCTTATTCTATGGTTCAAAACTGACCCAATTCTCTCTCCTCACCTGTATCCCAGACCCTTGGAGCTCCTTCCTTCAAGACATTTCTCCACACCTTGAATCTGTACTGACTTGTGACTTGCTTTGGCCAATAGAATGCAGTGAAAGAAATGGTGTACCGGTTCTGAGCCTGAGTCTCAAGAAGGCCTATATGCTTCGTCTCATCCTCTTGGCCACCTACTGCATTACTATGTGATCGAGGGCAGGTTAGCTTGCTCGAGGTTCATAGCCCATGTGGCCCACCTTCCCCCAGCCAGTCAACCCCCAGAAGCATAACCATCTTGTTGACCAGCAGATGCATAAGAAAGCCTGGTCAAGACCAGATGAATCACCCAACTAGGCTTAGCCCAAGTTGCTGACCCACCCATAAAATTGTAAGCTAAATAAATGGGATTGTCTCAGGCTACTAAATGTAGAGGCAGTTTGTTACAAAGCAAAATCTACCTGATTAAATTTGTTTAAGTTATTTAACCTTGCTGTGTCTCACTTACTCACCCATCAGATAAAGATAATCACAACACCTCCAGGGTGGTTGTGAAGAGTGAATGAGAAGATGTTTGTAAAGCACCTGAACAGGTCCTGGCACATGGAAAGCTCTCTTAAACATTTGCTATTGTCTCCCTTTCACCAAAGGACAGGAGGATTCATGAAGTGAATGGTCAATAAATGAAAGAAATGGATGGATGGATAGATGGATGGAAAGACAAAAGGACAAGCATATAGAGCAGCAACATGGGGAACAGGGTCAGGGTCCACTCTCCTGATGGGCTGTAAATGATTCCTAGAAGTTCTGCCCAGGACCTCCCTCCAATCCTCCTCCTGGCTTACCTTGCATAGAGTCTCACTGGAATCATGGTCTTCAAGCTGGGGTCATATCTCTCTGAAAATGATCTCTGCTGGCCTCGCCAGTCCAGATCAGAGATAAGGCAGGGGCCATCACCCACCATCTTGATGGCAGTCTAGAGCCCTGGGTTCCTGGCTTTGGGACCTTCACTCTACAGCAGAGAGATGAGGAGATGAGAAGATACTCTGGAATGAGATTAGGCAGCCCCTACTCCACCCAGACCAGCTCCTTTTCTCTGACCACTCAGACCTGGTTTCACCAATCAACCCTCCACATTCATGGGAGAGCGTGGCCAGAGACCCCACAACTCCCTCAACTCCACTAAGAGCCTTCCTTATTAGCAAAGACATTCTGTTCCTCTTCTTTCCCATTTTGGGTTGACTGGGAGCAGAAAAGCCTGTTACAAGTTTTCTACCAGGAGCCAGCCCATGACCAAGACTGAGTCCCAGCCTGGCAAAAGAACCCCAAGATGGTGGATTTTCTGCCTTATTGTGACCCAGAATGAAGTTTGTCACACATACAAACCCTTTTTTCTCTCTGATTCTTTCAGATACCCAAGCTTGTGCATCCACGTTCCCATGTCCTCACACCCAAGGATCAGAGAATTTCAACGAGACCACCTCTCAGGACCAGGCATATCTGAACAAGCCCACAATCCCCCCACTTTTGTAACCACTACCCCAAAGGGAAACCAACAATCCAGGTAGAGAGGACCCTTTTGGGAGTGCCCATCCAGTCCACAAACCAACCACCCTATTCACCAATCACCTAAATGAAAAGAAAAGAGAATGATTCCTGAAGGTTTTCTATTTCTAGTTCCAGTTCTTCCCAATACACAGCTCTATTCTTGCCCTAGAGTTCTATGACATTCTGCTCCCCATATCCTATCAATAAATTATCTTTTTTAACCTAAATATACCAAGTTGGTTTCTGTCACTTGCAACCAGAAGCCTCACTATTATAAATACATGGGTCCCCATCTTATGAATTCTCTCTGGAATTTTTCATGGCTATAAACATAAAATAAACCCATTCCCATTGAAGTTTTAATGGCTGATAAACCTATGGCATGTCAGAATTAGAAGTATCCTCAAATGCAATCTTTTATAAACTCCTCATTGAACAGAAGAGGAAACAAAGGCCCAGAGAGGCAAAGGGACTTACTCAAGAGTATATGTAGTAGTGACATCAGATTCATGGCTAAGACATACATCATTTGTGCTTCCCTGGCCCCTGTCTAACAAGAGCAATTTTGCAGGGGAATCCACAGAATGTCTGAGAAAACCTTGGTGTCCCTAGCAGGGCTGACAGAAGGTATTTCTCTCCCAAAGGCAGTTAGTAAAGACTGGAGGAGGTGACTACTACTTCAAATGCATATGAGAAGTCTAACAAAGAGAAATCATTAAAAAGAACCAAAAAATCATGCTGAAGAATACAACAAATAAAATGAAAACTGTAATAGAGAGTATCAACAGGAGGAAGAACCTGTAAGTTAGAAGACAAGAACTTTGAAATTATCCAGACAGAGGAGAACAAAGGAAAAAGAGTGAAGAAAACATACATAATATATGGAATACCACCAAAGGAAACAATTTGCAAATTATTGGAGTTCCAGAAGGAAAAGAGAGGGAAAAGGGGCTAGAAAACTAATTTAACTAATTTAAAGAAATAATACTGAGAACTTCTCAAATCCTAGAGATTTTGATATCCCATTTCATGAAGCTAATAGGTCACCAAACAAATTGAATTTAAAGAGATCCTTTCCAAGACACATTTTAATAAAACTGTCAAAAATCAAATACAGAGAGAATCTAAAAAGCAGCAGGAGGAAAGAAGCTTGTTATGTACAAGGAAATCCCCATAAAGGTATTAGCAGATTTCTCAGCAGAAACCTTATAGGTCAGGAGAGGGTAGGATGGTATATTCAAAGCACTGAAAGAAAAAAATGCCAACAAAGAATACTCTATCTGGCAAAGATACTATTCACAAATAAAGGAGAGATACATTTTTTCCAGACAAAAGCTGAAGGACTTCATCACCACTAGACCTACGTTACAAGAAATGTTAAAAGGAGTTCTTCAGGCTAAAATTAAAGGATACCAATTAGTATTCTGAAAACATATGAAAATATACAGCATACTGGTAAAAAGTATATAATCAAATTCAGAATGTGCTACTAATATAATATGGTAATGTGTTAACCATTCAATTCTAGTGTAAAAGCTAAAGGACAAGAGTATTAAAAAAAGCTATAGCTGAAATAATTTGTTAATGAATACACAATATAAAAGAGGTAAATTATGATACCAAAAACACAAGGGGGGAAATAAAATGGTATGTTTTTTGTATGCAAAAACTTAAGTTGTTATCAGCATAAAGTAGACTATTATATCTATAAGATGTCTTATGTAAGCTCATGGTAACCACAAAGCAAAAACCTACGGTAGATTCACAAAAGATAAAGAGAAAGGAATCACATCATAACATTACAAAAAATCATCAGTTCACACAAAAGAAGGCAGCAAGAAAGGAAGAAAGGAACAAGGGAACTAAAAAACAGCCAAAGGACAATAAGATGTCACTAGAAAGTCCTTATGTATTAATAGCTACTCTAAATGTAAATGGATTAAATTCTCCGATCAAAAAGCATAGAGTGGCTGGATGGACTTGAAAAAACAAGACCCAACTATATGCTGCCTACAAGAGACTCATTTCAGCTTTAAGGACACACGTAGGCTCAAAGTGAAGGAATGTAAAATGATATTCCGTGAGAGTAGAAACCAAAAAAGCTGGGTAGTTATACTAATATCAGAAAAAATAGATTTTTGGCCAAAAAATATATGAAGAGATAAAGGTTATTACATAATGATAAAAGTGTCAATTTACTAAGAAGATATAATAATTATACTGGGGATATATATATCCTTAATATTGGAGCACCTAAATATATAAGTTAATACTAACAGATGTGAAGAGAGAAATGAATAATAATATAGTATTAGTAGGGGACTTCAGTACCCCACTTTCAACATTAAATAAATCATCCAGACAAAACATCAATAAGGAAACATTGGACTTGAACTATCTTTTAGATCAAATGGACCTAACAAACATATATAGAACATTTCAACTAACAGCAGTAGAACACACACTCTTCTCAAGTACACATGGATCATTCTCCAGGACAGATCATGATAGGTCACAAAACAAGACTTAGGAAATTTGAGAAGATTAACATCATATCAAGTATCTTTTCTGACCACAATGGTGTGAAAGTAGAAATCAATAGCAGAAGGAAAGCTGAAAATAATCACAAATATGTGGAAATTAAACAATACACTGTTGAACAACCAGTGGGTCAAAGAAGAAATCAAAAGGGAAATAAAAAATATCTTGAAACAAATGAAATTGGAAACAAAACGTACCAAAACCTATGGGATGCAGCAGAAACAGTTCCAAGGTAAAAGTTTATAGTGATAAATGTCTACATTAAGAAAAAAGAAAGATCTCAAATAAACAATCTAAATTTACACCTCAAGGAACTAACAAAAGAACAAACTAAGCCTAATAAATTTAGCAGAATGAAGGAAATAATAAGTATCAGAGCAGAAATAAATGAAATACAATATTGAAAAACAATAGAAAGGACCAGTGAAACCAAAGGCTGAGTTTTTTTTTCTTAAGATAAAATTGAAAAACCTTTAACTAGTCTAAGAAAAGAAGAAATGAGGGAAGAAAGAGTAGGCCTTAGGACTGATACCTCAGAAATACAAAGGATCATAAGAGACTATGAACAATTATATACCAACAAATTGTATGACAGAGAACATGGGTAAATTCATAGAAACAAACAACTTATTAAGACTGAATCATGAAGAAATAGAAAATCTGAACAAACCAATTATGAGTAAGGCGATTGAACCAGTAATCACAAATCTCCCAACAAAGAAAACCCAGAACCAGGTGGCTTCACTAGTGAATTCTACCAAACATTTAAAGAAGAGTTAATGACAGTTTTTCTCAAACTCTTCCAAAAAACTAGAGAGGAGGAAACACTCCCAAATGCCAGATAAGGATGCTACAAGAAAGGAAAAAAGGGCTTCCCTGGTGGTGCAGTGGTTGAGTCCACCTGCCAATGCAGGGGACACGGGTGCGTGCCCTGGTCCGGGAGGATCCCACATGCTGCGGAGTGGCTGGGCCCGTGAGCCATGGCTGCTGAGCCTGCACGTCTGGAACCTGTGCTCCGCAAAGGGAGAGGCCACAACAGTGAGAGGCCCGCGTACGGCAAAAAAGAAAAAAAAAAAAGAAGGGAAAAAAAAGAACTACAGGCAAATTTCCCTAATAAATATAGATGCAAATAATATCAATAAAATATAAGCAAGCTGAATTCAACAACACATTAAAAGGATTATATGTCATTATCAAGTGGGATTTATCCCTGGGATGCAAGGATGGTTCAACACACACAAATCAATAAATTAATACACCACATTTATAGAATAAAAGATAAAATCATATGATCATTTCAATAGATGTAGAAAAAACATTTAACAAAATACAGCATTCTTTCATGATAAAAACTTTCAACAAATTAGCTATAGGAGAAAAGTACCTGAACATAATAAAGGCCATATATGACAAGCCCACCCCTAACATCACACTCAGTGGAGAAAATTTGAAAGCTTTTCATCTAAGATCAGAAAGACAAAGATGCCCACTCTCACCATTTCTATTCAATGTAGTATTGGAAGTCCTAGCCATACCAATTAGGCAAGAAAAGGAAATAAAAGGCATCCAAATTGGTAAGTAAAATTGTCTCTGTAGACGATATGACCTTATATATAGAAAATTCTAAAGACTCCACCAAAAGAACCATTAGCACTAATCAACAAATTTAGTAACATTGTAGGATAAAAAAAATTAGCATATAAAAACCAGTTGTGTTTCTATACATAAAAAAAATCTGAAAAAGAAATAAAGAAAATAATCCTATTCACAATAGCATCAAAAACAATAAAAATACTTAAGAATAAATTTAATCAAGACTTGGAGGAAAGAAATTGAAGAAGACACAAATGGAAAGATATCCTGTGTTCATGGATCTGAAAAATTAATGTTGTTAAAATGTCCGTACTACCCAAAGCCATCTATAGATTCAATGCAAACCCTATCAAAATTCCAATGGAATTTTTCACAGAAATAGAAAAAACAATCCTAAAATTTGTATGAAACCACAAAAGACCCTAAATAGCCAAAGCAATCCTAAGAAAGAAGAACAAAATTGGAGGTATGACACTTCCTGATTTCAAAGTATGCTGCAAAGTTTTATTAATCAAAACAGTATGGTGCTGGCATAAGAATAGACTCAGACCAATAGAACATAATTGAGAGCCCAGAAATAAACCTTCACATATACTGTCAACTAAAATTTGACAAGAGAGTCAAGAATACTCAAGGGGGAAAGAATAATCTCTTCAATAAATACTGTTGATAAAACCGCATAATCACATACCGAATAAAATTGTTCTCCTATCTTACACCACCCACAATTTTAACTCAAAATGGATTAAAGACTTAAAACATAAGACCTGAAACCATAAAACTCCTAGAAAAAAACAAAGGGAAAAATTTCCTTAATATTGGTCTTAGCAACTATTTTTTTTAATGACACCAAAAGCACAAGCAAAATAAAAAGCAAAAATAATTAAGTAGGGCTACATCAAACTAGAAAGCTTCTGCACAGCAAAATAAACAATCAACAAAATGAAAAGGTAACCTATGGAAAAGGAGAAAAAAATTTAAAATCATATGGCTAAGTGGTTAATATCCAAAATATATAAGGAACTCAGTAACAAAACAAAAAAATATTAATTTTAAAATTGGTAGAGGAACTGAATAGACATTTTTCCAAAGAAGACACACAAATGGACATAAAGTACAAAGAAAAGTACTAACATAACTAATCATCAGAGAAATTCAAATCAAAATCATGAGGACATAAGAACTCACACCTGTGAGAATGACTATCATCAAAAAGACAAGACATAACAAGTGTTGGCAAAGATATACAAAAAAGGGAACTTTGAGCATGGTTAGTGGGAATGTAAATTTGTACAGCCACTATAAAAACAGTATGGAGGTTCCTCATAAATTAAAAATAGAACTACCGTATGATCCAGCAATCCCACTGCTGGGTATATATCCAAAGGAAATGAAATCAGGACCTCAAAGAAATATCCGCACCCTCCCTCACGTTCATGGCAGCTTTCTTTACAATAATGAAGATATGGAAACAACCTAAGTATCTGTCTATGGACAAATGGATAAAGAAGATGCAGTGTATATATGGTTTACCCTTGAACAACATCAGTTTGAACTGTGTGGGCCCACTTATATACAGTTCTTTTCTTTAACTACAGTATTACATGATCCAGGGTTGGTTGAATCCACTGATGCAGAACCACAGATACAGAGGGCTGACTATGGGACTTCAGCATCTGCAGATTTGGATATTTGTGCCAGGTCCTGGAACCAATGCCCTTGGATACCAACGGACAACTGTACATGAGTTTACACTGCATGGGGTGTCAGTGCCACCCACCCCTGCTTTGTTCGAGGGTCAACTGTGTATACAATGGAATATTATTCAACCATGAGAAAGAAGAAAATCCTGCCATATGTGACAACATGGATAGAACTTGAGGACATTATGCTAAGTGAAATAAGTCAGAGAAAGACAAATACTGTTTGGTATCACTTATATGGAAAAGCTAAAAATGCCTAACTCATAGAAACAGAGAGTAGAATACTGGTTGTCAGGGCATGGGACTGGGGGTGGGGGGAGAAATAGGGAAACATTGGTCAAAGGATACAAACTTCCAGTTATAAGATGAATAAGATCTGGGGGGGTCTAATGTACATTTTGGTGATTATAGTTAATAATACTGTATTATACACTTGAAAGTTGCTAAAACAGTAAATATTAAATGTTCTCACCATAAAAAAAGAAATAGTAGGGCTTCCCTGGTGGCGCAGTGGTTGAGAGTCCGCCTGCCGATGCAGGGGACACGGGTTCGTGCCCCGGTCCGTGAAGATTCCACATACCGCGGAGCGGCTGGGCCCGTGAGCCATGGCCACTGAGCCTGCGCGTCCGGAGCCTGTGTTCTGCAACGGAAGAGGCCGTGACAGTGAGAGGCCCGCGTACCACAAAAAAAAAAAAAAAAAGAGAGAGACATAGAGTGTGGATACATAAATAAGACCTATATACATGCTGCCTAATTCAGATCTACACACACACAAGGTGATTGAGGTGAGGGGCAAGGTGATCACACAAGGTGAGGGGCAAAAGGTATTCCACACAAATGGAAATGAAAAGAAATCTGGAGTAGAAATACATATATCAGAAAAATAGACTTTAAAACAAAGCCTGTAACAAGAGACAAAGAAAGACATTACATGGGATCAAGGGATCAATCCAACAAGAAGATATAAAAAGTGTAGACATATATGCAAGCAACATAGGAGCACCTAAATACATAAAGCAAATATTAACAAACATAAAAGGGAAAATTGACAGTAACACAATAACATTAGGGGACTTTAACGCTCCACCTACAACAATGGACAGATCATACAGACAGAAAATCAACAAGGAAACACTGGCCTTAAATAATACATTACACCAGAGGGACTTAATAGGTATACATACAGAACATTTCATTCAAAAGCAGCAGATCACATTCTTCTGAAGTGCATATAGAACAATTCTCTAGGATAGATCACATGCTAGGTCTCAAAACAAGTCCAAATAAATTTAGAAGATTGAAGTCATATCAAGCATCTTTTCTGACCATAAGTTATGAGACTAGATATAAACTACAAGAAAAAAACTGCAAAAAAACATAAACCCTTGGAGGCTAAACAATATGCTACTAAACAACCAATGGACCACTGAAGAAATCAGAGAGGAAATAAAAAATACCTGGAAACAAATGAAAATGAAATGATCTGAAATGTATGGTACACAGCAAAAGCACTTCAAAGAAGGAAATTTATAACAATAAAAGCCTACCTCAGGAAACAAGAAAAATCACAAATAAACAACCTAACCTTACACCCAGAGGAACTAGAAAAAGAACAAACAAACCCAAAGTTAGTAAAGGGAAAGAAATAATAAAGATCAGAACAGAAAAAAAGATCAGTGAAACTAAAAGCTGGTTCTTTGAAAAGAAACAAATTGATAAACCTTGAGCCAAACTCATCAAGAAAAAAAGGGGGCCCAAATAAATAAAATCAGAAATGAAAAGGGAGAAGTTACAACTGACAGCACAGAAATACAAACAGACGTAAGAGACTACTATGAGCAAATTTCCACCAATAAAATGGACAACCTAGAAGAAATTGACAAATTCTTAGAAATGTATAATCTCCCAAGACTGAATCAGGAAGAAACAGACAATATGAACAGACCAGTTGCCAGTAATGAAATTGACTCAGTAATCAAAAAACTCCCAACAAACAAAAGTCCAAGACCAGATGACTTCACAGGTGAATTCTACCAAACATTTGAAGAAGAGTTAACAACAATCTCAATCTCTTCTAAAAAATTGAAGAGGGAGGAATGCTTTATGAGGCCAGGATCATCTTGATACCAAAACAAGAAAAACACCATAAAAAAAGAAAATTATAGGGCTTCCCTGGTGGCGCAGTAGTTGAGAGTCCGCCTGCCGATGCAGGGGACACGGGTTCGTGCCCCTGTCCGGGAAGACCCCACATGCCGCGGAGCGGCTGAGCCTGTGAGCCATGGCCGCTGAGCCTGCGCATCCGGAGCCTGTGCTCCGCAACGGGAGAGGCTGCGACAGTGAGAGGCCCGCACACCGCAAAAAAAAAAAAGAAAATTATAGATCAATATTACTAATGAATATAGATGCAAAAATCCTCAACAACATATTAGCAAACCGAATTCAACAATACATTAAAAGGATCATACACCATGATCAAGGGGGATTTAATCTCAGGGATGCAAGTGTGGATCAGTATCCACATATCAATCAATGTGATACACCATGTTAACAAATTTAAAAATAAAAATCATATGATCATCTCAATGGATACAGAAAAAACTTCTGACAAAACTCAACATCCATTTATGATAAAAACTTCCAACAAAGTGAGGAAACATACCTCAATAAAATAAAGGCCATATGTGAAAAGCCCACAGCTAACATCATACTCAATGGCGTAAAACTGAAAGCATTTCCAGTAACATCAGGAGCAAGACAAGGATGCCCACTCTTGCCACTTTTATTCATTATAGCCTTGGAAATCCTAGCTACAGTAATCAGACCAGAAAAAGAAATAAAAGAATCCAAACTGGAAAGGAAGAAGTAAAACTCTCACTTTGCAGATGACATGGTACTATATACATAGACTCCTAAAGATGCCACTAAGAAACTATTAGAACTCATCGATGAATTTAGTAAAGTTGCAGGATACAAAATTAATATACAGAAATCTGTTGCACGTCTATACACTAACTACAAACTATCGGAAAGTGAAATTAAGAAAACAATCCCATTCACAGTTACATCAAAAAGAATAAAATACCTAGGAATAAATCTAACCAAGGAGCTAAAAGACCTGTACTCAGAAAACTACAAGAAATTAATGAAAGAAATGAAAGATGACACAAACAAATGGAAAGATATATGTGCTCATGGATTGGAAGAATTACCATCATTGAAATGACCATACTATCTAAGGCAATCTGCAGATTCAACAGAATCCTTATCGAAATACCAATGACATTTTTCACAGAACTAGAATAAAGAATTATAAAATTTGTATGGAAACACAAAAGACCCCAAACAGTCAAAACAATCTTGAGAAAGAAGAACAAAGTTGGAAGCATCACACTCTCAGATTTCACGCTATACCACAGAGAGACAGGAATCAAAACAGTATGATACTGGCACAAAAACAGATGCATAGATCAGTGGAACAGAATAGAGAGCCTAGAAATAAACCCACACTTACATGGTCAATTAATCCACAACAAAGGAGGCAAGAACATACAATGGGGGAAAGAAAGCCTCTTCAATAAAATAATAGTGTTGGGAAAAGTAGCCTGCAACATGCAAAAGAATCAAACTGGACTACTTTCTCACGCCATATATAAAAATAAATTCAGAATAGATTAAAGACTTACATAAATATAGGACCTGAAACCATAAAACTCCTAGATGAGAACAAGGGCAGTATTCTCTTTGACACTGGCCTTAGCAATATTTTTTTTGGTTATGTCTCCTCAGGCAAGTGAAACAAAATAAAAAAATAAACAAGTGGGACTACATCAAACTAAATCTTTTGCACAGCAAAAGAAACTATCAACAAAATGAAAAGGCCCCCTATTGAATGGGAGAAGATATTTGCAAACAATATAACTGGTAAGGGGTTTATGTCTAAAATAAACAAAGAATTCTTACAACTCAACATCAAACAATCTAACAACTCAATTAAAAAATGGGCAGAGAACCTGAATAGACATTTTTCCAAAGAAGACATACAGATGGCCAACAGGCACATGGAAAGATGCTCAACATCACTAACCATCAGGGAAATGCAAACAAAACCACAATGTGATATCACCTCACACCTGTCAGAATGACCATCATAAGAAAGACAACAAATAACAAGTGTTGATGAAGATGTGGAGCAAAGGGAGCCCTCGTGCACCGTTGGGGAGAATATACATTGGTGCAGCCACTGCGAAAAACAGTATGAAGTTTCCTCAAGAAATTAAACATAGAGCTACCATACCATCCAGCTATTTCACTTAATGAAATCTTGCCATCTGTGACAACATGGGTGGGCCTAGAGGGTATTATGCTAAGTGAAATAAGTTGACAGAGAAAGACAAATACCATGTGATTTCACTTATACGTGGAATCTAAAAAACAAAACAAATGAACAAACATAACAAAATAGCAACAGACTCACAGATACAGAGAACAAACAGATGCTTGCCAGAGGGAGGCAAGGGTGAGCGAAATAGTGAGGGAGATTAAGAGGTACAAACTTCTAGTTACAAAGTAAATGAGTCATGGAGTAACATACTGTATCCATAT
Organism: Globicephala melas; assembly: GCF_963455315.2. Lineage (NCBI taxonomy): Eukaryota > Metazoa > Chordata > Mammalia > Artiodactyla > Delphinidae > Globicephala > Globicephala melas. The sequence continues at coordinate 27,365,033 of NC_083332.1, forward strand.
TACACAATTCATCCATTTTCCTACTGATGGGTGTTTTAGGATGTTACAAACAGAGCTGCTACAAATATTTCTGAAGAGGGGCCACAGGGATATTTTGTGCATGAGAGTCTATCCTCTGTGGATTGTTTGTTTCTAAATTGAACTTTGTTGACATCCGTGAATATGAGAGAAGAGAGGCTAGCAGAGGTAGTGAGAACTTGCGAGGACGGTGGGAGGGAGCAGGCAAAGTTGGTGGCCACTCTGTAGGTGACCCCTTCCACAGGCAGAATTTGTTCACAGCACGTATATACCTAAGGGGGAGAATTGCTGGCAATGTTAGTAAGGTACTGTTCAACTTGACCAGATAACACCAAATTGCTTCGGACAAATTATACTCCCACCAGCAGAGTTTAAGAGCTCTGAATTTATTTTTATATATGGTGCTCTACGTATATGCTAAGACAGACAATTTCCAGGCTTTTTAATATTGCCAATCTGAAGAATGAGAAATAGCTTTTTGTGATTGTGGTTTTAATTCACACTTCCCTGATACTCAAAGGTTGAGCATTTTTGTATGTGTTTATTTGGCTCAACTGTGAATTAATTGCTTGCCTATATCTTTTGTCCACTTTCCTAATTGACTGTGTTTTTGTTATTGACTTATTTGCACATTCTTTGTAAACTCTGTATACTAATTCTTTGTAGTTAAATGAATCACATTTATACCAGCATGTTGCTTCTCTTCTTGATCTTAATTTTTTTTTTTGAGTTTCCACAATTTATTGATAAGTGAGAAAAGCAAGATACATATATCCCAGTAACACAGAACACACCCGGTGCCCAGATCTTGGTTTCTAATACCATTCCCCAGTAAAAGGAATCAGGGCTATTTGGAGAAATGGGATTTTACTACAAACATATTTAACAGTAAACGAATATATTACTGTTTTGCAAGTATGTGAACTTTAACATATGGTTATCAGAGTAAATAAATTTTCCTGCAACCTGCTTTTTTTCTCTCTTGATTTACGATATTCACATAGGTTGATGTGTGGACTTAGTTCATTCATTTTTACTGTTGAATAGTAACATATATGGAATCATAACACATACACCATACTAATATAAGATGTTAATAAGAGGGGGAACACTCTGTACTATTTCTGCAATTTTCCTGTAAATACAATACTGTTTTTAAAAATAAAGTTTATTTTTTTAAAAATGAATTAGAAAGATACACACCGATTTCAAGATGCTGGTTACCTATGGGAGGTAAAGGAATGGGACCAAGAGGTCATGCGGGGATTATCCCATGACATTGTGATATTTAATCATGTATTTAAGAATATAAACCCTGGGACTGGGCTGTCTGTACTCAGCATCACAGAGTAATACAGATCCCCTGTGCTACCCAAGTTCTGCGAAAGGAATGATCAGGACGGTCTGGGAAGAGGATGGGTTTAGGGAGGACTTCTAATTGGAAGTGAGGCTAGAGCTGGGTGGTTAGAAGCGGAGGAGAGAAGAGAAGGAGAGTTTGAGGGAAAGCCCAGGTGGGACGTTCTGCTGAGATTGGGTGCGTGGTGTGGGCGTAGTGAGACTCTTAAGGGAACCACGTGCATGAGGTTTGGGCAAGAGTCAAGAGCGACAAGGCTGGGAACAGCAGTGAAGGGCTTTAGATCTGCTCCTGCTTATGTGGACAGCAGCCTGCTGACCCCTGCACAGGCCCAACCGTGGGTCAAAGTCCCCCAGGAGCCTCTCCCACAAGACTTTGATTGTCTGTTTACCAGAAAGCCCTTCACAGCTTCTGTAACCAAAGCACCATGCTCTCCTGGCTTCTCGGGCTTTGCTGCAGGAAGACAGTGGGGGGAGGGCCAGGGGGGCTGATACCTGCTTCTGCAGGGACGCTCCGACTGAAAAAAGTAAAGAAATTGGCCTCTCACCCTTGGATGGCTCATTGGCTCCCTGAATACGTGCAATCCATGTCTGGCCAGAGAAGCTGGAGGAGGGAAATCGGCTCACAGGCACAGCCTTGGATGCAGAGTTTCTCGGGATGCTCTTGTATGCAGAGAATCCCCATCCTCCCTGTTCCTGCCACAGCATGGGTCATGAACAGCCACGCTGTGGGCCCAGACACCTGCCCACAGCTTCCCATGGCCTCTGGGCCACTTCCCTGCCTGCAGTGCCCTGAGGTCTGCACAGAAGTTTAGAGTGAGCAGAGCAGAGGTAGGAAAGCCGATCAGCTGATGAAGAAAGAGCTCACTACAAGTTCTGAAAATGTTTGGGGGAGAGAGAATCACAGAATCCGAGAATTTTAAAAATTCAAGAAGACATCAGACATGACAAACTCAGTGTCCTGAGTGAGAATTTCCTTCTGGCCAAGCAGACTGTGGTTCAACAAGCTTGGCAACAGACCCCAGTCATTCTTTTCAAGACGGCCTTCATGCAGTATTTCTGCAAACAATGGATAACCTGAATCTGGTCACGAGGACATATCAGACAAATCCAAAGGGACGTTCTACAAAACCGAAACCACTGGCTGTGCTTTTTGAAGCTGTCAGCAACATGAAAGACATAGAAAGGCAAGGAGACATTCTAGGATAAAGGCAACTCAAGAGACATGACAGCTAAAAGCAATATGCAGTCTTGTATTGGACCAGGAAAAAAGTTAGGATGTTATTGGGACAATTGAAATTTGAAGATGGACCGTAGGTTACCTAAGATTATTATGTCAGAGTAAAATTTCCTGATGTTGATAATTGTACAATTTTATAATTGATAATTTTGATGATTATGATTATGTAAGAGAACATCCTTATTCTGAGGAAATACATATTGAAGTATTTAGAGGTAATAGAGCAAAATGTCTGCAATTTACTCTCACATTTTTCAGAAAAATAATGATTATGCGTAGAGAGAATGTTAAGGCAAATGTGGCAAAATGTTAATTTGCAAATCAGAGTGAAGAGTAGTTAGGATTTCTTAGCATCATTCTTATTACTTTTTATACATTTGAAATCATTTCAAAATAAAAAGTTAAACCTTTTTTAAAGAAATAGCCCTACAGGGGATGAATTGTTTTCCTTCTGTGGAACTGAAAGCGATTTGCGTGCCACAGTTGCTCTGCCCTCAGGGTCCATGCAGATCACATTTATGCCCTCTTTATGTGCCCTCACATACGTGAAGACAATAGCCGTGTCCCTCTGCTCACCCCCAGCAACCCATGTGCGATTCCTCTCTTGTGCAGGCTAAACGTCCCCAGTGCCTCCAATTCTGATCCTCCTTCTGAGAGGCTGGGCCTCCCCATCTGTGGAGAACCCTCCTATCACTTCTATTATTGTCCTCACTTCTCTAATGGCAAAGAGGCCTGGCAGCAAGCTGTCATCAGCTTGTCTTAAGGGGTCTGGACTCCAAGATGCCAAACGCAGGACACCAGGCCTCCCTGGCTGGGTTTGGGTAATCAGGGTGTGTAGGAAATTAGGGCTGGGAGGTAACCTCCTTGAGCGCTGCACAGGGAAGGCAGAGTTATTATTACCTAAGACCACTTGGAAACACTGCAGCTGGAATGGCACTTTGCTAAATTTGGCAGCCCCAGGGGGAAAATGAGACTTTTAAAATCAGGAAGGCTGCTTTGGCTAACGTCTCTATCCCCATCTGTCGTGCCATCCTCTGCCAGGAGTGAGGAGCTGCCTGGAGCAAGAAATCTGCTTGCTGGCAGTCATGGGGTGGGGGGTGGGTTGGGTGGGGGGCGCTGATGAGCCTCACCCACAAGCCAGGGCGCCTGCGACCATCGTGACTCTGTCCCTGGCTTGCCATTTTCCACTCAGAGCATCTGCGAGATGGCAGGAGATGGAAAAGTGTTCCTGGTGTATCCCTTTGCTTGCTGGTGGGGTATTCCTAACCTGACTTCAATAGACCAGAAGAGGCAGAAGCAGGAAGTTCTCATTTTAGAGCAGAGGACACAAACTCATAGATCATGGACTGCATACAACTTGCAAGTCTGTTTTATTTGGCCTGCACAGTTTTTAAAATTTTTTGAACTTGTGGAAAACATTTAAAAATTAACAGATAATCTCATTAAGAGAAAAAAGACCTCTGTCTTTTGTCAAAAAATGAGGAGCTCTGTATACTCATGAGCTATAGTCAACTCACACAGAGCAGCGTCAATCCTTTTTTGGCAGGGCACACGTGCTTTAGTTTGCCACAGTCTCCACCACTCCTTAATGTCTCCCTGACTCTGGGGTCTGGGTGACTTATCATTTATCATCACATTTGCACTGCCATTCTCCTTACAGTGGATTCATTTTTCTCTATCCTTATCTCTCTCCAAAGACGGAAGCCAAAAGATACCTGCATTTCAAGAAGAAACATTTTCCGCACCTACCCATTTTACTCCATTATGATCCATTTCTGCCTCTCTAACCCAGAAAATTAACAATTAACGATATCTTGATTGAGAACTGGATTCTCAGTTTCCCTTGGTGCCCATATTGGAAATCCTTCCTTCGGACTCCCCTGCATCAGTCAAATGCAGATACACTTTTAATCATAAAATCCTTCCCAGATATGAGATTATGGCCCCTGTCCCTCTCTTAACAACTCCATTCTTAATTTAAAGCCATCAAAATTACCAACATCTGATGGTCTCATGCCCTCCCCTGCAAATCCCACAGCCCCTTCCTCCAGCCCCTAACTATCTTTCAGCTCAGAGGAGAAGATCTGGGAAGCTTTCCTCAGCCCCTTCCCCTCCGCTCTCCTGTCTGTCCAGTCCAGGTGTCCCTAGTATCCATGGGGTCAGCCAGACCTAGGGCTGGTGTTGGAGAGGGAGGATGGAGGGGAAGAGAGGGCAAAAGGAAGCACGGGCAGGTGAGAGAACACATAGCCTGGGGTGCAGGAAGGGGAGGGGCTTTGCTCACATCCTCTCATTCCCAGATGGCCCTAAAAGGTCACCTGTGATGGGGCTCCAGGTGAGGGCGTCTGCTCAGTTACAGAGATGCTCTGATGAGACTGAAGAGAGATGAGAACTCCCATACACCTGTGTGAACCACACAAAGGGTACCATGAATTCGAGGTCTTTTAAAAAATAAACCCCGTGACTAAATTGCGAACAGTACTCTGTGTGTGTGTGTGTGTGTGTGTGTGTGTGTGTTAAAGGGCTTCATTTATTCTTGTAGGCTTTTGTGTATCAGATTTGGAGATCCTGTCTTGGCATTTCTACTCTTTTTTTTCAGCAACACCAGGGGACTGCCAAATGGCACTACCCCAGGCTGCCCTTGTGCTCTGGGGGCCCCAGGTCTCTGCTCCCTCCCACGTGGGCAGCCACGTTTGACGCAGTGTTTCCCATCACAGCCTGTCTCCAGGGTGGAGACAAGGGCCCCCAACACTAACTGGCGGCTGATCCCTCTAGAGAGGAGCTTTACCTGGGCAGGCAACGCTGTCGTCCTGAGGACAGGAAGGAGAGGAGGCGGGGTCAGAAGTCATGGGGCTCAGAGGGTGGCCCTGCTGTTGCCTGGGTCTCCTTCTGTCCTCGGGCCTCAGGTTGGGCTTCCTGTCCCTCCTGCCTGGAGCCCCCCTCTCCAACTGCCCCATTCAACTGCTGCTCCCACTACACTTGTGGGGGGAACCCTGGGGGACCAACATTCCCTCTGCCCACATTAAAGGGCACTGCCCCCTCCCAGGACGGGCCTTTGACACGGTCCCACTCCTTCGGTGACAGTCCAAGCTCATGGGATGTGCTTACACAGCCACCCCCTCCCCAGTCCATCACATCACTGCTTGATATAAGATGAGAAAATCCTCCCCCAGGTCCCATTCCACAGACGAGGAGACCATAGCACAGAGGGCTTTCCATGACTGGCTTGGGGCAAGGCTCAGACCAGTAGACAAGTCGCCTGACTCTCAGAAGGCAAGCATTTCTCCCTCTATGTTCCTACAAAGATGAAGCAACTCTGAGGTCAAGGGATGGAGGGAATCCAATCTTCAAAACAGAGAAAATTTCATTCATTCATTCCCCATTTATTTAACCAAAAATAAAATGCCATTTGAGCTTAATTTTTCTTCCTGAATTAAACGAAAGGTAAGTCTGGCACTGGCACTCTTGCATATAAAATGTTCCTGTTTATCTCACTTCATGCTTGCAAACTCTGTGACACAGGTCTTTTCCAATTTCTTGAGTCCTCATGACTGGCCTCAGTGCCTTGCTCAGAACACGTGCCAAGCCCACAGGTGGCTCAAGGATTCCACAGTGGCCAGTGAATGGTTGGGAGGGAGCCACATCTCTAAATCCATAAATAGCAAATCTTGATTCATTTTTAAGAATTATTTACACACCTTAGAAGACCTTCTTCATCTGACTCACATGGATTTTATGACAAATTTCACTGTAGTATTTCAAGCCTGCCAAGGCCTCTTCCTAGTCTTGCCCTGGTCAATTTCCCCCCCTGCTGGCTGACTTCTCCATGTCCTGGGGGTATAATTCACAGAGGAGGCACAGACAGAGAGAAAAGACTTGAGGTTGCCAAGGAGGGTGGGGGGTGGGAGGGATGGATTGGGAGTGTGGGATTAGCAGATGCAAACAGTTGTATGTAGGTTGGACAAACAGCAAGGTCCTACTGCAGAGTGCAGAGAACTATATTTGATATCCTGTCATAAACCATAATGGAAAAGAATATGAAAAAGAATGTAGGTATATATGTATAACTGAATCACTTTGCTATACAGCAGAAATTAACACAACATTGTAAATCAATTACACTTCAGTAAAATAAATTTTAAAAAATTCACAGAGGAGGCTGCCCTCACTCTTCATGCCTGAAAGGGAGGTGGGAAATGGGGAGGGTCTGTAGACGGGTGCCCTATAGGAAAACCTTCCCGTGAGGAAGCTTCCCTGGCCTCAGGGTGGGCTGGGCCCCCAGAGGCTTTCGCTATGCGAGTCTAAGGGGTCTTGTTTTACTTGCTCCATTCCTTCCTCCATAAATGCAAATCACAGCTAATAATATTACTTGACATTTGCAGGGCCCTTTGTGTATCAGGAACTTCTGCATCCTTTTATCACTTGATCTTCACAACAACCCCGGGAGGTCTCAGAACCACAGCACAGACTCAGGTTCACAAGTTCCAAACGGATTCAAAAGCTGTCGGGTTTATGGAAGATCAATGGGCAGCTTTCTTCCATGTCCGCCGAAGGTCTGGCAGCGGTGGATTTCTACCAAGACAGTTTTGCGTACTACATCAAGAAGATCATTTGGCCTATTGAGCAGAAGACTGTGGCATGGGATGATGGAGAGGGCTTGTGCAGTCTCCACCCAAGGGAAACTCCACCTTAGGAGAAGGGTAGACAAGCTCCTGTCCAGGCGGTGCGTACACTCATGGAAGGTGGGGGAGTAATAATATATAAATATTATTTATATAAAATTAATAATAATTTTATTGTTTCTAATAAAAATATTAGAAATCCTTTCTAAATTTGTCCTCATCCTTATAAAAATTCTACTTTCTGTGTGTACAGATATGTTAGTCCAGCGACATACACATATATGCCGTACATCATTGTAAATAAACGTACATGCCTGTATTAGGAGTCTGTGATGCCGTGCTTGGTGCAAAGTTTCAGGACCACTCCTCTGGAGGATCTTCCAGTTCTGAGGTTGTGTGAGGCCTTTATTCCAAAGTCAGTCTCTGAAATCCTCCCTATTCCTGCCCTTCAGCAGTAAAGCATAAAAGGCATGAACTCAATCAACCTCAAAAAATTGTTTAATAATTTTTTAAAAACATGTATGTGTGTTTGAGGAGAGAGAGAGGAAGGAAAGAAGGAAGGAAAGAAAGAAGGGAGGGGGGAGATATAATAGAGGGAGAAAGAGATAGAGACATAGAGAGACACAGAAACAGAGGCAGACAGACAGAGAGACCTGGCTCGAATGCCCCAGGAAGCACACGGAGATCAGCGAGTGGAGTTGCACAGAATCAACAGCATGTAGCAGTTAAGAATAGGAACTCTGGAATCAGATCTGAGCTCAAAGTCTCTAAATTTCAATTTCTCCAGCTACAAAATGAGAATACTAACTTCCAGACATTGTAAATTAATTGGGGATTAGATAATGTAGGTGCTTAACACAGTGTCTTACACATGGCAAACACTCAATAAACAGTAGCTATTATTTGTGAACAATAATTTTTTAATTAGCAGGATCTTACAGGAAATAAGAATTCCACCTCCTGGGCTGCTGTTGGAAGGACACAAAATATCTGCTAAAGGAAGGGGTTTGGGGTTCTCATTTTTGTTTTTTTGCCTGTGAACTATGGAGAGAGATACGGGGGAAGAGCAAACAAAGTTGATGTCAAATGATTTTGGAAACTACTTTGGAATTTGGATGGGCTTTTAAAACAGGAAGTTGAAGAAACATAAATGAGTGAACCAGAAATGCATGCATATAGCAATTAGAGAGCAAACCTCTAGGAAAGCACAAAACAAGTTCTTGGACAGAAAACCTGTGTTCTGGCTCAGCTCTACCACTCAGAGCTTAAAGATCTGAGCACATCTTTAGAGAGATGAACCTGAGAATACCAAGTTGCCCCACATGTAGAAAAGATGACCCTCCATTCTCAAGACCAGGAAACCTCTGCTTATTGTGAACAACCACATTTTTTCTTTAAAAGGTTGGGTCATGAAGATCTGGTAACACATCGTACTTCCTTCTTCGTGCTAACTGTTAAGGAACTCAAAGTGAAAACTCTTAGCCCACTCTAGCAATGGTGCACAATCTTATGGTGTGCATTTTGTGTGAACTGATATGTGTGGACGTGCTCTGTAAGCTCTAAATCATGAATCAGGCAAAAGCCCAGAACCATGAAGTATGTTGATGGGTGTAGGCAGAAGGGGTGGGGAACATCCCAGTGAATGCCGAGTGAGACTGGGACTCTCCTATTGGAAGAGAAGCTTCTGGATCAGTCAGTTGTTGCTAGAGCACGGCACAGATGGCACAGCATCCAGGACCCAAGGACTGGCCAGGGAACATTGTTATTAAGTCAGAAAATTATACTCCTCTTTGCTGTAATGAGAAATGGTTTTGCCCTGATACCGCTCAGAGCTGCTGCAATGATGGCAGGAACTGGAGAAGGGTCAGCTAGGCAGCAGCACAAGAGTTTGTGTGAATGGGTCACCCTCTGCTCTGAGCAGACTGTGCCCAGCCATGGTATTGGGTGAGACCCTTCTCTCCAGCCCCTGCTGCTCTCCTGTCCCTTCTTTTCCTCCCTACTTTAGATTCGAGTCCCAAGCCAGCCTGCTAAAAGCCAATGGCATACTTGTGGGCAAGAAACCTTCTCTGTCTTGGACTCAGTTTCCCTCTGTAAAATCAAGCATGGAGCTAGATGAGGGTTCTTAACCCTTTTTGTGCCATGGATCTCTTTGGCATTCTAGTGCCCTCAGGATAGTGTTTCTAATGTATAAACTAAAATACATAGGAGTGCAGTGAAAAGCAATTATACTGAAACATGGTCATCAAACTACGTGTAAAAAGTCAAAATCAGATATTGTCACATATATGCTTCTATACTGATGCATTAAATAACAAGATCTAGCAGTGGGTCGAATAACTACTATAATTTCAAAGCAGTGATGCATACGAATGATATTTTGAGGCATCTGAAACAATGGAAATGAGATTTGAGAATACAGGTGATTTCCGTTGAGGACGAAGAGTCACAGGTAGTGCTGACACTGTTATAGTTTGTTGCCTCCTTCATAATCAGCGGAAATTTCTGTTAGTAAAATTTCAGTTATTAAAAATAAAGACATCATTTTTCTCCCATCCAAATTCATGGCTCCCCTGAATCTAGCTAAGGACTCCATGGACCACAGGCGAAGAACATCTGAACTGACAATCTCTGAAGTTGCTTCTGACTCTGAAATAGCTGGATTCCACAGACTTGGATAGAATAGGACGTTTAAGATAATGGGGGTGAAATGTTACTATCCTAACAGCTGGCACCTGTTGTAAGGTGGAAACTGATTTTTGTTTAGAGAACTGCCTTGACCTGTCTCTTGAGGTAAGCTATGACACCCTGAGGACTTGCTTGGGAGGAAAAGGCATCAACAGCAAGAACTAAACTGCTCTGTGTAGCACGTGCCAGGGACTGGGAGGTGGAAGCAGAAAGAACTCCGAGGGTGCTGGTGAGCAGCACGGAGGAGACTGGGATTGAAACTCCCCTTTGGCCCAACCTTCATTGAAGTCATCTACACGTACAAAGGAAATAAGGGAAAGTGCTGAGTTCTCCTTCTGAGTCAATGTGGTGTAGAAAAGGAGAGTCTGTATGGCCCAGTGAGTTGCTCCAGAGGTCTGAACCAAAAAAGGTCATAAAAATAAAAGTGCTCTGGAAATGCACAGAAACTCTGGGGAACACATTAGAATGAGGGTTTGAACCTTTGCAGTCTAGAGCATATGGGACAGAGTGATCTTGCTGAACCCCGGGTTCTAAGAGTGTGGTGCTGGGTCCAGCGTCAGCAACATCTGGGAACTTGTTAGAAAGGCAAATTCTCAAGGCCCACCCCAGGCCTCCTGAATCAGAAGGTATTGGGGGGTAGGGGACCTGGCAAGCTGTGTTTAGCCCTGCAGGCAATTCTGATGCTCATTCAAGCTTAAGAACCCCTGCCATTGGCATTATTACGTTCACCATGGCATCCCAGAGTCATATACCCCCTAGAAGTTATCTAGTCCGATTTCCCAGGCATAAAGAATCCCTGCCGGCACTCAGTCTTGCGGAAACCCTCTCCTAGCCTGGGGATATCAACAGTGCCCCTCGCCCTACACGGGGAGAGCTGTCCAAGTCAGAAAAGGCTTCCGACCAGGGGGAGCTCCCTAGCCAGACATTTCTGATGCAACAATGTTCATGACCCTTGGCCTGGGGCTGCCCTCTGGAGCTGCTTCTAGAAGAAGCCCTGCAGGAAAGTGAAGACTGCCTCTTCCTTCCTGGTCCCTCTCACACTATGGCTCAGGACCCCTAGTGGTCATCCTTTGAAGAGCCTCCATTTAATAGTGTTTCTCTTAAAATAGCGTCCAGAGCTGGAGACAGAGGGCAGGCCAGGGCCAGGGCCAGCAGGACGACTGTCTCCTTTGATCTGTACGTCTGCGTCTGCCTGATGTCACTGCACGGCATCACATAGCTTGTGTTGAAGTCTGCCCACAGCACTCAACCAGGAGGGGGGCTAGGCCCTGAGGACAGATGGAGCCTTTAGAACCCCTGGACACTAAAAATACTCCCCCAGCCCCACAGGGATGTAATTGAAAATACGAGTAATAGCAAACCATTAAGTAAGTATACGGAAGTAGAGCTACATTCTCTCATTACAATTATTTTTATGTTATTTTTGAAATATCAAATATCAATTTTTAAAAATTTTATTATAACATAGTTCAGATGCCCACAAATATATAAAGAATTAAAGAAGGGCTTCCCTGGTGGCGCAGTGGTTGAGAGTCTGCCTGCCGATGCAGGGGACACGGCTTTGTGCCCCGGTCTGGGAAAATCCCACATGCCGCGGAGCGGCTAGGCCGGTGAGCCATGGCCGCTGAGCCTGCGCGTCTGGAGCCTGTGCTCCGCAACGGGAGAGGCCACAGCAGTGAGAGGCCCACGTACCGCAAAAAAAAAAAAAAAAAAAAAAAGAATTAAAGAAACCAAACTCATATATAGTCATCACTCAACTTAAGGAATAAAATATTTCCAATACTGTTGAAAAAACCCGATATACGATTTTTCAAATAATTCTACCTTATTGCTGCTTGGAGCCAATGGTTCTCAAGTTTTGCTGCACAATAGATCCACCTACACCTTTAAAAATCCCAATGGTCTCTACCCCAAACCAACGAAATCAAAGCACCTAGGAGTGGACATCAATCAGGGTGTTTTAAACACTGTGGGAGACTCCAGCGTGCTGCCAAGACTGAGAACTCCCTCCCCCCACCCCAAGGGAGGCTGCTGGGGGGGAAGGTGGGATGAGGCCCTGAAGCCCGAGTGGAAATGGGCTCTAGTTCTTGTCCTCTAAGGCAGCGGTCTCCGACCTTTTTGGCACCAGGGACCAGTTTCGTGGAAGACAATTTTTCCCTGGACGGGGCGGGGGGGGGGGGTGCGGGGGGCAGGGAGACGGTTCAGGCGTTAATGCCAGCGATGGGGGGCGGCAGATGAAGCTTCTTGCTGGTTGCCATGCTCACCTCCTGCCGTGCGGCCCAGTGCCTTACAGGCCATTGGACCGGTACCAGTCCCCGGCCCCGGGGGTCGGGGACCCCCTGCTCTAAGGGATTCTCAGTGGATCTACTGGGTTGGCCAAAAAGTTCGTTCGGTCGTTCCATCACACCTTACTGGAAAAACGCCAACTAACTTACTGAAAACCCCGGACGAACTTTCTGGCCAACCCAATAGATCTGGAGCCGGCAGGCCATCCCCACATTTTTGGGAAGAGCCTGCCATCTGCTGGTCCACTGAAGGAAAACAGGCAGCTAACTTAGGCCTAAGGAAAGACACTGGAGTCAAGTATCGGTCACCGAGCGAGCGTGCAGACCACTTTCTCACACAGGACTCAGGCATCTGCCGCTAAGGCAGCTCTGGGAGGGGGCAGGGCAGGGAGTGTAGCGTGACCTTCAACTTGCCGATGAGCGGCTCTGCAAGCCTGCAGAGTTGAGCCAGGCTGGGAGCAGGAGGGGCCCCTCTTCATGGCCCAAGAAGGAAAATGCAAGGACAAAGGGGGAGGGGATCAACCAAACAAAAGGATTCCTAAGAGAGAGAAGACATTTAGCCGGGAAACACCCTGGGAAGAGAAGCGGGTGCTGCCTAAGAACCAGGAAGGGCACAGAGGTGATGCACACGTGTCACTAGCTCCAGGTCCAGTGATTGCATCAGCCCTGTGGTAGTTCATTCCCACAGGGGTTTGTTTGCTGTCCTCTCTGCCTGGGACAGTCCTCCTTGCCCTAAACCCGTTCATCTGAGCAAATGTTTGTTCATTTTTCAGGTCTCAGTAAACCACAACCTCACTTCCACCAGGAAGCCTGCTCTGACTGCCACCATCTCCTGCACCCTGTCCTTGCCTCCTGTCACTTGGTTCTGGAACCTCCTGTTTACTTGTTTACTTACTCTCTGGAGGGCAAGTTATATGAGGGCAGGAACCTCATGGCGTTACATCCCCAGCACCCACCCCAGTGCAACAGAAATACTTGTTTATGGAATTGATTTTTCTTATGGCAAAATCGGACACTAATCTGAAGACAAAAGGAAAGTGCTTTGAAACATACTCCCCCCGAACAATGAGGCCTCTCTAGAAGTAAATTGAAAATAATTACCTTTTCTAGTTATATATATCTATAACCAGGAGGGGCGACAAATAATCTTATTTCCAGTTGGCATATGTTATAAATTAACTCTTTATTTCACCCATCTATGCTCCAATTAGTAAACAAACATATGGTAGACAGCTACTGTTTTGGGCCTGTCCAGCATCTATTTCCATTCTCCCTTACCGTAGTAAGAACACCCCAATTTTATTTTGGGGAAACAACCTCCTCCATTCTCTGTCTATGTGATTCATTCAGGGCAGCTGACTCCATCCCCAGGCCCAGGTGTGAGCGTGTGACTCAGGCCTGGCCCATCACTGTATTCCAGCAGCCTAGCACGTGACTGGTTCAGGGATTAGTACATGACCCAAGTTGGCCCAGTGAGATTTAGCCCTGGACCTTCTGCTGGAATCCCCGGAGAAAGAAGATCGGGAGTACTGAGCTGGTGGGACGTGAGCCTAGACCTGCTGGCAGCCATACTGTCACCATGAGGAGAGAAGCCTAGAGAGTGAAGCCAAGCAAAGAAAAGTAGAGCTGAGAGAAGAAAGGCAGAGTCTGCAAGGCAGACATCATTTTGATACTGGCACTCAACCCAGAACTTTTTCTGGAACTTTCCATTACATGAGCTAATAAAGTCCCTTTTACCAGAAAACTTAAGAGCGTTTCTGTTCCCTGTAGCTGAATGAGTACCAGCTAACAGAGAAAGCAGAACTGAGAATGTGACTTTTTCTTTCATTTTTTTTACAACGTCAGTATATCATTTGCAAAACTTTTAACACCGATCAGGAAACTATTATTAATAAGCTTTACCATTATTACGAGATTCCTCAATGTATCACTTAAAAAGAGACACATGGTCATTTGACCCCACGGTCTTCAGTGGTGCAGGGGTTCTCAGGTTTGGGGAGCCACAAGGTACCCTATTCTAGGCTTTGCTCCCTCAGTGTCCTTTTCCCTCCCATCACCAGCACCCCAAGCATGTTCCAGCCCTGCTTTCCAGAGAAGCAGCTGTCTCTGCCAAGGAGGTCGCAGGCTGCAGCCTCCCAGGCAACTCCTGTGCACCGTGATGGGTTCGGCTACCAGCCTTCACTGCGGTCTCCCTTCTCCTGAGCTCAGCGAAGAACTGGCTGTTGCCAGCAGGGCTGCGGACATGGACCCGGGCTTCTTCTGCAGGACCTCAGGCCTGTCAAACTCCACCACCTGGGAGGCGGAGAGAGGAGGGGAGGGGGCGGGGGCACAGCTGAGCTTGGTCCTGAGGGACCTGAAGGCCTCTTGTGGCACCGGCCTGGGCGCCACCCTCCCAGTGGCCCCAGGGGTGTCCCCTCACCTTCCCGTTGCTCATGACGAGGATGCGGTCACAGTTGAGGATGGTGGTGACGCGGTGTGCGATAGTCAGCGCTGTGCAGCCCCGGATGCCTTCACGGGTTGTGCGCTGGATCAGGGTGTCCGTCTCCAAGTCAGTGGAGGCTGGGGCCTCATCAATAAGGATGATGTGATGGTACGAAACGGGGGTGAAGGCAGCCTCCTCTGGCCGAGACCTGGGTCTAGTCCTGGGTCTACCACTAGTTCACCAAGTACCTTAGCTGGAAAATGAGATCTTTGGACTAGGTTCAAAACCCACTTTGAGGGCTTCCCTGGTGGCGCAGTGGTTGAGAGTCCGCCTGCCCATGCAGGGGACACGGGTGCGTGCCCCGGTCCGGGAAGATCCCACATGCCGCGGAGCTGTTGGGCCTGCACGTCCGGAGCCTGTGCTCCGCAACGGGAGAGGCCACAACAGTGAGAGGCCCGCATACCTCAAAAAAAAAAAAAAAAAAAAAAAAAAGAACGGACTTTGAGTTCTAAGTTATCATCACATTACGAAGAGAATGTTGTTTCAACCAAGAGCTAACTATTTTTTAGTGACCAGAAAATTAAGTTCTTAAAAATGAAAATGTGCCAGTGGCAACTTCTTGTTTTATGAACCAGCTTCCTGTCTGTCTGAATTAACGTAGAGCAATGTTCCCCAAAGTGGGGGGCGGCCAGGCACACACTCTGGGTGGCACAGGAAATGGTGTAGCCAGTATATGGATAAAGGTACTTTTTACTTTAACATTTTTGTATTTCTTTCGTTAACAATATGCATTAGAAAAATCTAACTGGCACAGAAAGTGTGATTTTACAAATGCTCCCGTATGAGATGAGGCCGTTTTTTAAAAGAAGTCATCACGAGTAAATCATAGGGTAGGTGGTACGCAGATATGACAAAAACCATTAAGTGATGACTCAAATTTGGGAAACTATATAGAGAAAGCAGTTTTCAAGCCAAGTGGCTAAGTAACTGTGAAATACGGAACCGAGAGGTGAAGAAAGTGCTACATACATACCGCAAGTCCTGTCACCCCTCTGTCTTAGCAAGAGGGGGCAAGTCCTCCCTCCTCTGAAACTTTCTCCCTGCTTCTGGCCCTGTTGAGCTTTGCCTGCTCTTCCCCACAGCTCTGAGAGTCCGCAACAACATTTTTTGCATTGCTCATTAATTGACCATGTTGTGTGTTGCATGTGCATGTGTATACGTGTGCAAGTATGTACATACGTGTGCGTGTGAAGTGTGTGTATGTATGTGTGTGCGTATCACCCCACTTGTCAGGGAAAGTTGGCTCCTAACTAGCCCCTGTAGTACCTGAAATTACAGGTGAAATATTTGGGAAACCTTAAGAAACACTGTCAGATGAAACTTTAAATATATATATCATTTTGCCCCAGAACAGCTGTCATCTGATTCTCAATTCTAATAAAGATGAGGGAGTATCCTGCATCCAAGTTTTAAAAGGAAAGTACAGTGGGCAGTTTTGAGTGAATACGTTTCTAGCCTTGTGGCTTCGTGTAGGAGAAGCGCGTTGGGGCTTGGCTGTGGCAGTCGGGATGCCAGGATCCAGAGGCCCAGGTGGGGAAGCTACCCCCTCCCCAGGCAGGTGTGCATGGAATGGCAGAAAGTGACACAGCAAACCCTTCTCAGATTTGTGGACGGAACCCAGCATGGCACCCAGAGTCCCATGTGCCCGAGGGAGAAAGAGCCAGTGTGTTTCCCATGCCAGGCATCCCCTGGACCCCTCACACCTTGCCAGCTCTCACCTTGGAGCTGCGGAGGAGGGCCCGGGTGATGCAGAGTAGCTGCCACTACCCCACCGAGAAGTTCGAGCCATTTTCCACAACTTCTGCCTGCAGGCCTTGCGGCAACTTTGAGATCTGTGATATTGGGGAAGATTCCCATGCACCACTGTGGGCTGAGCCCTGACCAATCTCCTCGTACCTCTCCTGTCACATTCTGACACTCCCCCAAACCCCCCTCTGTCTGTCTCTACACTCCAGCCACTGGCCTTTCTCTTCCTCAACTGTGCCTGTCTCCCTCCCCTCTCAGGGTCTTTGCATCTGCTAGTTCCTGTGCCTGGAATGTTCCCTCAAAGATTGGTGCCCAGCTGCCCCCTCAGTATTTGGTCTCAGTTAAATGTGCATCTTTACAGAGGCCCTGCCTGGCCACTCGCTGCAGTCTGCAGGTCTCAACACTACCTACACAGCACTTGCCTCTGTCTGAAAGCGTCTCTCCTGAATGCAAGCATCGGAAGGACAAAGCCGTACCCACCTTGCCCTTGCTATGCCCTCTGAGCTGGAACATACCTGGCTTACTGCTGGTGTCATCAACCTCTATGCTTTATCTAGGGATCCCAAACCATCTCCTCCCGTGAGATGATTTAATCCACGCAGAATGAGCGGAGCCCAGAGGACCATCAGGCTAACACCAAGAATTCAGACTTGCCGCTACTCACCATCTCGCTCAAGGACGTCCTCTCCAAGGCATCCCAGATCTGCTCATCTGTGCAGTGGTCAAAAGGGTCCAGGTTGAACCTGCCTCAGGAGAGGGAGAGAAGTGTTCAAGAAGCACCCTTGACCATTGAGTGGTCTGCCCCCCACACAGCAAGTGACCAAGGATGGTTAGAGCTGGATTACCGGGTCCAGAGAAGCACATTGAACTCTGAAGAATGGTCTTTCTTGTGCCTTCCCAGTATTCCTTCCTTCTTCAGACAGCAGCCCCCAAGTCTTGTTTGGGGGCCACCTCTTCCCCAGCCATCAAGCCCATGTGGTCCAGTTGGAGCTTCACCACCAGCACCAGGGTGGAGCAAGGACTCAGTTAAAAGCAAACAAGCACGCGGTACTCCCTGGCCACAGTGATTGGCTAGGGGTGGGAAGGGAACCAATCAGAGTGTATCTCAGGATTTTGACAACAATCACCAGGAAGGGGGCTTGTTCTTTCTCACTAACTGAGCAAGAGAGGCGGCAACCATCTTGTCTTCGGAGTGGGACACATGGCGCCCCCCCAGGGCCCTCATGGGAGCCCAAGAATGAAGCCAAGGCAGAGTGAGCGGGACCCTGGGCCCTTGAATCAGCCTTGGCCTTCCCAGTATTGTGAGCCAAAAGAGGCCCTTTTAGCTTAAGCCACCTGGAGTGTGTGTGTGTGTGTGTGTGTGTCAGCATATACATAACATAATACTTATCATTTTAACCATTTGTAAGTGTACAATTCAGTGGTGTTCAGTACATTCACAATGTCGTGGAACAATCCACTAAAACTCATCATCACCAATAAAAACTCTGCCCATTAATCAGTCTCCTTCTTCCCCGCTCCCTCAGCCCCTGGTCACCTCTTTTCTAATTTCTGTTTCTATGAATTTGCCTATTCCTGGTACCTCATTTAAATGGAAATATACAATATTTGTCCTTCTATGTCCGGCTTATTTCACCTAGCATAATGTTTTCAAGGTCTATCCATGTTGTAGCATGTATGAAATTTTCACTCCTGTTTATGGCTGAATGATATTCCATTGTGTGTATATATCACATTTTGTTTATCCATTCATCTGCTGATGGACATTTGGGTTGTTTCTACCTTTTGACTATTGTGCATAATGCCATAAACACGGGTATACGAATATCTGTACAAGCCCTGTGTTCAACGCTGTTAGGTATATACCTAGAACAAGAGTTGGTGGATCATATGATAATTCTATATTTAACTTTTTGAAGAACTGCCAAATTGTTTTCCACAGTGCCCGTGCCATTTTACATTCCCACCAATAGTTCATGAGGGTTCCAATTTCTCAACATTCACACCAACACTTATGTTCCTTTTTCTTTTTTCTTTTCTTATTATAGCCATTCTAGTAAGTATAAGGTCATTTTTTCTGTCTCTTGCAGTGAAAGAATCCTAACTGATCATCCAGGCGACTGACATCAGATTGGGATTTAACTGGACTTTATACCTATTAAGGTTTGCACTGGCATTTGGCATAGGAAACATTACAAACCCTTCCCTGTTACGCAACCACTGAGTCCCGATTGAAACCCGCTCTTAACCTCTGCTTTATCTTTCCCCAGTTCTGGCAGCCACATACATTTTGCGTGTAGAGCTAGATTGCATTAAAGAAGCAGAAGGTAAAATGCCCTATTTGCATGATATTTGATAGTTTCCAAAGCATTTTCACAGACGGGCTCATTGACATCCTCTTCCCCATGAGACGGATATACCCCTTGTATTGATGAGAAAATTATGGCTTATCAGTGTTAAGTGACTTGTTCAAGGTCACACCACAAGTCAGTCTGAGAGACAGGCTGGGATCAAAGATACTCAGAGATAAATGGAACCTTAAAGGGCAGAGAACCCAGGTCTCCTGTACTCCAGTCCACTCTTCCTGATGCAAGGGGGAGGCCATCGCTGGTTAAGGGGTTGGACTACCTGTGGTTATATCTCATCTTTACCATTTATGTGTGTGTCTCCTTCACTTTTCCTCTCTAAGTTCAGTTTCTTCCCTTATAAACAGGGGTTAATAACAGTGCCTACTTCATAGGATTGCTGTGACAGTTAAATGACACAGAATATTAAAGCATGGGGCTGGCACAAATAGATGCTCAATAAATGTTAATTCATACTTTCACTTCTCCTATACGTTGGCACCATAGATTTGGCCAAGTTCCACCTTAACACAGTAATCTATCATTAAATGTTATCTCACTCCTCTAAAACAACACAATCATTACAAAATTCTCTGTCTGTGCACATATTATGCACTCTCCCTGGAAAGACTTTCTCCCCTTTTACTGCCAGGCAAGCTCCTACTTATCCTTCAGGACCCTACTCAAATGCCCACCCCCCTCCTCTAAGAAGACTTTCTGGATTCCCCCAGGCAGAGTTATTTGTCCTACTTGTGGGCTCCCTTAGCACTTAGTTCATATCTCTGATCTAGCAATTACCTCCTTGTATTATAATTTGACGGGTCTTACATCTCTACAACGTCCCCACCCCCAACTATACTGTGAACTTCTGGGGGGAGCACGGGCAGTAATCATTCATCAAAGTGTCCCCAGTCCCTAGCACAATATCTGGACCTGGCAGAGGCTCAGAAAAGGCAAATTAAGTGGGTAAAAGGATGAAGGAATCAATGAACAACGAGAAAATAAATAAACGGATGATCAGAGCTCTGGGGTAAATTATCCTCTTGCCTCTAAGAATGCCGCTTAAATATCCCTGGAACGTGGGGTCCAGCTTCTCTTTTTTTTTTTTTTTTTTTGCGGTACGTGGGCCTCTCACTGCTGTGGCCTCTCCCGTTGTGGGGCACAGGCTCCGGACGCGCAGGCTCTGCGGCCATGGCTCACAGGCCCAGCCGTTCCGCGGCATGTGGGATCTTCCTGGACCGGGGCACGAACCCGTGTCCCCTGCATCGGCAGGCGGACTCTCCACCACTGTGCCACCAGGGAAGCCCTCAGCTTCATTTTTAATGCCTCATTCTTCCTCAGTCTCCATGCCTTGGGTTGGAACAAGTTAGCGAGCACCAAGCAGCAGCACTAATCTGGATGAAGCTTATTCCCCGAGTTGACTTCCAAGGAAATAGAAAGTATGGAGGGGAGGTTAAGGGACCCAGTTCTGCCTGCTTCACTGACGGGACTGCCTGGATTGCAAAGTGCATTGTAACATCCAGCCTGAACGCCCCGGTCGGCCTTACCCAGTGGGTGAGAGAAGAGGATGAACCACATCCATACGTGGAAGGATGTGGTGAGCCACAGGGCAAATGCTAATAGTGACCTGAAATCTGACCAATCCCATCAGATTTTTTAAAAATAAAAAATGCCTGGCTTTTGTTTAGGACATCATGATTCACAAAGTGCTCTTGTGTATATCTGGGCCTCATTCAATCCTCAGGAACATCTCGGAGAGGGGGGTCAGGTGGGCAGGAGAGGCCCTGTGTGCAAGGAGAGAGCGGAGGCCCAGAAATTGAGGCTCTGGCCACAGCTGACCAGAGGCAGCCCAGCCCCGGAGAGGCTGGCCTCGGCCCAGCACTCACCTGATGGTCCCCGACAGCAGGACAGGATCTTGAGGGATAACCGAGAACTTGGACAGCAGGTGCTCCAGGCTGAGGCTGCAGATGTCCACACCATCGATGAGGATGCGGCCCGCGGAAGAGAGCCACCCCCAGGCGGAAGAGAGCCACCCCCAGGGAGGACTTCCCTGTGGGGCAAGAACAAGGAGATGGAGCCTGTGGGGTTCCGTCTCCTGAGTCTGCAGGAGGGGTAGCACAGGTCTGACCTGGCATCCAGCCCTGACCCACCCCCACCGTGGCCTGTTCCTCGTCATCATGAGCGCTGAGAGGGCAGAAGAGGCCCGGAGTCTCCGCTCCAAGGGGTGCCCAAAACCACGAGCAGCTTGTTACTGCCTCAACCAGAAGGCACAAATGGAGCCCCTGGATAAATCCAGCCCACACATATGTTTTGTTTCACACACACAACGTTATTGTTGTTTTTCAAATTCTTTGCCAGCATTTAAAAAAAATCCAAAGGCCCAATATACAAAAATTCAAACTGCATGCTTCTCTTGAAAGTCAGTAGAACTGGCAACACTGGTCCCATATCTCCCGGGGCAATAGGCAGCTGGAGCCAAGTGTAGCTGCTTCCTTGAGAGAGAACAGCCTTCAAGTTCAGTGCGCTGCCCTCCCCACCCTCCTTTCATCACACCCCAGGCCCACTGCATGCATCTTTGTTACTTGCTGGGCCCTAAAAGCATTTGAGTTTTCAACCTCTGCTCTCAAAGATAAGGTCAGTGTGAGGGGCAGCCATGTGTCTTGTTCACCTTTGTGTTTCCATGCGTGGCATATAGTAGGTGCTCAGTAAATACCTACTGGATGAATACAGTCAATTGGACCATCTCTACTGAGAGCTTCTCTATGTCAGATCCAGTCCTCTCAGCCCAACTGTGGGCAAGAAGTAGAAAGGGAAGAACACACGAAAGAATATAGCTGGGAACTCTTCACCTTGCAGTAGTGCAAGGCCTGCAGGGGCCTGAGGAGGCAGAGACCCACAAGGCTCCAGTCATCCTGGGGGCTTACCTGGAGAGGCAGCCCCGGGAACACAAGGTTGGGGTCTGAGCGCTGTCTTTGAACAACGCAGAATGTGGGACGGGATGACCCTAGGGTCAGACCTCCCAAAAGTGATAGGAGAGGAAGAGAGGAAAGAAGTCAACCAGAAGAAAGGAAGTGGGGAGAGACAGGTGGCGAAGGAGGAGGCTGACTAGAGAGGTCTAGAGGGGGAGGGGAGGAGGACTAGAGGAGCCGGAGCCCTGCACGCCTCCTGCTGGAAGCGCTCGTTCCTGCACCCTGTTCACCCTTCCTGTCTCCCCGCAGACGTTGGCCTCAGAGCTCAGACCACTGTAGCTCAAGGGCCCACCAACCCCGTTATTCCGTAACACACCCCTCTCCATCCCCACGGCCTTCACCACCAAGTCAGTCACCTCCCTCATTTCCTTATTTGATGACCATTAACGTCTGTCCCCTCCACTGGAATCCCATGACAGCAGAGACTTTGGGTTTTGTTCTCCCAACACAAAGTGAGGGCCCAATAAATATCTTTGGGGTCACTGAGTAAGCACAAGTCCGAAAACAGGTCTGACACCCAAAGGCCAACAATGAAGACGGGGGTACCCCAGGCACTCAGCTCACCAGAGCCCATCCTTCCCACGATGCCCACCACTTCCTGGCCATGAATCGTCAGGTTGAGGCTGTAGAGGACAATAGGCGTGTTGTCTCTGTATTTCATCTGATAATCCTGGAATGTGATTTCCCCATGCTGCAGCCACCCATGGGGACAGTTTGTGCCTTCTATGTGTAAAGGAGCTTCAGAGACACACATCTCATTTTTAAAGAAAGAAAAAGAAATCAGTAGTTATCCTCCATCTCTGCCCATCCCCTGCTGACCCACTGGTCTCTAGCTGTGGGGTGTGTGATGCACCCCAGCCTGCCCTGAACCAGGGTCAAGCCACCACCATGTGATCAGAGGACACCCCAAGAGGAACATCCCACCCCCAATCACCTGAAATGCACATGATTTTATCCCTAAAGAGTGAGAAACCATGTAGCTAGTCCCCTTGTTATTAACATAGAAAACTCTCTCTAATTTATTGTATGAGACTCTAAAGAAACAGAATCCAGAATAACGATGATAAGGACAGCAGAGCTAACTCACCCCTGTGGGGCATGTCTTATAGCTCAGAGCCCTCATGCAGACTTAATCTCTCTCGATCCCTATCCTAGGGGGTAGGCAATTTTGGATGATTCCACAGGTGAGGAAATAGAGGCTCAAACAGGTCAGATGACATGCTAACACCCCACAGCTGGTGAGTGAACGACCGCAGACTCAAACCCAGGGCTGCCTGGCTCCAAGCCCACAGCTCTGCATTGAGCACAGTGGGTGTATTGGGAGGAAAGTCTCCTCCTCTGGATGTTGGGGGTAATAATTCAGTCAACCTCCTTAAGTTGTTTTGTGATTCCATGAAATAATCTACATATCATTATAGTGAACCTTTACTATGGGTCAGGCACTATGCTAAGTGATTTGCATGTGATGTTATTTAATCTTTGTAATAACCCAATGAAGTAGATACTGTGATCTGTCCCATTTCAGAGACGGGGAGCAGAAAGGCTGAGTAATTCACAAGGGTACACAGCTGACTCACGCGGCAAAGCTTAGATCTGAGCCCAGGTGATCTGGCTCCAAAATCTGGACTCTTAAATACTAGGACATAAATAGAAGCAATATTAATAACAATCATTATTGTCATCATTAGTATCATTATATTTGTGCAAACCCCTCACTTCTAAAAAGGGCAGATCATTCCCTCTACATCCAAGAATGCCATGAGGGATGTGGTCAAAATGAGCCAAGGGGTGTGGAAGAGCTTCTGAGAGATGATATGGACAGTTCCAGGGGAGATGGGGAGGAAGGACCAGGAACCCAGCTGCCTCCTGGGAAAATCTCAGGGCCCCTGAGGTGTTGGGGCTTGCAGAGGCCACAGGAGCTGAGCCCCAGGCTGGATGTGAGCCTTCTAGATCTCCCTGCATAAAGCCCAGACCTGTGTCCCACCTTCATGTACTGCAGCATCCTCTCCACAGCTGTAAAGTACGCCTCTGTCTCTGAACTAATCCGGATACAGGCCTGGAAGTTGGACACCAGCTGGAACGAAGGAGAAGCATCAGGCTAGCAGGCTGTGGGGGTGAGCTCAGGCTCTCTCCATTCCTGAAGACTGGGAGTTGCCATTCCTCCCGAGCAACTCTTCAAACCAAGGCAACTTCCCTTGTAGGGATGGAGCAGGTACCTCTGGCGCCCCCCCGAGGCTACTCCTAAGTTTCACTGAAGCTGTGGTGGGCAGTTGTAGGCGAGCAACCCTACCAACCCCGTTCCACCTCAGGAACCCTCTGCTTTCCATTCAAAACGATCATCCACACCACAGGAGCCCACTCAGCCCATGTGCAGCCCAGAAACACAGGAGTTATGGCCCTTGGGAGCAACCCTCAACTAACAGGGAAAAGAACCAGCAGATGAAGTCTCCTGTCTCTCAGCCTTTGGGGGACAATCCTGGGAGTTGAGTGCTGATGACCTAGACAGTGACCTCAATGACACACTCTCATGGTGCAGTTCCTCCTTCCCTGTCTCGTGCTCCTGTTCCCTTGGTCGTCTTTCCAAGGAGCCTCTCACAAATAATCTACCTGAATCTGAGTCCTTGTCTCAGGCTCTGCCTTCAGGGAAACCCAGGTTAAGAGGTGTCTCAGGGATTCTTGGGAATTGGAGGCACTATAGATGAGGAAATGGAGGTCCAAATAGAAGAAATGGTACACAGAGAATCACCTGGAAGCCGAAGGCAGAGCTGGGATGGGGGCCCAGTCTTTATGCTCTGTACCCCCCCGGCCATGCAGAAGGTGCTGGGCAACAACTCCGTTATACAGTCAGTCAACAAACTCTCATGGAGGTGTTGGGCCAGACTCCATGCTTAAAGTGCAACAGACACAGTTTCTGCCCTCGAGGAGTGCCCAGTTGGGTGGAGAGATAGGTCAACAGAGAAGGCAGCACGACAGAGTCAGCCCACAGCACCGTCGTGGCCAGGGGACAGTCACCAGACAAGGGCCACAGGGAAGGCTTCCTGGAGGAGTTGGCACTGGAGCTACATTTTTAAGGAGAGGTGGGATTTAGCCAGGTAAACACAGGTGGAGAGAGGTGTTCCTAACAGAGGGACAAAGTCTTGACAGTAGTACAGTGGCAGCATACATTCAGGACCCTGCAGGCCATTTGACTGCGGCTAAAGCAAAGGGCACGTACAGACCAGGGAGGCCAGGGAGGGAAAGCCTATATAAGTCAGAGAAGGGGTCACTATCCTGAAATGACACTGAGCTGGGAAGGGATATCAGACACAGTTGATTGCCTATACACAGCTGCTCCCCTCTTCCTTCCTTGCTAACACATCCTCTGTTACGTTCAGGTGTCTACAGCTTGGAATTCCAGGAAGGCTTGGTTACTCCAAACCACTCATGTTAATCTCTCTCCTCTTGCCAATGACTGGTTTAGGAGTGAGCCATGACACAGCTCTGGCCAACAAAGCACAAGGAAGACTCAGATGCGAGCATTCCAGGAAGCTACTCCTTGTTCTTACAAGGGGACACATGGAAAAATTATCTACTCTCCAGTCTTTGGCAGTTTCTGGGTGAGGATGTGCTGCTTGGGGCTTCAGCAACCATTTTGTGAACTTGAGTAGACAATCCTGAAGACAAAAATCAGGCGTGAATGCCAGAGCAGAAAGATCAAATGATCATGGGTTCATGCTAGGCCAGTAAATTAGCCAACAGAGAACAGCCCTACCCCAGCCTTCCGGTCACATGGGATAATAAGTTGCCAGATTGTCAAGGCCGTTTTGAACTGGTTCTTTGGCTTACTTTGGCTTGCAACCAGAAACATCTCTAATATTTACTAAGAAACTCTTAAGGCTACAAAGCAACATGGTGTGTGATACCTGCCTCCCAAAGCCCGAATTTCCTCAAGAGTGCGCGCAGAAGTCAAAGTACCAGTTTGACCAGAGGAGAGAGTGCACATGGGGTCTGAGGCCCGATTTGAGGGCCTGGAATGTAAGTCTGTGGCTTAGGTTTGGTGCATAAGGAGACAGGGAGTCTCTAGAGGTTCTAACCAAGGCAGTAACATGAGGAAAACTAGAATTAAAGATCACTCTGGAGAGAGTGTAGAAGGTGGATGGGAAGGGGCTCGGGGGTGGGCGAGGCAGGGAGGCTAGGAGGTTGTTACCCAGGATAGAGATGAGACACTCAAACAGGGCAGCAGATGTTGAGAAGAAAGGATGAACCTGGGGTCATTCTGACGTCATCACACCCCCAGGCAGAGCTCCTCCTTGGTGGCCTGTGGTGGGACAACTGGTCGACCTTGAGTGGACACCTGTATGCATGGTGCTCCTGGGAGAGCTAAGCCTCCACCCGCTTCCTGCACCAGCACTGGACAACCTGGGCACAGGGTGCAGCAGGCAGGGGCATCTCTGGCCTTAGTGACTCTGCGTCCCCCAGGACTCCAGTGTGGGGCCTCTCCCCAGAGTTCTGGAAGGCTCAGGGCCAACTCTGCACTGGGGCATGTGTGCATGTGTTTGTGCGTGGCCGAGTGTGTGCTTATGTATGCGTGTGTCAGAGAGAGGGAGAAAGAGAGAGAGAGAGAGAAGAGTGTGCCCCACCATGGACAAATCTGTCTCTCAGCAGCTGTGGGAATATGGGCAAATTAACTCCAGAAACTCTAGTTTCCTATCTGTAAGCTGGGAACAATAACAGCAAACATTTATCCAGCACTTATTCTGGGCCAAGGTTTTTAACATGCATGAACCCTCAAGTTTACATACATTCTTCACAAGTCCATGATTTCAGAACTTTTATTATCTCCCTTTTATAGAAGAGGAATCCCAGGCATAAGGAGGGTAACACACTTCCCCAAAGTCACACAGCTGATAATGGACAGAGCCTGGTGTGAACCTGCACGTTCTAAACCACACATTCTTAACTGCTTGGCCGCATCTCACGGAAGGTGGCAAGAGTTCAATGGAAGAAAGCACAGCAAGTACCCAGCAGGGCGCGGGCTCAGTGCAAGCTCCCCAGTACACTGGTTATGGCACGGGGCAGCTGTCTGTGGGCATGAACACTGCACAGCCTCCTGCGTGGCCCGTGCGCCCTCGGAAGGGTCTGCACACAGGCATGGGCATGTGGGCACAGCACCGTATGTGTGTGCAAACATGTGTCTGCCACAGGGCTCAACAAGGAGCACACGGGAGCCCCTCGGCACCCAAAAGGATGCCTCAGCGTGGGGCACACGAGACCTAAGCCCAGTTAGAGAGAAAGCATCCAGAGAGGATAGTTAATGAGTACCCCTGGGGGAGGGGACGGCCAGGGTTCCCTGAGCCAGCATCTGGCCTTCATGGAGAGCCCTTCCCCAGGACTCTGGACATGAACCTTGGCCCCACTGCCTGGCATGGAGGAAGTCAGACCATGAGGCCTGCCAACTGCTACACCAGAGTCCCCCTGAGAGCCCATTTTTAAAATTAGATTCCAAGACCCCGCCCGGCAAGGACTTGACTCCGAATCCCTCCAGCTATGCTCCCTCTTGTCAGCCCCACGGGCCTGGCTGAATCAGCCTGGCAGGCTGGGCCGAGTGCTCAGTTTCAAGCCTATACACTTTGAAGTCTGAGAGGCCTGCTCCAGGGGAGGACTGGGAAACCTACATTTTCCGCAGCTCCCTCACCCAGATACCTCAGAAAAGTTTGACAACTGAATCAGGGTATTAATAGTAAAGTGAAAACACACCAGACAGGAAACCAAAAGGTCAGAGGTCTTGCCCTGGCTCTGCTTCTAACGCTCTGTCCGTTCAGACAACTCCTTCCCCTCTCTGAGCCTCAATTTCCCCATCTACACAATAGGAGGGTTGGACTCTGTTGTCTGTGGGCTCCCCTTCAATCCCAATATTCTATGATTCCGTTAAACACCTTTAAATACAGACTTCTCAGTTCAAAGGTGACGAGGAACCAGAACAAAGCTGCGGATTCAGAAAGCCAAGCACCTCGTTCGTAAGGTCACAAACGGCCAAAACCCAAGGTGTGATCAAAGTCCCATGGACCCCTGAGTCTGACCACAGACCACTGGCCACCACCTGCCATCTGAGAGTCCCTTCCTCACCTGCAGGACAAGGCTGATAGCCATGGCTTTGTAGAATAGGGGGCAGAGGAAACTCCAAAAAACGTGAACAAGGCCACCATCAAGGTCACCATGCTGGTCATGAGCTCCAGCTTCAGTGCCACCCATCGCGTGGAAGACAGAAACATCAGCGGGTAGTTATTCTGTGCATCCGTCAGCCTTTTAAACCTGAGAAGGAAAGGACAACCTGAAAGCCACATGTATTTGTCTAACCCAGGGTTTCCCAAGGTGGGCACTGGTTGCTTCCTCCAGCATCCAGCTCCCCACTCTCATCAAAGAGCCAACAAAGAAAATTGGGGGGATTCCTTCCTACCCCTTTCTCAGCCATGGAGTTCACCTGACCCCAGATCTAGGAGTGGTCTCTGACCGATTTAGGCCTATCAGCAGTTCTCTCCCCCTGGCCTTGATGGTTGGCCCAGGGTGGGCAAGTTACCGCAACTGGGCCAATGAGAGTGAATACATGCCCAGATTTGTGAGTGAGTGAAGGGGAGTGATCCCTTCCTTGTACTTTTCCACCTTGTTTACTGCTGTATCCCGGTAGGTTCTCAGTGTTGACCGAATGAATGTGTCACTCCAGGATCCCTTAGTCCTAGTGTCTGCGCAGTCCTTGGGTCTCTCCAGTGCCACTGGGAGAGCTGGCACCATGGCTCATCCAATATTTCAGCCAACAGAGCACACACCATCTCACGTGTCCCAATTTTCGCAGGCTTCAAGGCCACCTCAGATGCTGCCTCCTCCCCGAAGCCTTTCCTGATCCCCAGATGTGGGTCGTCGTTTTCTCCTCTGAACCCCCAGGGCATTTTACCTGCTCCTCTCCTATGCTGTCTTATCATATTCAACACTGTCTTATTACAAAAACATACGTTTGTGTCTCCTGTCTCCCATTAGACGGTAAGCTTCTTGTAGTTCAGCACAGACCATGTTTGATTGATCTTTACAAGTAGATAAGTTTATGTTACACAATTAAACTTCAGCAACAATTGTAGGATTTGTTTGTTTGTTGCAACAAACATTAGAAGGCAAATCTGTGGCTGTGAATAGTGAAGAAAATTGTGTTATTTAGAGAGCCCTTGTTCTTTATTATTTTATTATATTTAGATGCCTGTTTGGAAGCGAAAGAAAAAAGAAAACCAATGCAGTAAGTGCTAACACAGTAACACATCTTACCATTAATTATATTGATATATGTATATAACAGCCACAGATCTTTTCGGGCCTCTCACTGTTGTGGCCTCTCCCGTTGCGGAGCACAGGCGCCGGACGTGCAGGCTCAGCGGCCATGGCTCACGGGCCCAGCCGCTCCGCGGCATGTGGGATCTTCCCAGACCGGGGCAGAACCCGTGTCCCCTGCATCGGCAGGTGGACTCTCAACCACTGCGCCACCATGGAAACCCATAGCCACAGATCTTTAAGGTTGACAAGCATTTTTCATATCACTTACATTTTTTATTCTTATAAGCACCATCTTCCAGATGAGGTTCTGGAGGCTCGGAGAAACAAGTGGGATAAAACAGAGCTCTCTCTGATTCTTCTGAAGATGATCCTATTTCCAGATACTCTTTTTCCTGGCTTCCTGTGCCCCACCACCCCCAGAGTGCCCATCACCCTCAGACAGCAGAGGGACTCACTTGCTGATGGAATCTTCAGTTTCTCCATAGAAATGGATAGAGCTCAGGCTGTGCAGAGTGGTGAGGATGTGGGAAAATAAAGGGGAACTGTAGTTCTCCAGGCTCTTGAACGCATTGATGGCCCTCTTGAACATTCTGCATCGAAAATGGGAGTGAGTAACCTGGGCCATCTGCCTCTGGGACCCTCCAATTCTAGGTTGGTCCTAGACTCATACCCCAAGTCACAAACCTCATTCACAAGCGAAAAGAACCCACTCATCTAAAATAAACAAGGCAAACAATGAGTGTTACGACTCCCATCAGCAGGACAGAGGGAGACACCACACTGATGATCATCAGGATGGTGGTCACCACCAAGATCAGGAGCAGGGACTGTTCAGCCACAGTGGGCAAGAATTGGTCCAGCTCATGCAAGTCCCCTGCAAAGCAGTTCAGGAGTCGGCCTGCTGGGGTGGTGAAAAGAAACACATGGGGCAGCGGGACACCTGCAAGGACAAAAGCAACCCAGGTCATGAGGCTGGCTGCAGGCCTTGCTTGGGGCTTGATGAAGACGCCAGCTACCCTCAGGCTCTGAAGAGGTACAGGATGCAGCCTGAAGGGTATTCAGGGAAGGCAACATAGAGCAGTGGTTAAAAGCAGGGGCTCCAGAGTCAATTTGCCTGGACTCCAGGGCTGCCCCACTCTTCTACCTACTACTATGGGCCTGTGGGCAAGTTACTTAACCCCTCTGAGTCTCCGTGTCATTTGTAAAATGGGATGATAACAATGCTTCAGAGTTGTGATGACGGTTGCACAACTCTGCAAGTATACTAAAATATACAATTTAAAAGGGTACATTATCAGGCTTCCCTGGTGGTGCAGCGGTTAATAATCTGCCCGCCAATGCAGGGGACTAGGGTTCGAGCCCTGGTCCGGGAAGATCTCACATGCTGAGGGGCAACTAAGCCTGTGAACCACAACTACTGAGCCTGCGCACTAGAGCCCATGAGCCACAACTACTGAGCCTGCGTGCCACAACTACTGAAGCCCATGTGCCTAGAGCCCATGCTCTGCAACGAGAAGACACTGCAACGAGAAGCCCGCACACTGCAACCAAGAGTGGCCCCCACTCGCCATGACTAGAGAAAGCCCGTGCACAGCAATGAAGACCCAACTCAGCCAAAAATAAAATAAATAAATTTTAAGAAATAATATAAGGGTATATTATTGTATATTATATATTATATTATTGTATATTAAAAATATACAAGTTAAAAGGGTAAATTTCATGGTATGTGAATTATATCCTGATAAAACTATTATTTTAAAAAGGAGGGCTTCCCTGGTGGCGCAGTGGTTGGGAGTCCACCTGCCGATGCAGGGGACGCGGGTTCGTGCCCCAGTCTGGGAGGATCCCACGAGCCGCGCAGCGGCTGGGCCCGTGAGCCATGGCCGCTGGGCCTGCACGTCCGGAGCCTGTGCTCCGTGGCAGGAAGGGCCGTGGCAGTGAGAGGCCCGCGTGCCGCAAAAGAAAAAACAAAAAAACAAACAAAAAAAAACAGTAAAAAGGAAGGAAAGGGTGGGAGGGAGGGAGACGCAAGAGGGAAGAGATATGGGGATATATATATATATGTATAGCTGATTTGCTTTGTTATAAAGCAGAAACTAACACACCACTGTAAAACAATTATACTCCAATAAAGATGTTCAAAAAAATAAATAAAAACAAAAAAATAAATAAAAAGGAGGGAAACGATAATACATTAAAAGTCCTCAGAACAATACCTGCCTCCTGGTATTGCTATTAATACTAACTCTTACAATTATTTTCGACTCTTACTCTTACTTTTTTCTCAATAAAAAAGATGGGACCATTTCACTCAGTATCACCAAAAATTAGTAACAGTCATTCCACCACAATTGCATAAGATGGACTCTTGGGTAGATTTTAACCATGACCGCCCCTTCTTGAAGGTGGCATCCCAACCTGACCTCTAAAAGCACTGGATGCGAGGTCCTTTGGAGATCAAAGAGCATTTCATATTAGAAAAGTTCTAAGAAAACCATCTAGTTCATCCTCCTCATTTTACAGATGAGGAAACTGAAGCCCAGAGAAGGGAGAGCAGCTTAGTGACTTGCTCAAGGTCACCCAAGTAGTTAACAACAAAACCATGACAGGACCAGGCCTCCCAAGGCTTCCCTCACCCCCAGCACAGCCACGCTCTTCACTGGAGGCATTTCTTAAAAGGTCAAGGCACGGACCTACTGACCACTGACCACTTTCATTTCCCCATGTATTTCTCAAGACATAACACAAAACAAAGAAATGAATAGAAGTTAATAGTATCTAATAAAGCCAAAACTGAAGGAAGCAATGAAAGGAGAAGGGAGAAAGGAAGAAAATACATTTTGCCTATTAATAAATTATAATTATTTCAGTCATGAAGTGTCCCTTACTTACAGCAGCCCTCATGGCAAACACCTGGATCCTGCTGACTAAATATAGTTCATTTGCCGTCTAAAGTGGGGAGCAGCAAACTTCAGAGGGGCCGGCTGTGAGCTTCCTTGTTTTCTTTTCCTGCATCTAAATTGTCTTTAATTTTATCTCCAGAATCTTTTGTTAAATACATGAGCTAAGTAAAGCAAAAAGAATTGTCACAATCACTGGGACAAATCAAAGACTAAAACAATCACCCTCTCTAAGATGCTGAGCGCTCATGGGGAGCGGGGTGCAGGGAGAAGGGCTTGGGAGCAGGACTCAGCTCAGCTGTGGCATGAAAGGGGTCTGTGAGAGCCCACTCTCACGAGGGATTAGAAGAAAACGGTGGGGACACAGCCACAGGGGCTCTGGTTGCCTCCTTAAGTATCAAAATAATCTGGTTCTGTTTTTGTTTTTGCAGTTTGTTGATTTTGCAGTTGAGCCAATTTTTTCAGAGATTTGTCCTTTACTTGTGTTTATTTAAAACTACAAAGGCAAATTTAAAATCAATAAAGCCATAAAAGGATGAGAAAAAGGAAAATGTTTTAAATATGAAATGTATTTTCTAATGAAAAAAACTTGAACATTTCTTAAAATTAAAATACAGAATATCTCTTTGAGGCCTAGGCATTAGATATTTCTAGAATCTGGGAATGCAGAGTCAGAAACTTAGAGACCAGCTAGCTGGTGTCACCACCACAGGCCAGGTGGTGAAGAGTGCCAGGCCTTGGGTAGAATTTCCCCTCTCCTGCCTTCTGGCTCCACCAAGGCAGTTGCTTTATATGAGTTGTGGGGAAATGCCCTGGCCTCACCCTCCTAAAATGAAAACACAATTTGCATTCAATCTACAAGGACTGATGGGTGGCCTCCTTGCCTCCCGAGATCCCTCTGAGAAGCCCCCCTCTACAGCTCTGAGCTCCAGCCTTCCTGAACTCCACGCAGCTCCCTGGAAACGCTCTGCTTCTGCTCGCCTCTTAATCTTGAACTGGCGAAATCCCATTCATCCTCAGGTCTTAGCATAGAGGTCACTTCCTCCAAGAAGCCTTCTTGGACTCCTACCTTCCTTCCACCACCACCAAGCTGGGGTTAGGTGCATCATGTCTTTATGGCCCTGTGTGCCCCACCCCATGGGTAACTCTGCACACCATATTACAACAGCCTATTTTCTTGTCCCTCTCCCTCCTTAGACTATAAGGCCATGATGACCCAAACCATACTTGCATTGTTCATTTACCATTGTAAACCCAGTGCCCACCCCAGAGTCTGGCACATAGTAATACTTGATAAGTGAGAGAGAAAAAGGATATTTCCAAGAGGTAGTGAAATACCAGACAATTTGGTATTCTAACCACAACACACATTCTAACCATAACACTTGTGGGATTTCAGTTTTCTCATGTAAGATGAGGCTAAAATACCCACTTCGAAGGGAACTTAAGGAAATTGTAAACAACCCTTTATGTGACAGTGCTCAGCCAATGGAGGCCAGCATTGGTAGCTGAGGGTTGACCCTCCAGCAAGGGACACTAAACTTCTACAATCATGCCTCCACTGGTAGGAGAGTTTCAATGCACCTATCTCATTCTCTGGCCTGCTCCCACCCAGCTAGTGACCCAGTATACACTTACAACTATGACATTACATTCTCCAAACCATGGAGACAGCAAAAAAGATCAGTGGTTGTCAGGCGTCTGGGGGAAGGGAGGGGGAGGGATGAATAGGTGGCGCAAAGGGGACTTTTAGGGCAGTGAAACTATTCTGTATGATACGTAATGGTAGACACATACCAGTATACATTTGTCAAAACCCATAGAATGTACAACACAAAGAGTGAACCTTAATGTAAACTCTGGACTTTAGTTGATAATGTATCAATATTGACTCATCAATTGTAACAGATGTCCCCCATTAAAGCAAGATATTAATAATAGGAGAAACTGAGGATGTGGTGAGGGATAAAAGAGAACTCTGTACTTTCTGCTCAATTTTTCTGTAGACGAAAAAAAGAAAGTCTAGTAATTAAAAAAAGAAAGTTGAGCAAGGTCAGGGCTCAGCCTTTGGCCACGCCCAGTGCCCAGGCCCATACCTTGTTGAAGAGCTTGCTGTGCAACGCTGTGGGTGCCTTCCTCACGACCTCGGTGAAAGCCGCCGAGGTGCAGAAGCCCATGCAGACTGCGAACAGGGCACTGAGGCCATACACCAGTTGGCAAAAGGGCAGCTGAGGATTGTCCAATACGTCACCTGGGTCTGCAGTGGTCCTATTGCTCTCTTGACTGCTATCGGTCTTCAAGAAAGGACAGGGGGTGTGGTATGATAAGAAATATGCTTAGACTTTGTCCCCAATTCCTGGCACAGAGCTCCTAAAACACTTGCAATTTCCTAAGTGATGGGGGTGCTCAGAGCATCATTTGTGGTAGTATTTGGCCTTTGACTCTGGTTCCTGACACAAGCGCTTCTAAGACCTTTGGGGTCTCTGGAGCAATAAGAGAGTCTTTTGTAGCTAATCGGATGACTAGTGGCTGGGGGCCCCTAAATAGCTTCAGGATTGGGGCTGGTCACCAGAAAGACCAAGCCATGAGTCCAAGCTTGGAACTTTCAGCTCTGCCCCCATCCTCTGGGAAGTGGGGAGAGCCTGGAAATTGAGTTAATAATCGATCATGCCTACCTGTTGAAGCCACCATAAAAATCCCTAAAGCACGGGGCTCGGAGAGCTTCCAGCTTGGTGAACACATCCATGTGCCAGAAGGTCCCGCACTTTGGACCCTTCTGGACCCCACCCTATGTACATTTCCATCTGGCTGTGCATCTGTATCCTTTATTATATCCCTTAGTTTAAAAACTGGTTAAAATATTTCCCTAAGTTCTGTGAGCCATCCTAGCAAATTAGCAAACCCAAAGAGGCAGTCAGGGGAATCCCCAATTTACAGCTGATTCATCAGAAGTACAGAACGTCAGACTTGTGATTGGCACCTGAAATGGGAGCAGTCTTGTGGAACTGAGCCCTTAACCTGTGGGGTCTGTGCTAACTCCAGGTAAGTAGAGTCAGAATTGAATTGAATTGTAGCACACCCAGCTAGTGTCCAGAGAGTTGGAGAACTGGTTGATGTTGGGAAAAACCTGCACAGTGGGTATCAGAAACATTGTGTGTGAATAGAGGAAAACTGTGAGTTTTCTTTTTCAGAGGGTCAGACCATCTGAGTCCAGGGTGAAATTCAGCAGGGAGGAAAATCCTTCTTCCTGGGGCTACCTAAGACTCAGTAGCTGGTAGAAGATGAAACTATACATTACAACCTCCCTGCTCAGCGCTGTTGCTTTTCCCTTCTCCTTCCCCACTGCCCTGCCCTGGACTAAGCCCTCATTTTCTGTCCCCTGGACCACTACAACAGCAGTCTCCCTGACTCCAGCTCTTGCCTCCACTCTATCTCCCACTCCACTCTGACTGCTCTAAACTCAACCCCACAACCTATAGGACTTCCATTCATCCCTCTCTCAGTGCCTCTTTGTCCCAAGGCAACCTGCTGTCTAATGTGGCCTCTTTTCTTCTGTCAGGGTAGAAAATGGTTGATAAATTACTTCACTCTGTGGTGTTAGAAATCTGTGCTAGAGGATCATCCAGCATCACCTCTGCCCCCTTCCATACCCTCCACTGCAATTCAGGGGAGGGCTTGGGAATTCGGTTTGCCAGACTCCTTGCGAGCGAGGTCTGAGGTTAGATTCTGCCAAGGAGAGACACTCACAGGAAATCTAAAGGTTCAAAGAGGAGAAGCCATCACACGCTAGTGGCAACTGTGGACAGGTGCGTGGGACATGGAGTTCGGCCAGTGGTTTGCAGGCATCCTTCCAAGGATCAGCTCCCTCAGTGCTGCCTGCTTCTGAGACCACTGGAACCTGCTTCCCCTCTCCCCTCCAGCCCTTCCAATGGCTGTGTAGCCTCTAATTTGTGTATTAAATCTTTGGAAGCTCTAAATATTTCAAGTGGCTCCTGCTTTCCTGATCAAACTGTGTCTGACAAATGACTCAAAAGTTAACCAAATAAAGCATTTGAAAAACATGGCCTGGATTCAAAGCACAGAGTTCAAGGCACCTTCACGTCTCAGGGCAGCCTCCTTAGCCTCTCTAAGCACTGTTTCTGCAAATGTAAAATGCGAACAGTGACACCGACCTCAGAATGAGCTGGGAAGGTTAATGAGTTAACGTGGCACATAATGGCTGAGAGCCGCAGAACCCTCAACACGGAACAGCTCTGTGCGAACTCCTGCACTAAAAGACTTGACCAGATTCTAGCATGGCTTCTAGAGGAAAAGGCGTGTCGCTCAGAGGATCCCAGCTCCCCCCACCTTCATTAAAATGCCTCTGCCAGGAAAATTTACTGTTTCTTCCAGCCTGGACCTGATGACAGGCCCCTGATCTCCCTTCCTCAGAGCACTTACTAAGAAGGGCTCACAGCTGTGACTATGTATCTCCTGCAACTCAGAAGCATCTCTCTTAAGGACCTGAGAACCATTCCTTTGAAATGTAATCATCAGAAAGGACAGAGCCTCTGTCTCCCAGTCTCTGTGAGAGGATAGACAGCTTGCTGGCTACAGACACAGCTGGCCTAATCACACTGACACTCACCAGCCTTTTGTACTTTTTCACTTCTCTGACCCAACTGAGCCCCTGCTTTCCCTTCTCCATCATTCTCCCTTTAAAATGCCCAAATCACCTCTGTGCAAATTGGGAATTCCTATCCCCATTTACTGAGTCTCCAAGAGAGGAAGTAACTTGCCCAAAGTCACAGAGCTGGTGAGTGGGGAAGCCAAGGATGAGAAAACAAAGGGTACACGCCATCCTTTAGCACCTGCCTCTTGCCCTGGCACTCTATCCACCTCTCCAGTCTGTGTCCCATGCCCATATTCTTTTTACTGAATTCTACCCTTCCTTAAGCTCCACTCAAGGGCCACCTCTCTTTGATGATATCTGAGATTATTCCTGGTCCCAGAGATCTCTCTTGCTACTGGTGGATGCAACGTCCTAATTCTCCAACTAGATTACAGGGTAGTTTCTTAGGTGACTTTATACCCCCTTGCCTCCAGAGCTCAGCACAGAGCCTAGTCCATAGTAGGTACTTCCTGAATACAGATCAATTGGTTTGTTGATTCATTCATGCATTTCACAAGTATTTGCTGCTCCCCTGCTTTGGTCAGCCTCTGTATTACGTCCTGCAGGGATGCCCACGGTGGAAGGGGTGAGGATGGTGATCTCCTATGTGCAGCCTACCTCTTCCTCCCCTAGACAGGTAGAGAGAAGACACACCTTACCCAGGGTTAGGTTCCAAAGTCAATGAAGAATAAAAAGTTGGCATGGAGTCAAAATACTATCAAAAATTAAATTACTCAAAAAGCACAGTATCATATACTTGGTTTTGTGTTTACAACATTGTATAGTTTAGTTAGGGATCCATAGCAATACTTTTCCCTTAGCGACAATAATTTACATGTCTATGTCTTACCATATTTGATTTTGAAATGCCAAGTACACATGAAAACATAACTTCTGGCATTGACTATGGTGGTAGAGTTACTATAGTTGAGTATGGTTGGGATTATGTAAGTTAAACTCATGAATGGCATGACCCTTTGGGTCCCTCTACCTCACATGACCTTGCACATTCTGGTCTGACCCAGCTTCAGGGATAGACCTGGCCTGGAGCATCTGACAGCCCGTACCTCCGGCTGCCTGGATGTAATGGTGGTGGATGCTCCACTTCAGGGACTCTTTTTCCATCTTCTCCTTCTGTGTGAGCTGATTTTCTAGCACTGGATCAGCGAAAAGAAGGAAACAGTATGCCTCCCAATCTCCTGTATCTCCTTCCTGGGTCAAGAGGAGTCCTTGCAAAGCCTTCTGCTCTGGATGCCACCCAGTGCCCCACCCAAGTCTGACTCTAACCAGCAGGGTTTCCAGGTTTGCCCCGGTTCCAAAGTCTGAAAAGGGGGTCCATCGCCAGCCATTCAATAAACCCTGGAGGGCCTGCGGTTCCCAAGGGCTTGGTGGCTTGAGAGAGACGGCAGGAGAGAATGAAGAAAGCAGTGACCTAGGACTAGAAAACCTGGGTTCCAGAATTATCATCATGATACTGTACAACTTCAAGCAAATCACTTAACCTCTCTGTTTCCTCATCTGACAACTGGCGGTCTTATAGATGATTGCTAAGATGCTTTGTAGCAATACACTTCTGAGACAACTCCTCAAAAAACAGTTGTGACACCAGCCCAAGCAGACTCTTGACCTACAGCAGGGCAGAGAGACCAGGTGCCTGGAGATATCAGTAGATGTTGCCAATGACAACTACAACAATAACAGGAGACAGCCCTGCGGGGGAGACATCTGTTGTTTCTGCCCAACGCTCTCCCTTCTAATAGCAACACCACAGTTCTCCCTGGAGAAGAGGGCTCTCTTCGTGAAATTTTAATTTGAGGGAAATTATACTAGATGAAAAACGTTTGGAGTAGGTTTTCTTCAAAAGGATTCT
The DNA here is from genome assembly GCF_963455315.2 of Globicephala melas. Lineage (NCBI taxonomy): Eukaryota > Metazoa > Chordata > Mammalia > Artiodactyla > Delphinidae > Globicephala > Globicephala melas. Next base: position 27,403,495 of record NC_083332.1, read on the forward strand.
GTACGTGTTCCTGCTACTTTAGAATCCAAAGTTGCTGAGGCCTGGTTCTTCAACTTTTCCTTTCATTCCGTGATCTACACCCTTTTCTGCCAATAAATTCTTTTTCTGCCCAAATTGGTTTCTGATCTTCGCAGCTGAAGACTCTATTGGTGACAGAAACCTACAATGTGCCAGGCACTGTCCTGAGACCTTCCCTATACCTGACCTCTTCTAACCTCCACTACGACCCTGTAATGTAAGCACTATTACCTCTATTTTTGCCAGTGAGGGTTCAGAGAGTTTAACTTGCTTGGCTAAGGTCACCCAGCTTTGTGAGCAGCGGAGCTGGAATTCAAATCCAGAACTTGTCTTATTTTAAAAATGAAAAAGGGCTTCCCTGGTGGTGCAGTGGTTGAGAGTCCGCCTGCCGATGCATGGGACACGGGTTCGTGCCCCGGTCCGGGAGGATCCCACATGCCGCGGAGCGGCTGGGCCTGTGAGCCATGGCCGCTGAGTCTGCGTGTCCGGAGCCTGTGCTCCGCAACGGGAGAGGCCACGGCAGTGAGAGGCCCGCGTACCGCACAAAAAAAAAAAAAAAAGTAAAACTTTCTCTTCTGCTACCTTGTCTCAGAAAAGAGCAAGGCCATGAGCTTCTGGATGCCTAGGACTGGGCCCAAATCATTTCTAACTTTCAATACCTTTGCTCTCAAAAAAAATGTGTAATGAATTAATGGCCTGGATGCCTTGCAAAGTTTTAAATTTGAGCCACTCGAGGTCAAAGCTACCCCCATCCTGCCTCTGCCTCTGCACATGCTCAGCTGTTTCCCCACCAATACTCACTTCCTGGACGCTTCAGGCCTCCTGACCAGCACAGTTCACTCCCCACAGCCCTCAGATACTTGGATCTGTAGCCTGTATGTGCGATGTCTGGGACCCCATTCAATGAGTGACATGGCCTGGTCTCTCATCCAGGAGGAAATGCCAGGGCCTCTGGAAGATGCAGGCAGGCAGAGGTTCTCACTCTGTTCCCCAGCACTTTTACCAGCATTTTCATTGAGACGCTCTTCTGGACAAGTGGTCTGGGCCCGACCTTCCACCTGTAGCTCTTCTGCTGCCTTTGCTATGCCCTGCAACACTCCCCGGGGAGAAAACACAAGCTGTGGATGCAGGGGGTGGTCCTCCCCCTTGGGTCAGGAGTGAGAGTGGGGTGGGTTGGAAATCACCTGTATGGCTTCCCCATGCATCTTCTGGATGAGCTGGGCATATCGCCCCTTCTTCTGTATTAACTCACTGTGAATTCCTTTTTCACAGATTTTCCCATCTTCTAACAAAATGGTCTGGTCGCAAAACTCTAAATACTGAAGAGTCAGAAGAAATAAGGTCTTCAGTAAGCATACAAAAAAGCTATTCAACTTCACTCTTCAAAAGGAAAATATAAATTTAAATCATGACAAGGTATTTTATGCCACCAGTTTGGCAAAAACTTAAACACTGGACAACCCCGGGTGTTGGTAATGGCTGGGGTAAGTGGAACTCTTACAAAGTTCGGGGTGGGGGTAGGGCTGTAGACTGGTACATCTACTTTGAAAAACAATTTGACAATATCTAGTAAAGTTAAAGATTTTTGAAGAATTATGAACCAATAATTCTACTCCTAAAACACAACCCTAAAAAAAGCCCTCTCAAACACGTGCATAAAAGCACATGTAGAAGCATGTATGTTGAAGCATTTCTTGTAAACGTGAAAAATGGGAAACAACCTAAATGTCCATCCTGGAGAAATACATTCTGGAATATTCAGATATTGAAATACAATGCAAGTGAGAATGAAATAAAATTCCATGTATTCACATGGAAGTTCTTAAAAATATAAAGTTGAGTAGAAACGCAAATTACCGAAGGACACAGAAAGGAAAATGTCAATTATGTAAAGTTTTTAAATATGCAAAAGGACACTTGCTCACATCTGGAGATTCATACGTATGTTGTAAAAGTGTGAAGACATACATGGGAACAATGAACAGCCGAGTGAGTGGGGCAGGAAGGAGGGAAGAGAGTGTAATTGAGGGCCATCAACGTCGGACTGTGTCATCTGGGTGGTAGATACATGGGCTTTCATTAGATTATTTTCTAACCTGTTTTTATGTCTTAAATATTTTATACCAAAAAATAGTAAAGCCAGGGCTTCCCTGGTGGTGCAGTGGTTGAGAGTCTGCCTGCCGATGCAGGGGACACGGGTTCGAGCCCTGGTCTGGGAGGATCCCACCTGCCGCGGAGCAACTAGGCCTGTGAGCCACAACTACTGAGCCTGAGCTCTAGAGTCTGGGCTCCGCAACAAGAGAGGCCGCGATAGTGAGAGGCCCGTGCACCGCGATGAAGAGTGGCCCCCGCTCGCCGCAACTGGAGAAAGCCCTCGCACAGAAACGAAGACCCAACACAGCCAAAAATAAATAAATTAATTAATTTTAAAAAATAGTAAAGCCAAAATAGAAGACAAAGGAGAAATAATAATAGGGTCTTAAGGCCAAAACCAGGTATGATCATATCTAGGGAAAAGGACCCGTGAGAGGCAGCACCCAGCACAGCCACTGCGCTTGATGGAAGAATGTGAGACTTGCGGAATTCTTCTCTCAGGGAGTTTTTTCTTTTTTTCTGTAACTTCAAAAGCAGTGGCCACCCACACAATTTTGAAAATGAAGGAGACTTTAAAATTTGGTTGCAATTCCTACCAGCCTATCTTCTCCACGTGGAAAGCAGAGGAAATCAAGTTCTCCCTGACTTCGGGGTCTGTCTGAGATGAGGGGGTAACTTCTGGGAGGCTATTGATCACACTGAGATGGTAGGGGCTTGAGGAGCTACATTGTCTGCCAATCACGGCCAGAGCCCTGGGAGGGTGGTCACCTGCTGCTGGTGGGTCACCAGGGTGACGGTCTTCCCCCAGAGTGCCTTGTTAATGCACTCCTCAAAGATGTGCTTCCCCACTTGGGTGTCCACGGCCGACAGGGGGTCGTCCATCAGGTAAAGCTCGCGGTCAGAGTAGACAGCTCGGGCCAGGCTGATCCTCTGCTTCTGCCCCCCCGAGAGGTTGAGGCCCCACTCCCTGATCTACGGACAGGCAGCCAAAGGCACTGTGTCTAGAGTGTGACCCAGCCAGGTGTGCTCCCACCAGCCAGGTGGGCAGGTGGACAGACTAAGCCCCCTCGATGCACACTCCTGGACGCCTAATGATTTGGCACCCCTGGCATTTAAAAAATATTTTTCAAAATCTGCTTAGTAGGGGATGAAAAAACTGATTTTCAGTTAACTAAAATTTGTAATTCATAATTAGATACAATTTTTCTAAATCAGTCAGCTTCTCAGAAGGCGTATTAAACTTTTGACAATTTAGTTTGTAAAGTAAATCATTTATTCCCAAGAAACAGCACCTTCTTACATCTTATCCATGTTTTAAATCTCCGTTGACTGCAACCACAAACTGGGAGGACCACTGGCCTGGGTTTGGGGTATTGCCCAAGACTGTTTGCACCATAGCTGTGGTGGTGGGCAGGCTCTGCTGTGGCTGCCCTGGGAAGGGCCACCTTCCATGACACCCATCATGTCAGGAGTCGAGGGTGCAAACCAGAATCACTGGGCAGAATGCCTGGGGTCCCCTAGCAGACTGGCACCCCAGGCAGCTACCGGCTGGCGCATCCCTCAGCCAGGCTCTGAGGACGAAGCAGCCAAGGTCTAAGTCCTATCCCTGCTCTACCATGAACTCTGGAGACTCTGTAGAGAAGAAGCAGAGTTTAAAGAACAGCAGGGTGACCTGTTGTCACTGCTCCGCCTCCAGTTCACCATGTGACCATAGATAAGCTGCTTGACCTGGGCAAAGCTCAGTTTCCCTACTCACTCAGCAAAGACTGACTAAATGCCTACTGTGTTCCTCTAATGAGGGCGTAACACCTACACTATGCCAGGCACAATTCAAAGCATGTATGTGTCAACTTACTTAAACCTCACATCATCCTGATGAGCTCAGTACTATTACTGACGCATTTTACAGACCAGACCTGGTTCTTCCTACTGAAAACATGACCCTGAACAAGACAGTTGAGCTCTCTGCCCTCCACACGCCCATCCTTAAAGGAAGGATAATAAAAGAACTGACCTCCTAGGGTTATCTGAGGCTTAACTAAGACAATACATTAGAGTTGCTAGAATAGTACCTTGAATGCAGTAAGATAATCTATCTATTATTAGATAACAAAATCAAGACAACAATGTTGCTTTTATCTTACGTAGGTCTTATATGGAATAAAGGTGGCTACAGATGTGCAAGATGGAGAGTTATCAGGACAACGCAGCAGTCAGAACTGACACTGCCGTGGTGGGGCCACGGTTGTCATTCCCACTGTCAAAGGAAGTGCTGCCAGAGAGGAGCAGGGCAGTGGGTGGGGCAAAGGTGGACATCCGGAAGCTTCTTATCTTCACAGGGTCTCCTCTCTTGCTTCAGAAGGAGAAGTCGGAGGTCAGCTCCCACCCTTGTGGGGCAAGATAGCCTCTTTGTCAGCTCCCAAGGTCAGATGAGCCCCAACTTCCCTCCCTCGGTGTGGGAGGCTCTGAGGCTGCAGAGCCAGCTTGGGCTGCTTTGGGAAGGAAGAGCCGGGGTCCTTCCTCTACCTACCCAGAGAGGCAGGCTGGGGACCCCAGAACACCATGACAGGGGCTCTGTCACAACAGGGCTGGGGGACGCTCGCCTCCAGCTCACCTCCGTCATGTCTCCGAAGGGCAGAATTTCCAGGTCGTGGTTCAGGGAGCAGCAGTGGAGCACCTGGAGGTACCTGCGAAGGACAGGGAGCTAAAGAGACAAGTGGCCAGGCGCACACCCTCCAGCCTTCCCAAGTTTGGAAGGGAAGGGCTTGCATTCCATGCTGAGAAATTTGGCCTCGATCCTCCATTTAATGGTAAACCACAGGAGGCTTTTTTCATTTCCTTCCTCCCTTCATTTCTTTTATTTTTTAACATCTTTATTGGAGTATAATTGCTTTACAATGGTGTGTTAGTTTCTGCTTTATAACAGAGTGAATCAGTTATACATATACATATGTCCCCATATCTCTTCCCTCTTGCATCTCCCTCCCTCCCACCGTCCCTATCCCACCCCTCTAGGTGGTCACAAAGCACCAAGCTGATCTCCCTGTGCTATGCAGCTACTTCCCACTAGCTATCTATTTTACGTTTGGTAGTGTATATATGTCCATGCCACTCTCTCACTTTGTCACAGCTTGCCCTTCCCCCTCCCCATATCCTCAAGTCCATTCTCTAGTAGGTCTGTGTCTTTATTCCCGTCTTACCCCTATGTTCTTCATGATCCTTTTTTTTCTTAGATTCCATATATATGTGTTAGCATACGGTATTTGTTTTTCTCTTTCTGACTTACTTCACTCTGTATGACAGACTCTAGGTCCATCCACCTCACTACAAATAACTCAATTTCGTTTCTTTTTATGGCTGAGTAATATTCCATTGTATATATGTGCCACATCTTCTTTATCCATTCATCCGATGATGGACACTTAGGTTGTTTCCATCTCCGGGCTATTGTAAATAGAGCTGCAATGAACATTTTGGTACATGACTCTTTTTGAATTATGGTTTTCTCAGGGTATATGCCCAGTAGTGGGATTGCTGGGTCGTATGGTAGCTCTATTTGTAGTTTTTTAAGGCCAAAGCAATCTTGAGAACCTTCATTTCTTTTAATCCAGCACGTGCGCTTGGTAAATATTTGAACAGAACAAAAGGAAGAAAAGGTGAAAAGCAAGTCTCCCTCGCATCTTTGCTTTCCTCGGAATCAGTCACTAATAGAGTTTCCTATGCACATATTCAGAAATAATCTACTGATATATGTACACGTGCAGCAGATATACGTTTACACTGTTTTAATGACACTACAGTGTTCCATTATATGGATGCGCCATAAATTGTTTAACCAGTGCCCTAATGCTGGACATTTGGGTTGCTTCTAATCTTTTGCTACCCTGAATAATTCGATGTGAACATTCTTGTACATGGGTCTTGGTGTTCATGGGGGACATAATCTATGCATTAAATATCTAGCTGTGGATTTTCTGAGTCAAAAGTTGGTGCATTTTTATTTTTATTTATTTATTTATTTATTTGCGGTAAGCAGGCCTCTCACTGTTGTGACCTCTCCCTTTGCGGAGCACAGGCTCCGGACGCGCAGTCTCAGCGGCCATGGCTCACGGGCCCAGCTGCTCCGTGGCATGTGGGATCTTCCCGGACCGGGGCACGAACCCATGTCCCCTGCATTGGCAGGCGGACTCTCAACCAATGTGCCACCAGGGAAGCCCCATTTTTATTTTTGACAGATATTTCAAAACTGCTCTATGAGTCTTGTCAGTCTGAAAGCCGAGCAGCGACAAGATGAGAGCTGTCTTTTAGGACAACTGACCTGGCGGCAGTGCACAGAGAGGAACAGAGAGGGTGAAAGTTAGAGACAGGGACCCAAAGGCAGGGGCAGTGGGCACAGTTTAAGCAGGAGGTCACAGCCCAGAACTGGCAGTGGAGATGGAGAAGAGAAGGGAAATACAAGAGCTTTTTAGGAGGTTGAGTCATGCAGGGTTGCTGACCAATTAGATGTGGAAGGTATCAGAGGTGGAGGCGTCAGCCTCCTTGGGATGCACAGTTCAGTGATGCCATTAAGCCTATCTGGGAATTTGAGAAGAGAAGCAGGCGGGGTGGGGGCTGGGTTAGCAGGGTGCTCACAAGTCGGCATTGGACCTGATGTTGAGGCGCCCACAGAACAACTGGCTGGAGATGACCGATTTATACACCCACATATCTATGCCCCTCAGCACTGTTACAAGGGGCAGATTGCAAAATCAAGCAAACAGTCGAAGGAGGCCAGAGTCCAGCAGAGCTGGAAGCACGGCTGCAGCAATCAGGGCACTTTTCCTGGATCCTCCACTGACTAGACTTCACTCACGATTTCCAAGTGCATGTCTCAAGCAGGTCCACCCCGGGACCCTGGCAGGGAGAGGTTGCAAAGGGCAAGGAGGGGTGTGGGTGGGAGGCGGGCGGCTCACTGGGCTGTGAATCCAAACTCCTTCCCTCTATGTTACACAACCTCATCACCCCATGTGTTTTCCCTTTTGACTTAGGGGTTAGGAATTAATTAACGCAGTTTTAAAGTAACATTTTTGGAAGGGGAGGGTTATTTTGAGCCAGAATAGCATAATAGTTAAGCCTGAAGTTTCTGAAAGCAACCGGGTTCAAATTCTGGCTCTGTCATATCCTAGCAGCTGAATGATTTTGGACAAATTATTTCACCTCTTGGGGGCTCACCTGACTTGCCTAGAAAATGGATATGGTAAGAATATTTCTTTGCCGACGAGAAGGGAACACAGGGATGCATATAAGTGAGCACACAGCAAGAGTTAGCAGTTGCCAGGGGTCCCTCCGCAAACCAGTCACACACCCCGACGTCCCGCCCTACCCCTCGAGAAGCTTACCGGGCCTTGTTGTACTGGCTTCCTATGAGAATTCTTTCCCGAATGCTCCCCCGATGATCCAGGCCTGCGGGGGGACATAGGCCAGGCTTCCGTGCACCCTCACCGAGCCCTCCAGCAAGTGCGTCTGCAGCGCAGTGAGTCTAGCCTCAGGACCGGGTCAACCAGGGCACAGACCCCGCCTGGCTCAGCAGCCACAGTGCCCAGGGCCCCCACTGTGCTCCAGGAGCCTGGGGGCTTTCCCACGTAAACGGGATCTTAACATGGTCCTGCCAGGCCCACTGGTGAGGCTGAGGGAAGGCCTGAGGACGTGGGGCAGTATTTGGAGTGAAGCCAGACCTATTTCTGCTGTGCCTGAATCCAAGGTTTGCATTGAAGTCACCCCATACTTTCTTTCTCTTATTTCCCCAGCCCCAATCCCTAGCAAGGAGTGCCTCCCTGATGTTCACCGTGAGATGGAAAGTTCCAGGCCATCTCTGTCTATCCTTGGATATCACAGAATTATTACTAGTTTGTTAGGTGTGATAATGTCATCTTGGTTAGATGGGAAAATGCCCTTACTTTTTGGACATCATGATGAAGTATTTAGTGGGAAAAGTGTCATAATCTCTGTAATTTAAAATACTTCTACAAAGTATGTTTCTACATAGATGTGGCAAATATGCAAACGCTGTATCAACTCTTGAATCTCGGTGGTGGGCGTACGGGTCTTTACTGCAGTGTTCTTCCTGCTTTTCTGTATAATAAATTTAAAAGCACACATTAAAATAAATCAAGGCCATAACCCTCATGCCCAGGACCCCAGCAGAGGACCTCATCATCGTGTACTTCTTTCTCTTTATTATCCTGTGCTCCCTACTTCTGATTTGAAGACAGGCTTTAATTTAATAAGAACAAAACTTTAAAATGACATCTTTTTGTTTTCCTTTATTGGAAGGAAAGCAATTGGTTCATTTGAAGAGGAAACTGATATGCCCCTGGCCATGTAGAAAGGTGACCCTGAACGGAAGCTGCCAGGAAACATAGCTATGATGAGAAGCAGAACTCTGACATCAGCTAGACTGGGTGTCAGCCCCGGCTCCCCCTCTCACCTGCTGACGATCTTGGGCAAGTCACCTCTCTCAACCTCATTTACACACATATAAACTGACCTTAATGTCCATGCCTTCCTCATGGGGTTGCTTTCAGGTCAAAGGAAAACAATGGGAAGCTCTGAGCACAGGGCCTCGCATGCAAGTACTATTCAAACTATTTTTACTGTTAAAAAAAAAGTGGGGCTTCCCTGGTGGCGCAGTGGTTGAGAGTCCGCCTGCCGATGCAGGGGATACGGGTTTGCCCTGGTCCGGGAAGATCCCACATGCCAAGGAGCAGCTGGGCCCGTGAGCCATGGCCACTGAGCCTGCACGTCCGGAGCCTGTGCTCCGCAACGGGAGAGGCCACAACAGTGAGAGGCCCGTGTACCGCAAAAAAAAAAAAAAAAAAAAAAAAGTGGAGTCTTTCTTCTCCCCAGCTGCAAAGAAGTTGGGGAAAGGCCATCACATGTGGAGCCAAACAAATGACCCATCAGAACGAGGTATTAAGAGAGAACTGCTATTGACAACATGGCCACTTTCCTAGGAGGTGATGAGTTTGGCTATGGACATGCAGAAGGAGGAGGTGAGGGAGAAGCACAGTAAACGAAGGACACCAGCTAGTTTTCCCAAGCACTGGGAAGGAGGGACGATGGGCAAAGTAGGGAGGGGGAGCGAGAGAAGCCCCAGGACGGGGTGAGACTGAGGCTGAATATGGAAGTGCTGGTGAGACCCCCGTGGGGAGGGAGCCATACACATATACCAGGGGTCTTGGCCATTTTATGGTGCTGTTCACTAGGAGGTGTGCAATGTGACCTCAAGTGTTTTGGGGAAATGGGTTGGTTTTCTTGGAAACTGGGGTGGGCTGAACCACATGCCTGCACAACTGCAGACGAAGCAGCCCTTCAGAATGTCCAGAGGCAATGCAGTTAGACGGTTCAGATCTCAATGGCAAGACACCCGGCAGGCATGTGAATTCTGCTGCTGGAGTGGGACTGAGACGGGCCTCCTCTCCTCATCCCCTCCCTCCTTCCTTCCCCTTCTCCCTCCCTTCTTCCCCTTCTCTCTCCCTCCACAGTTCACTCCCCATGCTGTCTCCCAAGGGACATGTGTCCCACTCCGAATCTGGCTTCGTGAGATGATTTTTGTTATCATATTAAATGTTGAGATGCCCTGTATCATCACCTTGGTAGCTGGTTGATTACAACACAGGGCGGGGAAAGCACGGAGAACAGATGAGGGTGGATCTCTAGGTGTCCTAAGAGACAGTACCCCCAGCTGGAGGGTGAAAGGGAAGCACCATTCATAACTCACCTCCCCCTCGGGGCATGCTCAACTGTTTTCAATTTATAAAAACTCTGTTGGCTTAGACCCCCTTCGTGGAAGAAAGTGGTGGTGCAACTTACTGGGGGAACTGGAGCCTGGGAGCCCCTGGCCCTGCTGGGGGTGGACACGCATGGGCCACAAGACACTTACCTCCCCCAGGATGGCTGACAACAGGCTGCTCTTGCCACTGCCTGTGTTGCCACAGACCCCTAGCATGGTCCCTTGCAAAGCCAAGGAGGACAGACCAGCGTTGCGACAGGTGACTCACCCAGGGCGGGTCTATTGTCTGAACACAAAATGACAGACAGAAAACAAAATACCCACATGCACCCCCAAGGCCCCTCAGACAAACAAGGCTCAAGAGGAGCTCAGAGGCTGGTCTGTACAGGTGGGATGGGGCAACCTCAGAGGAAGGAAATTGCATGGGAGTGGCGGAGAAGAATCATGGATAGATGGTCCTGTCAGGCAAGAAACCCAAATTCCAGATCTGCATCTGTTCTATTCTATGTTCCTGGGCAAGTCACTTAGACTTTCTGTGCCTCGGTTTCTTCATCTGTAAAATAGGGATAACGAAGCCAACCTCACCAAATTGAGCATACATTCATTCATTCATTCATTCATTCATCCATCAAATAGTCATGTGCATTTCTTCGTGTACCAAGTAATGAAGAAAAGAACTCTCATTAAGTTTACAACTAGTGGGGAGAGACAACCCATGAAATAAATAAGAAAACAAATAAATAATTTCAGATGGTGGTAAGTGATATAAGTAAAATGAAATTGGCTACCATGACAGACAGTTGGAGGTTAAAGCAATGTTAGATGAGCTGGCCAGGGAAGGCTTCTTAAAAGCACGTGTCATTGCAGCTGAGACCTGAATGACAAGAAGGAGAGAGATATAGGAAGATCTGGAGGTTTCACACCATGGGAACAGCAGGAACAAAGGTCCTGAGACAGGAACAAGGTTGGCTGCCAAAGAGTGGTGAGAGGGCTGGTGTGGAGGGAACGAATGGGAGACGAGCTTGGAGATGTGGGCAGGTGCTCAGGGAGACCTGGACTCTATCCTAAGTGCAGTGGAAAGTCACTGAAGGGCTTAAGCAGGAGAGTGACTTGAATTGGTTTAAGCAGGAGATGTGGTGAGCTCCAAGGACAAAGAACAGATAAACTCAAAGGGCCAATATTGCCAGAGCAAAGAGTAATGGGACTCCTATCACTCTGTCACAATGGGACCATTGCAATGTCCCAGAGCCCTCCCAAGCAGCATGCCCTGTCCCTTTCCCATCCCATATAAGGAAAGACATTTGGCCCGTTTTTCTCCTGCTCAGCACACTGAAAGTATACATACTCTGACCAGTCAGCGGATGACTTGCAGGTTCCCTGGCTATAGAAAGAGACAAGCAACCCTTGCTCATTGTCGACTTTCCCTGGCTACCGGGAAGTCAGCCAGCTGTTCTTGCAGCAACCCTTCTCTTTAATAAACTCTATCTTCCTTACATTCTGCCTTGTGCCTGGAAGTTCTTTTCCAACCTGCGCTCGGACCACCACAGGAGAGTGACTTGAATTGGTTTGTTTTAGAAAGCTCTCTCTGTCCACTGTGTGTAATGGACTGTAAGAGGGCAAAAGTGAAAGCAGAGAGGCTGGGAAGGGGGCCCTTAGAGGGGCTGGGCATGGCATGCTGGTGGCTGGGGCTAGGGCAGTGGAGGGGGCTGTGGTGAGAGGAGGCTGGTCCGGGAGAGATGCTGAAGCAGAGCTGCCAGGCCTTGCTGACGGACTGGATTGGTGGGAGGAAAAGACAGGAATCAAGTTTGACTTCCAGGACCTCGACCACTGGAAAGATGTGATGCCGCCTCCTGAGATGGGGAAGACATGGGGAATGGGTCGGAGAGGGTGAAAACCAAGGGTCCTTTTTCGGTCTTGTTTTGTTTGAAATGTTTGGTAGGCATTGAAGAGGAGATGGTAAATAGACAGTTGAGTCTGGAGCTCAGAGGAGACTTCAAGGCTAGAGATAATACCATAGAGATGGAACTTAGAGCCATGGGACTGCAGGAGATCACCAAGGGGGAAAGTATAGATATCTAATTGACATTAGATATTAATTGATAGTACTATTAATATTTATTACTCTTAGATGTCTATATTGATTACTATTAGATATTTATACCTGTTTTAGATATATCTATCTTAGATATATGTCTACATTCTGTATCTATATTATTATTAGACATTAATATCTATAATATTTTACCAGATATTAATAGATAATAGAGAAGATAAGAGATTTGGACAGAGCAGGGAAGCCAGTCCTTGCAAATATTAGTCAGAGAAGAAGCCAAGTAATGTCAGTTCACAGAATAACCAAATTGAAACACGTAGCACCGTGCTTGGCACACACTAGGAACTTAATAAATGTTAGTTTAGTTTCGTTCCCCTTATCCTTGTTCCCTCCAAAGACCAGCGCACACACAGCTTGCTGTTCTGTTTTTTGTTTCTTTGTTTGTTTTTGTTTTTTTAGATGACTTTGAAACATCCACTTACATCCATTTTAATGAAGAATTAAAGGATACGCTGTGTTAAAGACATATTTAAAAGACTAGCAGTGGAATAAGACAGATGAATCAAATTTTGTTATAGACTAAATAATTACAAGAGACTTTGAAAACGTAGTGTCATTCATGTTTTCTTTCCAGTTTAAAAACTTCTATCCACTGCCTCTATCTTTGGTGTCACTGCCACCAATAAACACAGTATACAACTTAGAAACCTAATTACTATCTTCAACTAGGAAAATGTAAATTAACATTATTTCTTTAAAAGTAAGACATAAAGAATGTGGTCCAACTTAATTTTGTCTCATGGTCCCACAGTATTCTGAAATGTCATGCCAAAATGTAAAAGTTTAAAAGGGACCATCATCATTTGTCATGCTGTTACAAAACAAGTTTAGATGATCAACTGATTTACACTTAAGTTTGAAAGACTTCCTATTTGCCCTCCATGGAAATTTTCTTTTTTTTTTCTCTCTCTCTCTCTCTTTTTTTCTCTCCATGGAAATTTTCTATTTTAAAGGGAGATCTCGGAGAGGGCAGTCTTTAGCCAAGGAAATGGTAGGGTGCCAGGTCAGTCTCCCAGCCTCAGGCCCCAAAAGTCTGGCAGCCAGCCCGCCTGCATGGCCCAGATGAGGCTACCTTTGACACCACCAGGTTTATCTTGTGCAACTCTGGGGCCCGGGTGTCCCCTTTGTCCTCTGGCCTGAGGGCACCCAGAGGTGGCTGAGCCCTGGTCATCCCCTCAGGAGTGTGTCCATTCTTCTCCAGCTCCAAGGCTCCATTGACGATCCCGGGGCAGGTCTTTCTCCATGACAAGGTGGCCTACCCCCAAACCACTGTTTTGCTGGGGTCTTTCGATGCCTTGACATATATGACAGGGCTCTCCTGGAGGAAAAATTTCTGTACAGAAGAAAGGAAAGGAAGGGAGGAGGAATTCAGTTCTCTAATCCAGTAGGAATATGTACCCATTTTACTGGCCTGCCCATTGGCCTGGTTTATGAACTTCTAATAAATCGTAAAAGTCTGAAGAACCACCATCAATTAGAAGAAGCTAGATTTGCTGGCGAAAATTCTACATCAAGGTTTTTCAGATCTCAGACTACCAGGCCACTCTTTCATGTTTGTAATCTTCCCGCACTATGAGTATTTTCCATCAGCTAGTGGCATAAATTACATTAGTCTCATCTTAAGTGATAACGGCTGTTGAATCGCAATATTGATGGGCAGTTTTTCTCATTAAATTTCTTTTATAAGTATTAAAAGTAAAAAGGTCTGTCCATGCACCATTCTGTGAGAGATGCTATTTGGGGTCCTATATTTCAAAATGTGGCCATTGGCAGATCACTTCTCTCTGCATCTCATCTCCCTGTCTGTAAAACACAAAAGTTGAACTGCATGAATTCTAGCACCAAAAAAAGGTGTGTGGGAAGTATGATCTCACTGATCAAATTATATTCACATGTCTCCACCTGGAGATATGCTCAGAAAGAGATCTAGAAAGACACTTACAGACATTTTGGACAACTGGTTTTATCTGTAGGTAGTAAATGCTGAACAATTTTTATTCTCTGTATCTTTTTGCCTTGTCTGAATTTTTACAATGTATTACAATGTATTTTACAATGTATTTTACAATACAGCATCTTACAAAAACGCAACCAAAAGGTATTTTCAAAAGAAAAATGATACTCAGCCATAAAAAAAGAATGAAATAATGCCATTTGCAGCAACATGGATGGACCTAGAGATTATCATACTAAGTGAAGTTAGTCAGACAGAGAAAGACAAATATCATATGATATCACTCATATGTGGAATCTAATTTAAAAAATGATGTAAATGAACTTATCTAGGAAACAGAAACAGACTCACAGATGTTGAAAACAAACTTATGGTCACCAAAGGGGAAAGATGGGCAGGGGAGGATAAATTAGGAGTTTGGGATTGGCAAATACATACTACTATATATAAAATAGATAATCATTAAGGAGCTACTGTATAGCACAGGGAATTCTAATCAATATTCTGTAATAACCTACATAGGAAAATAGTTTGAAAAAGAATGGAGATATATATATATATATAAAAATCACTTTGCTGTACACCTGAAACTAACACAACATTGTAAATCAACCATACTCTAACATAAAATACAATTTTAAAAAAGAAAAAAGAGGTGGTCTGTTTATTTTTTTAATTGGACCTCAGGTATATTGAACTGAATTAACAATAACATTTGAGTCAAGGCATAGAGTTATCAGTGGGAATTGCATGTCCCACTTTATTTCGTTTAGCTAGTTGGGCACTTACTTCTTTAGCTATTTTTACTAACATAATGAATACCTGTGAGCCCACCACTGAACCCAAGAGCCATGACTCTTACCGATCGATGGGGTCCTTCCCCATCTTATCTGCCCACTTGGTGTGGACAAAGCCCTCCTCGCTTTCCAAGCCCTCCCCTTGTGTAACCACTGCCCCAGAATTTGTGGTTTTCATTCCCTTGTTTTAAAAAAACACAAAGATCATGCTGAGTTAACGTGTCAGTGTGACAAGCAAACGTCTGGACATGAATCAACACTGATAATCTGGGTTATGGGGAACAAAAACAGGGTGTCCTTGACCCCCAAATAGTCTAAGCAAATTCTCAATCTATAACTTTATTGATGCCATTCAGTGATTTTTCACTTATTTTTTTTTTAATAACCAGTGCGAAGGAAAAGGTGATCTGGAGTGCCGGCCCAGGGGCCTTGTCTGGAGCCCCAGGGTGCAGCCGCAGCAGCAGCCAGCAGCCAGCTCACCTCCTACCTGCGGCCACCTCCAAGGAGGCGGCCGCCCTGAGGGCTCACAGCTTCCTTCTCCTTGCACCCTGCCCTCCAAGCTGGCTCCTCGGTAGAGCCCAGGGGGACACAGAGGAGAAAAAAGGCATCTGGGGCTTCCCTGGTGGCGCAGTGGTTAAGAATCCGCCTGCCAATGCTAGGGACACGGGTTCGAGCCCTGCTCCGGGAAGATTCCACATGCCGCGGAGCAACTAAGCTCGTGCACCACAACTACTGAGCCTGAGCTCTAGAGCCCGCGAGCCACAACTACTGAGCCCACGTGCCACAACTACCGAAGCCTGCGCACCTATAGCCCGTCCTCCGCAACAAGGGAAACCACCGCAATGAGAGGCCCGCACACCGCAATGAAGAGTAGCCCCCGCTCGCTGCAACTAGAGAAAGCCTACGCACAGCATGAAGACCCAACGCAGCCAAAAATAAATAAATAAATAAATTTATTTATTTAAAAAAAAAAAGCCATCTGGCCTTAGAGATCACTCCTCCCCCTTCCAGCCTGGGGATCTCAGAGACAAATGCCTATGGGTCAGACAGAAAACTTAGGTGACTAAAACAGGAAGAGTTAAAGATGTCCTGAAGTGAGGGGACTTGTAGGGTCAGTACCGTCCAGAGTGACAGTCCTACACAGCCCCGGCCCCCTGAGGCTTTGAGGAAGTGCAGCTCAGGGTCCAAGATCATTGCCCTGACCCCTCCCCTTCCTCTCTACTGTAAGTACACCTATCCCACCCTTTCCCACGCTCCAGCTGTCTCCCTGGTCATTTCTGCGGCCAACATGCCTACCTGCCCTTCTGAGCCCAGGCTGTAGCCTCCTCATCTGTGCCCACCCCTGCAGGTGGACACGGGCACAGAAGGAGAGGGTGGGAGAACTAGGGCACCAGTAGGGAGGTGGAGGCAGCAGGGGCCCGAGTGGCCACGGCGGAGAGGTTAGGGGAGCTCCTGAGGCTGTTGGCAAGTATAGGACTCTCCAGTGTTACTCAGACAAGCCAAGTTCATGCCAGCCTCAGGGCTTTTGCACATGCTGTTCCCTCTGCCTTGTCATCATCACTCAGCTCAAAAGTCGCCTTGGCAGACAGGCCTTCCCTGACCAGCCTATCCACTGTGGCCCCAGCCCTCCCCCCACACTCTGCTTTATCGGCATCACAGCCCTTCACGTGAGCTGATGTTATCTTCTTTGACTGTTAATTCACTCGTGCATTGCCTGTTTCTGATACCAGATTGTAACCCTCTGAGAGCAGGAACCCTACTGATTAGTCTCACTGTGGTGTTCTCAGTGCCTGGCAGGTGGTAGGTGTACACTAAATTTTTTTTTTTTTTTTTTTTGGCCACTTTGTGCAGCTTGTGGGATCTCAGTTCCCCGACCAGGGACTGAACCCAGGCCACTGCCGTGAAAGCCTGGAATCCTAACCACTAGACCACCAGGGAACTCTCCCCTAATTTTTTTTTTTTAAATAAATGAATGAGTGATGAATGATATAGATTAGGGACTGCACACATTTAAGTGAGATGACTACAAAATGCTTTTAGAAATCAGTTTAGATTAGAGTTTTTTAACTCCGATGCCTGTAGGAGCAAGACCAGAAGCGTAAAGAAGTGAAGGAAGCAATTGCTAAGAGGATGAATGAACTAAAAAAAAAATTAAAAAATAAAAAATTTTAAAAACTTTAAAAAAAATGTTTAAAAAATCATTAAAAAAAAAGAGGATGAATGATAAGACAGATCCAGGCCTGGTGGTGAGATAGAGGGTGGTGGAGGCTGTAGCAACCCCACCTGAGTGCCCTGACTAAACGCGGGGGAGCTATCTCCAGCTGCCGTGGCCACAGGAGAACACGGGTCCACTGTTGCCGGATCGACTGTTTATTCAAGAGAATCCAGAAATCTGAGTTTTTAACAGACAATTTCCAACTTTTTAAATGCCAGCAACAGATAAAATTTTTTAAAAGCAAAACCATCAGCATAACTCTACACACATCTAGACAGGGTCTGCAGGTCACGGGTCTGAGATGTCGTTTGGATCCACTGTCCTAAGATGTCCTTGGGGCCTGGGAGCCAGCCTGACTCCTCTGTCTTCCCAAGCCCACCCAGCCTGGGCACAGCAGGTCACTGAGTTAGAGGGTCCCTCTCCAGCCAGGCTGAATTCTGCCTTGGCCTGGGGTCACATTCAGGAGGTCTATCGTAGGGATGAAGGCAAATGAGCATGCGGAACAAAGGGCTGTGTGGCCAGGCCTCTGACAGCTCACCTTGAACCTCTCCGAGGCCGACCTGGACATTGCGAGGCCTTTGACTGTGAAGGGTAGTAAGACCACTGACAGCCGCAGCGGATTCAGGGTGGCCACGGTGGTGAAGGCCTGGAAGAGGTGGAGAGGAAGCAGTGAGTGTCGCAGCCCCGTCCTGCTCCCCCCACCCCCTGAGACCCCATCCCTGAGCCTCAAGCCACAGAGCCAGACCCTGCAGCTTCCAACAAGCAGGTCCTTCATGCGGCAGATGCCAAGCTGGTATTTCGGAGAGACTGGGAAAAGTGGGGGAAAGAGCAGTCATCTTAAAGTCGCTGAGTGAAGGCCTGGTCGCTCTTGTAGCTTAGCTACTGGGTAATTCTGTAACTCGGACAGGTCACCCTCACCACAAGCTCAGTGTCCCCATTGGCATAGTGCCCCAAATCCTAAAGGTGGTACAGGAATAGTTGGGAAGCCCTGAAAAATTACATGCGAGAGAGCTTTGTCTACTGGAGACATAGCTTTGTACTCTTATTGTTGTTAAAATCATATCTATTCTTATTTGCCTTAGATGCTCTTTTCTAATATTTAAAATCTCCCCACGCAAAAAACAGAAACGTAGATCAATGGAACGTGTAGAAAGTCCAAAGATAAACCCACACACCTACGGTCAGTTAATCTATAAAAAAGGAGGCAAGAATATACAATGGAGAAAAGACAGTCTTCAATAAGTGGTGCTGGGAAAACTGGACAGCTCTAACACCATACACAAAAATAAACTCAAAATGGATTAAAGACCTAAATGTAAGGCCAGACACTATCGAACTCTTAGAGGAAAACTTAGGCAGAATACTCTTTGACATAAATCCCAGCATTATCTTTTTTGATCCACCTCCTACAGTAATGAAAATAAAAACAAAAATAAACAAATGGGACCTAATGAAACTTCAAAGCTTTTGCATAGCAATGGAAACTATAAACAAGACGAAAAGACAACCCACAGAATGGGAGAAAATATTTGCAAACGAATCAACTGACAAGGGATTAATCTCCAAAATATACAAACAGCTCATGCAGCTCAATATGAAAAAACCAAATAACCCAAACAAAAAATGGGCAGAAGATCTAAATAGACATTTCTCCAAAGAAGACATACAGATGGCCAAAAAGCACATGAAAAGATGCTCAGCATCACTAACTATTAGAGAAATGCAAATCAAAACTACAGTGAGGTATCACCAGTCAGAATGGCCGTCATCAAAAAATCTACAAACAATAAATGCTGGAGAGGGTGTGGAGAAAAGGTAACCCTCCTACACTGTTGGTAGGAATGTAAATTGGTACAACCATGATGGAGAACAGTATGGAGGCTCCTTAGAAAACTAAATATAGAACGATGATATGATCCAGCAATCCCACTCCTGGGCATATATCCAGAGAAAATCATAATTCGAAAAGATACATGCACCCCAGTGTTCATGGAAGCAACCTAAATGTCCATCGACAGATGAATGGATAAAGAGATATGGCACATATATACAATGGAATATTACTCAGCCATAAAAAAGAATGAAGTAATGCCATTTGCAGGAACATGGATATTATCATACTAAGTGAAGTAAGTCAGACAGAGAAAGACAAATATATGATATCACTTATATGTGGAATCTAATAAAAAAATGATACAAATGAACTTATTTACAAAGCAGAAAGAGACTCACCAATCTTGAAATCAAACTTATGGTCCCCAAAGGGGAAACAAGGGGGGAAATGATAAATTAGGAGATTGGGATTAACATATACACCCTGCTATGTATAAAACAGATAACTAACAAGGACCAACTGTATAGCACAGGGAACTCTACTCAATATTCTGTAATAATCTATATGGGAAAAGAACCTGAAAAAAATGGATATCTATATCTATACCTGAGTCACTTTGCTGTACACCAAAAACTAACACAACATTGTAAATCAACTACATTCCAGTAAAAATTTTAAAAGAAAAAGAAAAAAAAATCTTCCTAAGCATCAAGCCTAATCCATGCCTCACCCTCTCAGGAGACCTCCTCTGACTACGGCAAACCACCTTCGGCTCTCAGGATCCCAGAATGTGACCTCCTGGAGGTACCCTAGGGACCTTCCAATTCATGCCGTTCATGGCCCATCTCCACCCACTTCTGGGTCCAGCTTAATCTCAGTTCCAATGGAGCAGGAACGCTTTGGTCTAGCCTGGCATGGTGTGAGTGCAGTGTGACCCTAAGGTTCCACTGAGTTCCCTTACACAGCCTGCCGTCCACCCACCAACTCGCCGGGGTGTTTCCCTGGTGTGTGCCGTGGCCTAGCAGAAGTGACTGCCGTCTGGAGTGCAGAGGAGCCCTTGGTGGCAGACTCTCAAATGCTCCCCCCCTTACTTCAGTTGTGGTCTCCTGGCCTCCCTGGCTGGCTTCCAACCTCTCTAAGAGCAGCACTCTGTCCTATTCTCAAAGAATTGGATTCCTAACCTTGAAAGGCAGCTGCTGCTTCCCAAGGCCAGGGTCAGACCACAAAAGAAAAGACAGAAGAAGCTAGACTTTTGTATTTAAAATGCATTTTCATTTCCCTATTTTGGGATCAGAGGAACTTCCCACTTTAGGATTTTCAATCTCAGCGTCGTCCGCATGTTAACCACAAATTTCACCTCCCCTGCACCCCCAGATGACTGTTTCCCCTGCCCCACAGCTGCTATGCAAGGGATATCAGTTCCTCAGATGGACTGAGAAGGAAGAAAGCTCGAGACCCTAAAAGTCTGGAAGATCAAGATCAATTTGTATTATTCATTTGCAAAATCTTCAGACCTTTCAGTGGCCTAGACTAGAAAAGGACACATGAGAAACCTCCCTGTCAATATGGGGGAGGAAACAAAGTACCCCAAACACTCACTACTGAAGCTGTGAGTTTCAGCCGTAAGCCTGTGTGGACGAGGAACGTCACTACTGAGGCCATGGAGGAGGCTGTGAACAAGGTGATAGTGGTCAGGCTCAGGATAAACCCACACTTCTCCAAGAGCTCCATTTCCTTTCTTCTGAGATCTGGAATTCATCACAAGAACATTCTCCCAAGAGCATAGAGCAAGCCCTGGAACATGAAAGAAATCCCCAGAAGGTGAGAGGCTTGGCCTGCCATGACATTCCCAGGCTCTGAGCAGAAAGCCAGAGTTTCTGTACCTTAAATGATTTTTTAAAATTGTTTCTCCCAGGTGTACATTTATTTTTTTAAGATTTTTTTTTTAAGACTGTTTTTTGTTGTTTTTTTTTTTTTGTGGTACGCGGGCCTCTCACTGTTGTGGCCTCGCCCGTTGCGGAGCACAGGCTCCTGACGCGCAGGCTCAGCGGCCATGGCTCACGGGCCCAGCCACTCCGCGGCATGTGGGATCCTCCCGGACTGGGGCACGAACCCGTGTCCCCTGCATCGGCAGGCAGACTCTCAACCACTGCACCACCAGGGAAGCCCAACACTAACAGTTTTTAAAGGCTCAGCCTGGGGTACATCCTGGGAACTGGGAGGACATCAGGTTAAGGTTAAAAGGACATCACTTCTTAGGGATTCAGGTTGGTAATTCCAAAAGACATTAATGAGTCGATTCCTCAAAACTTTTGTGACTTGGAATGTCAGCTTTTATACACCGAACTAGGCAGTATATGTTGGGGAGGTAGCGAGTGGGCCAAAGAGTCTATAGCAAAAAAGAGAAAGGAGGAGGAGAAAAAGCCTCAGCTCCTGCCAAGAAATGCAGTTAGTAGTATTAGAAGTAGTAGAATGAATGGAATAGACTAGACTAGAATAGAAGACTATAAGCTGCTCTCTGGAATGTGGCTGTTAGTAGTAGTAGCAGTAGTATAGAAAAATATAACTTTTATTGGGCACAGTCTATGTGTGCAGATATTTATTGACATTGTCACACCAACCATATAAAGCAGGTATAATCATTCCAGCTTTACAGGTGGAGAAGCTGAGGCTCAGAGTGGCAAAGTAACTTGTCCAGGGTCACACAGCTAGTAACAGGAGAGCTGTGAACCTGGTGTGTCTGTCTCCACTCTCCCACCCTGCCTCAAGCCTTCCTGCCTGGAGAAGGCATGGCGAGCCCACCTGCCACATGCACATGTAGCCTCTTCTGGGTGCCTGGAGAGGTGACACCTGTGTCCATGGGCTTATTGTCTTATAGGCCATCAGCTTCTTCACCAGCGACATACACTGCCTGTTTGAAGGGGTGTACTATGGGCCCCTGGCCTTGCTCACCTGCTTACAGCTGATAGCCTGCAGCATCACCTCCTGCCTCACTCTTGGACCCACAGCGCTCATTGTCGTGCTTTGCTCTGTCCTGAGTTTACCACTGGAGGTAATGTCTTCCTTTGCCACCCATTTGATGTTGGACATTCCCTGGAACTCCTAGGGCTCTGGAATCCAGGGTACTTCTCAGTGGGAATGTTGACTCTTGTTGACTGCTCATTCCACTGCAGGTGAAATTCAGCTTCAATTCCTACCTCAAATGGTTCTCTGGCCACAGTGCTGGCCTCATAAATGGAGGTGAATCACTACTAGGTGAGGTCTACCTCGTAGGTTTCTGTGATGGTTATCTGCTTCACAGACTTTCCTCAGTAGCCATCCTCTGCGTAAGATTTTGGTTCCTTCTTTTCTATCCAGAATGTGCTGATATAATAAAACAGATAACATTTAACATTGCCACAGTATAATGGGGGAAAGGAAGCAAATTTGCTGCCCACGATTCAGCTGAAATAAAGTTGGGCAAAACAGGAAGTGACTCTTGGATTTGTGTGCTCTGAATTATTGAAATGGAGTGTTTTCCTCCCTCAGCTCAGGTATTCTGATCAAAAGGTGATTGTAGTCCTCCTGTACAGCACAGAGAACTATATATT
The DNA here is from genome assembly GCF_963455315.2 of Globicephala melas. Taxonomy (NCBI): domain Eukaryota; kingdom Metazoa; phylum Chordata; class Mammalia; order Artiodactyla; family Delphinidae; genus Globicephala; species Globicephala melas. The sequence continues at coordinate 27,425,881 of NC_083332.1, forward strand.
CAATATCCTATGACAAACCATAATGGAAAAGAATATGAAAAAGAATATACATATATATCTATAACTGAGTCACTTTGCTGTGCAGAGAAATTAACACAGCATTGTAAGTCAACTGTACTTCAATAAAATTTTTTTGGAAAAAGGTGATTGTAATTGGTAGAGAGTTTAGGGCTCCCAGAGGCAGAGGAGTCGTATTTCTGTTTAGTTAGTCATGGCTTAGCTTGGGATCCAGAAGAGAACGCCTCCCACCGCCCACCCCAGGATGTGTGAGGCAGGTGCCCAAGGCATGATGGCGTGGAGAGGCTTCCATTGGAACCCTTCAGTAGAGACCCGGAACTGAGAGTCACAATGGGTTCAAACAGTGCAGGATTAGACCCAGGTATTCAGTCCACAACTGGAGTTTACCTTTGGAAGTACTCTTAGTTGCCACACTAATGCCAGGCCACACTTTCCTGCCCTTATAAAAGATGCTCTTGCTGCATCCCGACTGCAGATATTCCTGGCCAGAAAGGTTGTGAAGATACAGAATCGTGCATCTGAGGTCAGCGACCAGCACACCCGCGTGACCAGTGAAGTTCTCACATGCATTAAGTTAATTAAAATGTACACCTGGGGCTTCCCCAGTGGCGCAGTGGTTGAGAGTCCACCTGCTAATGCAGGGGACACGGGTTTGTGCCCAGGTCCAGGAAGATCCCACATGCCGCGGAGCGGCTGGGCCCGTGAGCCATGGCCGCTGAGCCTGCGCGTCCGGAGCCTGCGCTCCGCAACGGGAGAGGCCACCACAGTGAGAGGCCCGTGTACCGCAAAATAAAAAAAAAAACTGTTAGTGTTGAGGGACATAACTTGGTAGAGACACTCTGGAGGGCAATTTAACAGTATCTTTTAAAATTAATGATTGCACAAACCCCATGACCTGCCAGTTTCATTTCTCTGTTGAGAAACATTCTCCTGTGCTGGAGGAAGCACATATACAAGGATGTTCATTGCAGCACTGCTTATCGCAGCAAACCCAGAAACACCCTAAATGTCCATTGTTGGGGAAAGGTTAAAGCGTCCAAGAAGTATTGGATAATATTGATGTAAAAATCTCACCCCAAAATCTATATTCTACATTTTCTATTGGTAAAACCAGGTTGCAGAACACTATGTAAAATGCAGTATCATTTATGGAAAAACACGCACACAAATACAATATGTTTTCTATGGGTAACTTGCATGTGTACCTAAACGTACTTTAAAAAGTTTGGAAGGTGATGGTAATCACCTCCAGGCATAAGGGGGGTGAGGAGGTGTAGGGGGTCATCGATACTATTTTATTTTTTTTCCAAGAAGAATGTATTCAGGTGTTTTCAAAATTAATTTTAATATAAAATTTATGGGAGAGCTTCCCTGGTGGCTTAGTGGTTGAGAGTCCGCCTGCCGATGCAGGGGATGCGGGTTCGTGCCCTAGTCTGGGAAGATCCCACATGCCGCGGAGCAGTTGGGCCTGTGAGCCATGGCCGCTGAGCCTGTGCGCCTGGAGCCTGTGCTCCGCAATGGGAGAGGCCACATTAGTGAGAGGCGCGCGTACCGCAAAAAAAAAAAAAAAAAAAAAATTTATGGGGGCAGCTCTCTAGAAATCCTCATATGAGCAACTACTTCCATCTCCAGTTCCAAATGGGTCATGTTGTTTTCTGCTTCTGTGAAGATGTTTGGGGAAATTGGGCCTCACATACAGTAGGGACCTAGAACAGAGGCAAACAGAAAAGGAGCCAGGGTTGGCCTCGGTGCAGAAAGTCTCCTCAGCGAGACAAGTGAGGGCACTTGTTCAGAGCCTGGAATTTGCAGCCAGGCTCTGCTGCTTACCAATCATATGACTTATACAAGTTTCATACCCTTTCCTGGCCTCAGTTTCCACCTCTGTGACAATGCGAACAATAAAGGAAACTACCGCATAAGAGGGTCGTCAGAGGACCAACCCAGCTAAGTAAAGCCCCTGGGACAATGGCTCAGAGGAAGTTAGCAGTTTCTGTGATGACTCTGCTGAGATGAACAGGGAGAAGGGCTGCTGTGAGTCCTTTAACTCCAGTCAAGTGCAGGAGGACAGGGCAGCCTCCTGCTTAAGCCCTAACAGAAATTAAGGATACCATTTAACACATGAATCACCGGCTCCCTTCCACATACTTTACATGTAAATACTAACTCATTTTATCCTATGAGACAACAATTCTATAAGACTGGCCCTATTATTATCCCACAGCTCCAGAGCGGCTGAACAAGTTGCCTAAGATCACAGAACTAATAAAATGGTGAAGAATAACAATAATGATGATTACAATAAATATCTTACATTTGTAAGCATTTGAATTAGAAAAATCATCTACTTGGTGGCAATGGTTAATACAGCACACATTATTTTGGACATTGTCCTGTGTAATTTGGATTCTGGGCTTTTCCAGGGATAGAGTAGTGAATCTGAAATGGTTCGTGCCTTTGAAGGGGGCTCATTTGAGTGGAACAGCCAGATGTGTGCTTGGTGGGGAGTGGGGGCAGAGGGTGGGATCTAGAGACACTATCATGAAGGAGAGGATGTCTCAGCTGGGCCTTGAAGGATGAACAGAACTTTAAAAGGGCAGGGGCAGTGATGTGAGCAAAGCTGCCAGGGGATGGACATGTCTGGTCTATCTAGGGACTGTAGGTTTAGCCCCACCAGGCTGGGAGGGTGGAAGCCAACCTAGGACTAGAGGAGGGGACACAGAAGGAGATGAGGCTGCAAAGTTGCTGATGCCAGATCACAAAGGAGTTTGGCTTGAGGGTAAAGAGCCAAAGCAGTCCTGAGTTTTCCAAAAATTAAAATGTGTGTTTCAATATAAAAGTAATCCATGCTCCTCAAGGAAATTGGTAAGCAGAAGAAAAATAGGGAAAGTAAAATTAAATATAGAAAATTCCAATATCCCCCCCATGAGTCTGGGCCACAGTTGGTCATATCTTTCTTCAATCTCTGCCATTGTTTGTCTGTGTTATGCTGTAAGGGAGCCCCAGACAATAACAATAACCAGGCCTGTAAGTATTCCTCCTCTGCAGATAAGAAAATTAATACTAAGAGGGTTTATCTCTGCTCGCTTTTCCCTAGATTTCCCTGAGCTACCAAGTCCTCCCATACCTTCTTCCCCAGGTTGTCTTTAGGGGATATGCTTTATGTTGTGCCTCTACTCAGGATTTGTGCCTTTTGGTTCACTGCTGTATCCCCAGGGCCTAGAACAGGGCCTGGCCCAGAGTAGGCCTCAGGAACTATTTGTTGAATGGATGGATAAATCCTCTCTAAGGTTCTGAATACAACTGGCATCCCCCTGGTTGTTGTTGAACTGCTCTTACGACCCCAGAGGCAATTGTTGATGGTTATCAACATTCACCCTGGGAATGATTTCCTTTCTCTTTCTTCCTTCTCTCCTAACTCCCTCTTCTCCCTCCCTTGGCCTCCAGGAAAGTGATGTCTCCAGGAGAAGGAGGAAATTACCAACTCACCTCCACATGCAGCCTCATCACTTACCTCTCCCATGGTGATGTGTGTTAAAGACTTCAATTGTATCAGCTTCTCAAAGGCAAAGGGGAAGACAGCTGTACGAAACCTGTTGCCAGTGTGCTGGTTGATGACCCAGCATAAGCACATGCTCAGAGACTTCAGACACTCGGTGAGAAAAAGGGGAAAGCAAAGCCCTACTCCATAGGGAATGTTCCCCAACCATTCTTCAGTATATTCCAGGATCTTTGGTATAACCAGCATCTGAAAGGAAAAAGGAGTTTGGATCATTCAGACTTCCCAAGCCTGCTTTCAGGCAACACCATCCCAATATGCACCATGTGTGAGGTCCTCAAGTCAAGGGAGGGGGCTTATTGAACGGTCACAACTAACTCAGTCCTAATCCTGCACTCCAGAAGGTTGCAGTCCAGTCAGAGTAGGCTTAGGAGTTCAACTGACCCAGATCAGAATCCCAGCCCCACCACCTCATAGCTGGTCCTAAAACCAAGCAGGATCCTGTGGGACTCCTGGACACAGAAGCCTTTCTGTGTCCCCCGTTTCTTGTTTGTAGGAAATAGGCTTCAGCCTCCATGACCTTCCCTGAGTTCCAAAGGGCGAGTTCAAACAGTTGCTAATGAGGGAAGGGAGGGGATGTGGAGACAAGGGAGGAACAGCCAAGAAACAATAGTGCAGCCTTGGGGCAGGGTCCTTGTTCTGCCTCAAGGGATACACACAACAATATCTTTGAGCTCTTCTGCAGAACTAAAACCCCCAATAAATGGAAGATGTTAGCTACTTGATGAAGCATTCTTCATTCCAGAGAGAAGGTCACAGTTTGACAACCTTGAGAACCACAGGAGCTCATCAGGATACCACCTGAGGCCAGATTAAAGGAATGCAGGCCCTGCACATACCCTGATCCTTGTCAGCAACCTCGCCCTTGAACCATTGCTATAAAACTCCTCACCAAATCCCCCCCAAAAGGGACACCCAGTTTTGAGGGCATTAGCCCACTGTGTCCCCCTTTGCCTTGCAAAGCAATAAAGCTCTTCTTTTCTACTTCTCCCAAAATTCTGTCTCCGAGATTCAATTTGGCACTGGTGCACGGAGGCAGTTTCAGCATCAGTCCCGACAGGAAACAGAGGACAAAAACAAATGGGGTAATTCAGGAGTTAATAACAAGACTATTTACAAAGGTGTGGGCAGAACTGAGGAAATTCAACAGGGATGGAGAAGCACCCTGGAGCTAGCAACAGCAGGGAACTAAGGGGAGGAGACAGGGTGAGGTTACTGAAACCCAGAAGGAGAAGGTCATACAGAAAGGCCCCCTCATTTTCGGATCTGGTCACCAACGTCCAGTGACAGGAAGGGAGGCAGTCAGAGCAATAAATATCTTGCCCTCACTTTCTCCTTCCCTCCAGCCTCCCGTTAGAATTTCCCACTGGTCCAATCCAACCAGAAGCCAGAAGCAGGGGGACCCCATTGATGTGATCCATAAAGGTGCAGAGGGCGGTGCAGAGAAAGGTGGAGAGTGGATCTGGAAGGACAAATGGAGAATATGCAGCACACTAACTGTCACCCAAGTCACTTATCTCTGTGTCAGCTGTTGCTTCCTCCTAACTTACCTCCATCCTTCCCTGAGCTGATAACAGCGCCTCAGTTTTCTTCTGGGGAGACTCTCGCCTGCCCCAATGCACGCAGTCTAGGCTGGATTGTCAGTCAAAATGCTCCACTGCTGGCCAACAGGTGAGCACGTGACCCCAGCTGGGACAGCCAGACTCACTGTCTGCAGTGAGAATCTTGGGCTGAGGAGCTGATAGGAAATAGTGAGCCCATTCATCCCAACCATGGTACATGGAGGAGACCTACATGCCCAGAGCTGCTCAGCCATTTCTCAAAGCAGCTCGTGTATACTGAGCTGGGCCGAGTTCTAAGTGTTTTATATGCTTAACTCATTTAATGTCATCCTATGAGGCAGGTAATTTCGGGCTCTCCATTTCACATGTGAGGGTTTCTATGAGGACTACGGCTGAGAGTGTCATGGGGTTCACGAGGAAACCAAGGCACAGAGGAGGTAAACAAATTGCCCAAAGTCACCCAGAAATTAAGTGGCAGAACTAAGGTTAGAACCCAAGCAGTGGCTGCAGAATTCACACTTCTAACTACTACTAGCTCCACTGTCCCCAGAAAGTTTTCATTTTCTGAGCAGCAGCTGAGAGACAAAGACATCCCCAATTCTTGGCATGGATTTCAACATGCTAACCTCCAAGGCCTGGAGTCCCAAAACCTCCCCAAGCCTGCCAATTACTGGCCCCAGAACACTCGCGGCAGAGAAGCAGCAGTCCTGGAATCGCAGCATCACTCGAAGCATTGAAGCTTTGTCAATTCCATGCCTTGAGACTTCTTCTTCCCAAAGGAGACGAAGCCTTGAAAAGAGGAAAATTGAGGCAAATGAAATCTCTTTGTATGTGTCACCCAATTGTCCTAGTTCTTGCTAGTCTAGGGTCTTGGGCACAGAAATAATCAAACATAACACAAATAGAGAGAACAATATAGGGTATCTCCCCAGATATGCATTCCCCAGCTTTAAGAATTATCAACATTTGACATTTTTATTTCATCTCTCCTCCCCTCCACTTTTTTCTTTTTCTGCTAGAATATTTCAAGCAAATCCAAGAGATATCATTTCATCTATACATGCTTCAGTGTGTATCTCTTCCAGATAAAGCTTTAAAAAACCTCATAGTAACCATAATAACAATAGTTATGAATTAATAACTATTCATTATTAGTAACTATTAATTAATAGTTGTATATTAATAACATAGTAAGAATAATTCCTTAATGGCATTTAATCCAACTTTCTCTAATTATTTCAAAAATATGTTCTTACAGTTGGTTTGCCTAAATCAAGATCCAAATAGGGTCCACTCATCGCAGTTAAAAGACAAATCTGATAGGCCTCTTGCATCTCACTTTAATCTGTAACAGTTACCCTTCCTCTGCATTTTCTGCCATTTACTTGTCAAAGAAACCGAGTTATTTATCCTGTAGAGTTTTCCACATTCTGGATTTGACTGATTGCATCCCTGTGGGTCTGTCTAACATAAATTTCTATTCCCTGTATTTCCTATTAAACTGCTAGTTAGATCTAGAGGCTTAATAAAATTCAGAATTCAAGTCAGCTGGCAAAAATACTTAATAGGTGATGTAGTGTATGTCCTTTTGCATCACATCAGAAGACGTACAACGTCTGCTGTCCCACTTTTAGTTATGTTAAGCTTGATCAGTGAGTTAAGGTGTGTCAGCCTGATTCATTCATTGCCCAGTTCCCCATCACTGATGATCGTTGCCTACATCCACTTCCACTTCCAACAGGACTGGCAAAATGGTGATTTGTCTAATTCTGTCATTCCTTTTCTATTTAGTAGCTCGAATTTTTTCTGTAAAAAGTAACTTTCCCTCATCAACTATTTTGTTACCCTGAAATACAGTAGGTTGAGGAAACCGCCTAAGGCTTTGAATAATGTCACTCTTCCATTTTATATGCAAATTAAGATTAATAAAACCCAGAACTCTGACCTCCAAAAAGTGCCCTCATTTATTTCAAAGTCCCCAAAAGGGTGCCCCAGTGTTGGATCATCCAACCAAAACTGTATCCTTATTTTGACATCCCAAGCTAATGATGCCTGGGAGGTTTGTGCTACACCAGCCAAACAGAAACACCAAAAACATTTCGTTTGGGTTTCAAAACATTTCATTTTTTTCCAGAAAAGCATCAAAGAACTTATCGTGAAAAAAATTAAAATTATGTTGACTTTCTTACACTTCTTTTCTATTTTGAATTATATTTGAGGCCGAAACAGGGGACTGGACAATAGTCATTGTGATATTCAAGGCTTCCAGCATCTTAATCTGGCCCTTGGATGCCTCCCATGCATCTGCAATGCAATCTGTCAGCTGCAGGCACCGTGCTGGCATCGGCCCTTGGACTTCCTGGCTCCTGCGCCCCTATGTCCGGTTCCACTGTCTGGAAAGCGGTCACCACTGCCCATGATGAGAACATCAAGGACTACGCCAAGGGACTCCAGATGCTCCCGGAAGGTGCTACTCCTTAGACTGTGAGAGCACGGTGGACAGAACAGCCTCCCTTGTTTGGCCACCCTTTGCTGCCAGGGCCTGGCAGCAGCACTGTTTTTGCATGTTCTCAAACAGCTCTGTCAGCATCTGGGTCTCATGCTCTGCCCAGAATCTCACCAAGTCTCTCATGGCAAGCAGTTCTAGCCCTTTCTACTCTTTACCCTCCAGCCATGCCTACTCATGCCTAGCCTAAAACCAGAAGGGAACCAATACCATGAAAATCTTTCTGTCCTACTTTCTCTCACCTGCAATCAAAACTCCAGGCCTCTTCTTTCTTCCTGAGTAATGAAAACTACACCATCCCATGTCCACCTATGTGGACCAGATAACTTGAACAGCCTGGGCCCTAGCTCAGCAAAGCAAAAATGTCCCCCCGGACACCTGTCTGTGTTGGAGACTTCTATTACTTGTAGATGATATTACTCAGGACAGACCGTGGAGCCACATCTCCTCATTCCAGCCCTAACCCCACACATAACACAATCCACAGAGACAACAAGCTCTAGAGTTGTTTCTATTGATACTTTGACTAAACAAATCCAAGTTTTCCGTAGCCTGCCCACAGCTCTCCTAGCAACTCTATCAATTTCTGGCCATGATTATTAGACTTAGATTCAAGAGACTTGGTTTCAAATTTCACCTCCTCCATTCATTAGCTATGTGATTCAGGGAACATCATTTCATTTCTCTTCATCCTGGTTCTTCACTTGTAAGTTGGGGAAAATAATATCTGCCCTGTTTATTTCATAACCCTATTGTGATGGTCAAAGAAGACAATGGATGGGGAAATGCTCTGTAATTGTAGAACAATAAAAATGTGAAGAATTATGAGGGTCCTAAGGATGAAGGTGATGGTGGTGCTAATGGTGATGCTGCCGAGAGTGGTGGCAGTGATGATGGTGACAGTTTGTCAGCATGTCCTTATAGAATCCAAAGCCCTTTTGAAGGATTAGGGAAGACACACCCCAGAACACCACCTGTTAAATGGAGAACATATAGAAAGAAACCCCTCTAAAAGTGTGAATGCATGGATAATTACCTTTCCAAAGAAACATCCAAAAAATGGAGTGATTGCAAAAGTGTTGGCAGTCAGGCCTTGTGAGTTATAGAATTCAAAAGGCAGCATCAGTGAACAGGAAGTGAAGGGAAGTATATCAGGAGATCTTGGGCTTCCCCGGTGGTGCAGTGGTTGAGAGTCCGCCTGCCAATGCAGGGGACACGGGTTCGTGCCCCAGTCTGGGAGGATCCCACATGCCACGGAGCAGCTGGGCCCGTGAGCCATGGCCACTGAGCCTGCGCGTCGGGAGCCTGTGCTCCGCAACGGGAGAGGCCACAACAGCGAGAGGCCCGCATACCGCAAAAAAAAAAAACAAACAAAACAGGAGCTCTTGTCCTCACAATGGTTAGGGAAGAACAAGCAAGCTAACATTTAACTGATTGCCTGTTATGCATCTGGCATTTTCCTACGTGCTTTACACTGAATCTATTACCTCTTGATTCTTACAACAATCCTATGAAGGACCATGAGTTTAATTTTTTATAATTTACTATTTTATATATAAAAACACAGGACCCTGAGAGGGTAAGTAACTCATCTGACATCATAGCTGGTAAAAGGTGAGATTCCGACCAGTATCTGACATTATCCAAAAGGTGCTCCCTGGAAACTTTTCTTTTTTTTTTCCCCGAGTAAGTCTGAGAAGCAATGGGTCAAAGTTTAACCAGTTTCTGTATTCTCAGTGTCTTCACTACACTGATTTTCTTTATAAATCTCTGAGACCTGGAGACAGCATGCAACAGTTCACAAGCTCCCTGACCACTGAATGCTCTTTTCAGGGAGGCTCTGAGGGGACCACCATTTCCTGGAACACATTTGGAAAATGCCATCTACACCTGGGGTATCTCATAAGCAGCTAGAGGTAGTAACAGGAGTACAGGACATTTCAAATCACTCATTTTCCCCCATATGATCTTCCTATCACCTTGTAAGGTGGGTGGTACCGGAAATTTAATCCCACAACTAGTTAGTGGTGGCTCGAGGATTAAGAACCTGGGCCACTCACCAAAATTTAATCATCAGTGACACAGATAAATGCTTGATCCACAAAAAAAAGGCAAAAGGGACAAGAAGCAGTAATTTCTAACTTCTCAGAGCCCTGGGCCCCCAGGCAAACCTGATAAAAGATGCGAATTCTTGTTCCAAAAAAAGAGCTCTAGCCCATACATATAAAATATGTAAATTATTTCTTAACTCCAGATTAAGAACCTCCAGACTAGAGTGAGGCCTCATGCTACAAAGGAAGAACTGATATATTTTGGCTGTCTGAGGATGGACCACCCCTAAACACACACGTTTAAGCAACTCTGGTCACCATCCACCAAGACGTGTCTTTAACCAACCCCACTGGCTTAACCAACGTGACTTTACCTTTGGGCATTTGGGGCTGAGGCATCGTGTACTGTCATCATGTACTGACAGCTGGTGTTCTCATCTAAGCGTTTCCGTAAACCTTGGATCATGACTGGGCTGAACCATGACAGCGTTAGGTAAGAGAACAGGCCAGCATCATCCAGGGGCTTGGGCGCAGGAAACCTAGCAGAGAAGTCACAGGCAATGTGGTCACACTAGGATGTAGGCGCCAGAGGTAGACAATTAAGTCAAGGGCAAGATTTGGAAGGGATGAGTGGTAACTATGTAAAAACCACAGTGTGGTCATTTGGATATACAAAAAAGGATTTTTTTTCATGACTATTATTTGTGATAGTTAAAAACTAGAAACAACAAAACACCCATCGATAGAGGAATGATTTAAAAAGAAAGAAAACCGGTATGGTACATCTTGTACCGTAGCGTAGAAAACAATGCAGAAGGGCCTAAAAATAGAGATGATCTACATGTAGAACATGGAAAGAGCTCTAAGAATATTAAGCAAGAAAAAAAAGCCACTTGCAGATGAAGAAATTTATTTAGTATGTTTTTACTTATATAAAAAAGGAAAAAATAAGTGAAGGCAGACAAAACAATATATATATATCTATTTTACATACAATATATGTCAAATTGTATGACAATTTAAATCAAATCATTAATAGTGTTTGAAGTAGGGATTAGAATTGGCAAAGAAACAGGAAAAGAGATTCTCATTGTTTTAAGTTTTCTGTTTTACTTATATAACTTCCACAAAAACAATAAAAATGAAGAAAAGTAAATAAGAATGATAAGGTCGTAATCTCTGGGAATGATTCACAAATACAGAAATAATGATTGGATTAGGGTGTTGAGATCGTGCGCAATTTCTACTTTTTTTTTTTTTTTTTTGGCTGCACCTTGTGGCATGTGGGATCTAGTTCCCTGAGCAGGGATCCAACCCAAACCCCCTGCATTGGAAGTGTGGAGTCTTAACCGCTGGACCACCAGCGAAGTGCCAATTTCTACTTCTTTTTTCAAAATTGCCTTTAATGCTAAATAATTTAATATGAAGAAAATTCAATATTTTAAAAAACATTTGGGGAGAAAGACATGAAGCCAAAAATGCAAAACTCGTGGGATGTTCTTTGTTTTTGGCTATGGCCTCTTTTCTCCATGTTCTGGCCTTTTACATCCTCCCAGCCCGTCAGTAGCCATGGTTGTACATTCTGGGCAATGCTGGCCATGCCTTTGCCAGAGATGCTGGAGAGAGAAGGACTGATGGGAAGATGAGACATTGCAGCAGATGTATAGGGCCATCTGTGATCACAAGAATAGGGCCAGAACTGATGAGCTGGCGCCGATATTCCAAAGGCCCAGCAGAAACACTGTCACTCCAAGATAAGGCTGCCCAGGTAAACTCAAGCACCAAGGTTCTTCGTGCTGGTGGAGATAAGATGCATTCGGTGGGTAACAACCTAGGTAGTATTGATAGAAGCTCAGATTTAAAAAATAGGAATACCAGTGCAGTTTGTTTGACAGCTAAAATGGGGGAGGGAAGAGGGATCTGTAAATATGAAACAGGCTCCTGGTGATGAAACGCTGAGGAATCAGACTAGAAGTGTCATGGTCCTGTCAATATATGATGCATAAATGAACGTGTGCGTGAATCTGTGGGGGGCCCTGAAACCATGGGTGTATAAATCAGAAAGTCATTTGGTGATGGTTACTTTAAACTATGGTTTGTTAGAGAAGGCTCCATGAATTTCTTAAACTCAAGTTTAAGGGTAACATCATAGGGCATGTTACCCTTAAACGGCCCTTTCAATGGCTGCCCATTTCTCTCAGAATGAAGACGAATGTACTTAATGTGGCCTGTGGGGTACACATGGTCCCCCAGAGCCTGCCCTCTGCCTACAGCTCCATCTCGTGCCACACCCACTATCACACAGGACTCTCTAGAGACACTGGCCTCCTTCTCAATTCCTGGACACATACATCACTGTGTTCCTTCCACCGCAAGGCTGGGCCTTTGCACGTGCTGTTCCCTCTGCCCAGGTCATCCTTCCCTCACTCTTGCCTAGTAAATTCTTGTTCATCCTCCAGGTCTCAGCTTCAGTATCACTTGGAACCCATCACATTGTCGCTGTTCCCTTGTCTCTCATGCCCCATATTTCTTCACAGCACCTTCCTCAAGCAGCTGTAATCACGTGTTTATCTTCGAGCCTATGAGCTTACTGTCATTCTTCCCAACATGAGGTTGGTGACGGGCAAGGATCCTGTCTGTCTCGCTCACTGTTATCACCCCACCGTCTGGCACAGTGCCTGGCATGTGTAGGTGCTCAAGGAATCCTTGTTGACTGAATGAATGAATGAAGGTGCTGGCTGTGCTTCCCTGATGTGCCTCAGGCTTCATAGGAGGTGTTTGGCTGTGGTGCGTGACAGGACGGTGTTGGGACATGATTATGTAGCCTTTGGGAGGGGTCCAGGTGTGAGGCTCTGAGGATCACTGCCCTGGAGGGTACCAACCCTCAGTCCCCCTTCAGGACTCACTTTGGCTTCGGACGGAAGGGAATCATGGTTCTCCAGGCAGCATCGTACTTCCCCATCTCTGGTGCCTCAGGCTCCCTCACGTGCTGGCTCCAGGGGCTGTCTTCAAGAGAGAAAGTTTTCTTGGGAAAGAAAAAACAAAAGGCCATCAGTTTCAGACTTCACAAATACTGTCCTGAGGGAGTGAGGGACCAGCCACCCAAGGAGGGTGGATCTTTCCACATCCAGCCTTCTAGAGAACGGCTGCCAGAGTCAGATAGAGAAAGACAAATACTGTATAATCTCACTTATATGTAAAATAAAAAAACATCTACCCAACCAACAGCGAAACAAAAAGCCTGAATGCTGGGTGCCAGAGCTGGGGGGTGGGGCGGGGAGGATAGGCAAAATGGGTGAAGGTGGTCAAAAGTACAAACATCCAGTTATAAGTCATGGGGATGTGATGCACAGCGTGGTGACTATAGTTAATAACACTGCATTGCACATTCGAAAGCTGCTAAGAGAGTAGATCTTAAAATTCCTCACAAGAAAAAAAATATTTGAACTATGTGTGGTGATGGATACTGTGGTGACCCTTTCATAATATATACAAACAGCAAATCATTACGTTGTACCTCTGAAACTAATATGATGTTTTATGCCAATTATATCTCAATAAAAATAAATAAAAGAAAGGTTGCCAGGCAGGGAATGAGCAATGGGCTGAGAGTCAGAACAACCAGGTCCCAGCTCTGGTTCTGCTCCACGTCAGCTGGGTGACTCTGAGGGGGTGTCACTCCACCTCCTGGGCTTTTATCTGTCGATAAACACTCTAGACAAGAAGAAAGGGTGCTATTTTTAGTCATCCACAGAATGCAAGACCAAGTCACCCTCTGAGGGTAAACTACTAAAAAGTAATCAAGAAGTAAAAAAGTTAATCTGAAGACATTACATGTTACCCTTTTGACAAAGTGGGAAACAACTAAAATGAAAAAGATATATCATTTCTAGGACTTCATATAGAATAAATAACACTCTCTTGAAAGCACAGCAAGGGATCTATGGGAAGAGATTCAGAATAGTGGTTACTTCAGGCAGGGAGAGTTGGGAAATGGGATGGGTGGAAGACCAGTAGCTGGATGTGATTGTTAGGGTAGGAGCTGGTGAGTTGGTGATGAGTTTATTGGTACTTATTATATTATTATAGGTAAATACATAGATAAATAGGTGTGTGATAGAGAGACAGACAGAGATAGAGAGGGATAGTGGCAGACAGATGTATGAGCCATGAATGTGTATCATGACCAAAGATTATGATTCATCTAATTGTGGAAGCCAGCGTTCCATTAAAAAAAAATCAAAGTTGAATAAATATAGGACAAAATTCTTTGACCTAGTTTATGACCATTGAGAATATCCTGTCAACTCAGTTTCCTGGTGTTTTGATGCAAAGGAGATCTACTTACATAGCTTAAGTCCTGAAACCATGTCATCATCTATATCCAAGCCGAGATTCACAAGGTCACCAGAAGACCTGGCGACCCAGTATATCTTCCTTCTGGTCATTTTCAGATGTCCTGCCAATTCTTTGTTTCCCAGAATCAGAGAATCTGAAAAGGCAACAGGTAGGAGCAGATTAGATAGAGCCCTAAGCAGCCAGGAGAGGGGGGCTATCACCCAGCAGCGAGTATACTGGGGGCTGTTGTCACAGCACCTGCTCTTCCTTCGGCTGGGAATGGGCTTGGGTCCCTCTCTTTAAACATCTACTTGGGTCTCAGCCCAAGATCACCTAGGGAAACCTCAAACCACCCATTCCCAACCCACATCCTTGGGCCAGGTCAATCTTCTTAATATATTCAAGGCCTGCTCCTAAAACCATGCTTCTTCTTTTATCCCAGTTTGTAATTGTCCATTTAGGTGAATCACTGATTTTTTAGAGTTCATTTCCTGCACTAAACAGAGATCCTCACGAGGGCAGAGACATGTCCACTTTGCTCACTATTAAATCTCTGGGGCCTAGGGATCTCCTAGGAGGAGAGCATGCGCTCAATAAATAAGTGGTGAATGGATGAATAAATAAATGAAAGAAATGTGATTTTGCCATTCTCTGACTTGGTTTTCACAGACTCAAGGGAGTGGATCTGGGCACAATTTAGGAATTTTAAATAACTAAAAAATATATTAATTTGCTTTTCATTTTGCCTTTGTGAATATCTGATTCACTCCCAGAACATCCATGTGCCTGGGGCAGGAGCGGGGTGGTAATTAGTAATATTTCTGAAGGAATAGAAAGAGAAAGAAAATGTACAACAGGGCTGGCATCATGGGGTATGATGGGTGTCTCACAGGGCCCCGTACTCAGAAGGGCTCCAGGCTTGGTTTAATGCTCTGTCCGTCACCATCATGAAATTCTTCATAATTTGAACAAGGAGTCCCACAATTTCATTTTGTACTGGGTCCTGCAAATTATGTAGTCAGTCCTGGTGTTCAGATACAGCTTTTGACATTCAAGTATTGGATTCTGCTTCAAGTAAACAGACCTAAAGACTAGCCTATTCTCTTGGAAGAAGATTCTCTAAATTCCTTTATTCCATTCCTTCCCATCTCACTTCCTTTTAGCAAATCACACCCAAATCTCGTGAACTCAGTTTCCGGAATTCTCCTATAGAGCCTACAAGATAGACTCCTGGGCTTCCCTGGTGGCGCAGTGGTTGAGAGTCCGCCTCCCGATGCAGGGGACACGGGTTCATGCCCCGGTCTGGGAAGATCCCACATGCCGCGGAGCGGCTGGGCCTGTGAGCCATGGCCGCTGAGCCTGCGCGTCCGGAGCCTGTGCTCCGCTACCGGAGAGGCCACAACAGTGAAAGGCCTGCGTACCGCAAAAAAAAAAAAAAAAAAAAAGATAGACTCCCCAGCCATGGCACCAGGCCATAAGGTATACAGTTGGCCCTCCGTACCCACACGTTCCGCTATCAGGATTCAACAAACTGACGATAGATAACATTCGGAAAAAACAACCCCCAAAAACCAGAATGTTCCAAAAAGGTAAACTTCAACTGGCACAGGAAACTATTTACATAGCATTACATTTACAGCTATTTACATAGTATTTACATTTTATTAGGTATTATAAGTAATCTAGAGATGACTTAAAGTATATGGAAGGATGTTCTTAGATTATATGCAAATACTACACCATTTTATATAAGGGACTACAGCATCCTTGGATCTTTGTATACACAGCGGGCCTGGAACCAATTCCCCCTCTGAACTGAGGGGCAACTGTACAACTGTGATGGTAGCAGTGGACCTTTCAGGGGTGATGGAAAATTAAAAAGAAAAGGAGGGATGTCAGGGAAGAGAGGCTGTCACATATTTCTTGTTTAAGACTGTGGGAAGAGTCCAGTTTCTGGCTGCTATGAACCAGCCTAGGACACAGACACATTAAAGCGAAATTGGCATGATTCAATGGAAGGAGGCCCTGGGGTAGGACCATGGTGTACTGGTGTGCAGTTTATTCACTACACAAAGGTTCTCAGTGGAGGTAATGGGGAGGGGGAGGGGAGGCAGCAAATTCTAGATTGCTAGTCATGCACCCTGGCAAGGGGCTGTGTCCTCGGTCTCAGTAGTGTGCTGGTAAACGTGTGTATTGGTAACTAACCTGTGGTTCCAATTGGTGTAGTTCCAACATAATTGTTACTTGACATTTTGGTTTGTGTTAATGAGTCTCTTTGCTGAAGAGTTTTCAAATACTGAAAGAATATTTTCTCGTTTTTTGTGCTCTTCACAATGTAATGGCTACAAGCACCACACACTTGTTAATCTGCATTATTAACACGTCCTGAATTTATTTCTTAAGTCTAGACAATCAATAAAATAATAAAACAAGCCCAGATTTGTAGTCTTTGCTGATTTTTGTGGTGTCAATATTCCCATCCTGGATGATTTCAAGCTACCAACATGTTGGGAAGAGAGGCGCATCACGAAATCACTGTACGGTTATCTCCAGGATACAAGTACGGTAGATGTAAATAACCTCAAAAGTATGAATAGTAAAATGTAGTGAAATAATTAGGAAATGACAGATTTTTGAGTATTACCTTTGCCTTTGATATTATTAATTGTAAGTCTATATAATTTAATTTTAATGTTTGTGTTTAACAACTGGGTTCTCAAAATTCCTGAAAATTTGACAGTTTGTTCTTATGAACTAGCATCTTAAAATGGTAAGCCTAAACATTTATGTTCTGCTAATTAACCAGCAAGTAGTGGCTCATGAGGAAGACCTGATTCTTAGAGAACAAATACAGAAATTAGATTTTTCCTCACCTTTCAGTTATAGTATGATTTGCCAACTGGTTTATTTATACACACCTGCAAAGAGATACAATGAGAGTTTTAAAGACATGAGTCCTTGTAGAAATACAGAAGTCATCCAGGAAACTAGCAACAGGGAAAAGTAAAGCAAATGAAAATGAAGGGAATGCAAATGTGTGTATTGGATATGCTTGCAGAACACAAATTGCTCATCTCAACATAACTGGAACTCAGCCACATATTGGCTTGAGCTGCCTTCCATGTCTATGAGGCCCACTTCCGCTTCCTTGAATGGCTGGGGGAATTCCGTCCAGAGTTTTCTTTGGCATCCTAGAAAAGTTCCCTTCCTCAAGAAGATAGAGCTGATGTTTCTTCATTCTAATTAGGGGCAAGCTCATCACTGTGGTCAGGCCGGGGGCCAGGACAGGACTGGGAGTAAACCAGAGAGGAAACAGATGCTTCCAGCCCTGTGCTCCCTGATCCCCAGGGGACCAAAGTCATGATTAGTTTAGACACGGGCCATTGGCATATGGGGAAACAGCCTGTGTACAGGAGGGGGGCCCTTGGAGAGAGGTAACTTTTTTGGAGGAGCTGATTTATTTCCTCATTGTTCTTACCACTTTCCCAGCAGGGTCTAGTGTCCAAGGCCAGAAGGGGCACCAGAGGGTAGGGGAGGTGCCCATGGCGAGGGGCAGAGGGCTGGAGAGCCAGGCCTGAAGAAGCTGAGATGATTAGACGGATCCCTTGCCTTCCCTGGGTAGCTGGGTAGCTATCCAGGGGCTGGTTCTCAGAGCTCCTGGAGCCCCTCGCTGGCCGTGGCCGTCTTGTTGACTGCTGAATCCCTACAGCCCAGAGCCTGGTCTTCTCTGTTCTAGAAACTGGGAAGCTCCTTCCCATCTTGGTCTTTGTCTGAGTCCTAACCTCTGCTGAGAACACTGTCCTCCGAACTCCCTGCAGAGCCTGGCCTTTCTTGTCATGGAGGTTTCAGCTCAAACACCACTTCTGCAGGGTCACCTTCCCAGACCTCCCTCCCTCATCTTGTCCTCCTGTCTCTAGCACCTTCTACAGATTTTCCTATTAGATTTCCTTTACTTATCACTTCCTGAAATTGTCATTTCTTTGGGGGCTTACTTATTTTCTGCCTACCTCACTAGACTGTAAGCCCTTTGACACCAGGGGCCTTGTCTGTCTGTTTCACTTATGCATCCGTGAATCTAGATTACTGCCTAGCACATAGCAGATGCAGAATAAGTATTTGGTGCATCAATGAAGGAAGTAGATGTAGGGCTGGTTAAAGTAGGAACCAGGAGAGCCACACGGTTGCTTAAGAGCTCACACTTAGATTCTTGATGCTTTCCCAAGTGGGCTGGCACCCCATCACAGAGATAGACTGATGGGATAGAAAGAAGGTGTTCATAAAGCAAGCAACTTAAACGTGGACCCGGTCCCATACCACACCTTCTACGGTGCAGAAGGAATTCGTATTTAAAAATAAATCCAGCTATTATTATGTGACTAGACACTCACATTGCTTGTTGTTGTTGGGGAGAGTGTATGTTAAAAGCATTAAACATGATCAAAAAATATACCACAAGGTTTATAAGATGGTTTTTGAAGTTCTTCAAAAAATGGGGCCTTTCCCCCTTGTCCTTGGGGAGGTCTTGGTGAAAAGGTAAGCTCTTGGGGAGCTGGGCCATGCATTTTTTAATCTTATATTTTTTACCCCTAGAGTCTATCAGGGGGTGAGGTACTCAGCCCCATCCAGAGAGGTGATCCAGAGCTTGTTGATTGGATCTAGGATCTCCTGCTACCAGCCCAACTGCTCTCTAGGCCCTAGCGGCTAGGGCCCTGGTCTAGGGAACATCCTTGATGACTGTTTCTCCTTCACTCGTCATGTCCAATCCATCAGCGTGCTCTGTTGAAGCTACATTCAAACATGGCTTGAATCCACTGCTTCTAGTCTGAGCCTCATCACCTCTTGCCTGGACAATCTCAGCTACCTCCTAACTGGCCTCCCCGTGTCTGACCTTAAAACCTTGCATTCCATTCTCCACACAGCAGCCAATATGACCTTTTGAAAACATAAGCCTGAAAAATTATTCCACAACCTGAAACTGCCTATGGCTTGCATAGGGTTTAGAGTAAGACCCAAACTCCTTAGCAGACTCCTTACCCCAACTCTTCACTCCTTATAAGGTCCCCTATAGCCTCCCCTCCCTCTTCTCTCCTGCTTCCCTCAGCAGGCCCCACCTCAGCAAATTCCAGGAGCAGTCTCCTCAAACATCCTAAATTCATTCCAGCCACAAAGTCTTTGCAATCATTGCTGCTTCTGCCCGAAATAGCACCCGCCTTGGCACCCACCCCACGGCCTCTGCATGGCTGCAGTATGGGGCTCAGCTCTTCAGTGAGGTCTGCTCTGACCATGTAAAGGGCGTATCGCCATCTAAAAGGATTTTCCTTGCTTATTTTCTGCTTCTCCCCCTAGAATGTTAGCTCCATGAAAGCAGGAACCTTGTCTGCTGTGTTCACTGATGTATCCCCAGCACCTAAAGTAATATCCAGTACATAGTAGGCGTACAAAAAATGGTTGTTTAGAGAATGAATAAAAGGTGGGATCACGTCAGAGAAAGAGCATTAGGCCAGAGACTCCGAGTTCCTGAATTTCTGTCTCCAGCACAGCAGCTAGGACACCTGCCTTCTCCTTTCCCTTACCTGCTGCACTGTATCAGACTCAGCTGTCTATGGGTCTGTCCCTCTGGCCAAGAGGTGCTTGAGGGTAGGACCTTGCCTTCTGTTCCGCTCTCTACCCTCCACAATCAGACCAGGGCCTTGCACTCAGCAGGCCCTCAACAAATGCATGTTGTCTTGACTAGACTTTCAATTCCCTCCTGGATTCTGACAGCATTGCTGGACTTCATATTTGGGGAAAAAATTCCATCTGCAAACTACAGCCAAACCCAAGTCAAATTCCAATGTGAAGGAGCTCCCAAGGGCCAAATCTGAAAAAATTCAAGCAATGATATACATGATAATATTGCATGATAGCCCATAAAAAACGGAATACCCACAAGTCCATACTAACATAAAAAGTAAATTATTCAATTATTGGGAAGCGAGATGGGGCAGCTTTTTCTTACAGATTTCAATTAATAAATGTAGACTTAACTCCCTACACATACTTACTACTTATAATGAGAAAAATAGTACCTTAAAGTGGAGAAACCTAGCAGATACTATTATACCTTCACCAAGGAATCACTGTCAAAATCATCATTGGTAAGACATTTCACCATCATGTATCACTAAGGCACATCACTTCTGTGGTCTTCCTGACAAAAATGTATAATGTTGATCTTGAGAGAACATCAGATAAACCCAAATTGAGGGACATTCTACAAATTAAGGGATCAATACGTTTTAAAAGTTGCAAAGCTTTGAAGAAAAAAAGAAAAGAAAGATTGAGGAGACAGCACAACTAAATGAAAAGTGGGATCGTGGACCAGAAAAAAGGACATTTGTGAGAAAACGCAAAATTTGTGGAAGTCTAAAGATTAGATAACAGGAGTGTTAGTTGCCTGGTTTTTAATAGTTGAAGGATGATTGTGTAAGATGATTACAGGGGAAGCTGGGTGACAGGTACATGAAAACTCCCTACTATATTTTTGTACATCTAAAATCAATTCGAATAGAAAGGTGCAAACATTTCAAGTGGACACAATTTACATGGGATCATCCTTGGGCATACAGCTCTGCTCTGTGGGAGCCTCTGCAGAAAGCGGAGTAGCGGGGCCGGGAGGCAGGGGTCGCCCCGGCGGGTGGAGTGCGCATCTCTTCGCGTGTGTACGGCGCGGGGCGGCGGCCGAGCCCGGGGGCCGGCGGGAGCGCGGAGCCGGAAGCGGCGGCGCGCAGGGGTGTGAGGGTTGGTAGTTGCCTTGTAGGCCGCGCGAAGCCGGCTGTCGGGCTCCCGGGGACTCTCCCGGCGCGGAGGGCCGTCGCCATGTCATCCCTGAGCCCCATCCAGATCCCCAGCCGCCTCCCGCTTCTGCTCACGCACGAGGGCGTGCTGCTGCCGGGCTCCACCATGCGCACCAGCGTGGACTCGGCCCGCAACCTGCAGCTGGTGCGGAGCCGCCTGCTCAAGGGCACGTCGCTGCAGAGCACCATCCTGGGCGTCATCCCCAACACTCCCGACCCGGCCAGCGACGCGCAGGACCTGCCGCCGCTGCACAGGTAGGCTGGGCGGCTCAGCGGCAGCGGCGGCGGCGCGGCCTCCTCCCGAGACCCGGCCCGGCCTCGGGGCGTGGGGCTCGGGGGGCCCCGCGGCGGTGTTCCGCCTCTTCAGACGACTCACGCGCCAGACGGGGGTGACAGAGGAATGCCTCGTGACCGTTAAATGAGATGACTCACGGAGTCGTGAAAGCTGCACGATTAGCTGCTCAGCATCTGATGGGAATTTCCTTTCCCGCCCCCCGGGTCTTCAGACTCCTAGGCCGGTGCTCTTAACCTTCCAGGCCCCCCTCTTTCTTTTCCTTTCTCTCTTGCCTTCCCCCACTCCTGTCTTCCTTCTTTAACTTCTTTCCCACCTCTTTTGTCCTCTTAACGGAGATACTTTGCTGCTTCACGTTTTCTCTTTTCCCGTCCCATCCTAAATTGCACCATTTCCTTATTAATTTGGGGGTGCCTGTCTAACACACTCCCTGCCTCCCCCGCCCCCTGCCTTCTCTCTTCCCCTCACTGCTTCTGTTTTCCTTCCTAAAGGGCCTTCCCTGTTCACATTGTCCCTTTTCTCCCTTTCTAGAACTTTCCTATCTTCTCATGTCTTCTCATATCGTAACGTTTCTTAGGCCCCAAGCTTACCACTGGATTCCCCTACACCGTGGCCCTAGTTGTGTGACTTTGGGTGACAGATTGAACCTGTGCTTATTTCTCTCTTCAGCTGTAATTTGGAAACTAGCAGCATCCGTCTTTTACGTGTGTTATGAAGATGAAGTGAAATCACATGTGTGGTTTGTTTTGCGCCAGGCTGGATAAATGGTTGCACTGACCAGTACTGTAGCCACTAGCTACAGAGCACTTGAAATGTGGCTTGTCCAAATTGAGATGGTAGTATTAGAGTGACCAGTTGTCCCGGTTTGCCAGGGACTGTCCTGGTTTCAGCCCTGAAAGTCCTATATCCCAGGAAAACCCTTAGTTCCAGACAAACCAGGGTGGTTGGTCACCCTAAATGTGCTATAAGTGTACACTACACACTAGATTTTGAAAATTTAGTATGAAAAATGTGTTGTTGATAAATTTTATATAGATTAAATGTTGGAATTAAGTAAAATATTAGCATTTCACTTGTCTTATTTTCTAATGTGGCTACTAAAATTACATATGTGGTTCACGTTATATTTCTACCAGACAGCACTGGTACGCAGCATGCTCTCAACAAATGCCATTATCTTCAAGCCTCCCAAGCCCCTGCCTCCTTTCCTTAACTCTTCTTGAGGTATTTTCAACTTAGAGCTCCTCCCTCGTTCACCTACAGTTATCCTTTTTTAAAATAAGGTGTAGCCTGACTCTCAGTGGTTTTGGGGAGAGTTAGGAATGTCTTATTTTTGTCCAAAATCTTGTGATTATACACTCTCCTTTTAAAGGAGAGTCCATAGCTTTGTTAAAATTCTCAAAGGAGATTTGGTTCTCCTCCCCTCCTCTTACAGAACAAAACAAAACCAAAAAAACCATAGCAGTCCATTGTTGGTCCACATTGCAAAAGCCTCGCTTTTCTCAAGCATGGAAAACATTTTGGTTTCCATCTGATATACTTTGCTTCTTGCTTGAGTGGAATTGGGTACTTTTCGAGTTTCAGTAAACTCTGACAAATTGTGTTGGATTTTGGTTTCCCTACATATGACCCCACTCCTTTAGCCTTTGTTTATTTCTCCCCTAATTTTTTGCTTCCTGTGCCCAGGTACTTAGTTGCCTGTTGAGGCAAGAGTGCTCAAGATAAGCTGTTTTGTTTTAGTTCTGCTGATTACCCATGGGTACACTGTGAATTTCGAAAGTAGATTAGTCATGTTTCAGGTTTGAGTGACTATTTGTTGGTATGATTCTGGCAAGATTTTGGAGGGTTTTTAATTTCTTTTATGTAAATTCCTCCAAAACAACTAAACTCTTCTGCTTGGAAGTAATCACTAATATCAGATGATGGGTAATCTGGTCCTTGCTGTTCATATTGCTGCCTTTGTTTTAAATGAATAGCAGTGTTAAAATTTAATCATTTAAGTTAGAAAACATACATAGAAAATTCTTCATAGAACTTCAGCATTATGAGGACCCAGCAGACCATCTCGTTATCCTAGAAATATTATTTGCTACTTGAAAAGTCTGTAGAAAGTTTGCATTGCATTCCTTAGTATTAGGTTCCAATGTCTTTTTTCTCTAATATCACCTTTAAATGCTCTTACTTTAAAAAGTTAAAAGAGCTTTTTTTAAAGTAACCATTTTATTTTATTTTGGCCCACACCCCCTTGCAGTGGAAGCGGGGAGTCTTAACCACTGGACCACCAGGGAAGTCCCTAAAAGAGCTTTAATAGTACAAGTACTGCGTTATCTATAATGTTATTTCTGTTGCGATACGCAAATCTGTCCTTTCCCAGTTACCTGCTTTTCCAGGTGGTAGTAGGACATCAGAGGGACGGTGAGGGCTCTCTTCCTGTCCCTAGTTTCCTTTAGACCATCCAGGTGACAATGCCTCAGTCTTCAGGGAGCAGCAGAAGTAATTTGTTCCCCTGGGTTCCTTGTCATACAAAGTGGCAGGGCCAGGTGTTGACTTACCTGAACCAATTCCTTTACCGTTTTGAACAGCACAGTCCCTATCTGCACGTCAGTGTGCAGGCATGTCGCCTAACACAGGAAGAGCTTTGGATAATATCCCCACAGTCTAGAATTTGGTTCCCATGCCACCTCAGACCACCCTGCTTCACTGAACTGTCTTTTTAGTGGCTCCTCAGTGACCCATTGTTTTCTTAGTGCAAATGGATAATTAGCATTCCTTATGCACTGTCCTTTCATGCATTTCAAGATTGCCCTGCAGTCTTCTCCCAGCCTTCCATTCTTCAGGGCACCTGCCTTCATTTCCTCATAGTGCTGAATGCTCAGTCCCTCTTCATTTTCTGTGTACTTCATCTCTAGGACCCCAAATTAGTTTCATTGGCATTTGTCTGACAAAAAATGAATGATTTATATAGAGCAGATACACAGTTTCATAATTTGCCAAGCCTCTCTCCATGTGTTACTGTTATTTGTATCTATTAGCACTCTTCAGCATTCAAGAAATCTGATAACACTAAGATTTTAAAATTTAGTCTTTTATATTAGCAAGTATGTAATGAATAGCTCTACTTAGATGTTCCTAAGTCTGCATTTACTCTTTTTTTTTTTTTTTTGGTGGTATGTGGGCCTCTCACTGTTGTGGCCTCTCCCGTTGTGGAGGACGCGCAGGCTCAGCGGCCATGGCTCCCGGGCCCAGCCACTCCGCGGCATGTGGGATCTTCCCGGACCGGGCACGAACCCGTGTCCCCTGCATCGGCAGGCGGACTCTCAACCACTGCGCCACCAGGGAAGCCCTGCATTTACTCTTTTTAAGGAAGGTCTGTCTGGAAGTTGCGTTTCTTAAATTCAGAAATGAACTTTCAAGAAAGGAGTGAAAATCAAAAACCCTGTAGTCACAGAAGCCTCATCTCTGGTAGAATTTGGGACTATCCTAATAGACTCTTTCCTTGTTTCTAAATCTTTATTAACAATGATGATACATTTTGCTCAAAATCATCAGATATTCAGGAAGATAAATTGGGTGACACCAAGTCAAACCCAAAAAGATGTTTCAGTGGTCCTTTCCCAGAAGTGTGTAACTTTTGCTTCCAGAGCTTTGGTGGAAATACTTCTCTTCCTTAAGTGTTGTTAAGATGTAAACATTAGATATTAAATAATAGCTGTGCCTTGCAGTATCTCAGCTATTTAGAAGCTATGTTAATAGTGTTTATTTTTATACTTCTTATAAGTACAAATCATATTGTCCATTGTGGTGGGAAAAGAGTATAATTTGTCATAAAACCTAATTCAGCTCCCCTATTGCTATTTAATATCCGTGTAATCATGGATAACTAACCTGTTTACCCTTTTTGAATCTGAATTACTCATTTTTAATAAAGTGCTACCTTCCTCACAGAGGTGAACGGTGGTGTGTAATGAAATAATACCTATGAAAGCCTTTTGTAAACTGCAGTGCAATAACCCTGTATGTTAATGGTTTTACCATTGCCCACATAGGTAGTTTTAAGTGTAGATTTCACAAATGGAGGTTGGGGGAAGGAGTGGGAAGACCCCATATTCTTTCTTTTAATATGGGCAGAACTGAAGTAGCATTATTTGGAAAAAAGATTTGGAAGATTAAGGATTCCAAGAAAAATGGAGGGCTTTAAAGTAAAGAAAAAACGAAAGAAGAGAAAAAAGCAAGTGGTTGGCAAATAGACCACAGCTATCCTCATCTTGGAAAACTGCTTTTTGCAGTAGTGCTGCTTTTAGATTTTCCCACCACTGTAGTTTGATGGTTCTCAAAAACTTATATTATCTAAGTCAGTTTCCAAATTATACAGATCTTATCCATTGTTGTCAGACTTTGGGTTAAAATAATATTTTACAACTCTGAGAGTAGTTCTCAGGAATTTCAGAAATTCTTTGAACTGTAAAATACCACAGTAATTAAGGTGTAGATTTACAGAGCTACAACCTAAATGGAAAAAGCACTACACATTTGGGTACGAATAAATGCGGATCTGTTGCAAAATCAAATTGTTGCTTTTGGTCATGCCTAATAAAGTGCATAGTAATAGAAGAACTAGGATATTTTGAAAGATGACTGAGTTGATATAAAGCCTCTGTATCATATGGATCATAGTTAGAAGGAAAGTATTAGATTAATTGAATATTTTGTTTACCTATTTTTATATGTAAAACCTAGAGCCCAACATGCAATGCAACTTGTCTAAAATAACATTAAACGTCGTCTTTCTTTCCAGAGCTTTTACCCCAAATGTCTTTCACTAGGTAGTTTGTTTCTAGCCATCTAATTATTTCACACATCATTGTTTTTTCCTTTAAAAAGGGTACATTCTTTTTATGTACCCTTTTATTTTTTTAGGTATGTTGTCAACTATAAGTGATTTAAAGCAAGAAATAATTAACATATTTAAAACCTTTATATATATATGTGTGTGTGTATATATATATTTTTTTTTTTTTTTTTTCCGGTACGCGGCCCTCTCACTGTTGTGGCCTCTCCCGTTGCAGAGCACAGGCTCTGGACGTGCAGGCTCAGCAGCCATGGCTCACGGGCCCAGCCGCTCTGCGGCATGTGGGATCTTCCTGGACCGGGGCACGAACCCGTGTCCCCTGCATCGGCAGGCGGACTCTCAACTACTGCGCCACCAGGGAAGCCCTATATATATTTTTTTTATTAGGAGGAAAAGCATAGTATAAATCCAACTTAATCTCTTTCCAGTTTGGAACATCTTCCTTTCACAGTTAGGAAAACTATTTTATTTGCTTTGTTAGAAAACTCACTTTTAGTCTTACCTTTAATCAGTGACATACCCCAAATAATTAAATTTGTTTCCTAATATGGAAGTTTGGATTTGTCTCATCTCTCTCTGGTTTCTCCTTGGCTTCTGGTTTGTAAACCCCTTAGACCAGGAACCTGGTTTCTTGTCTGTTAATGTTTCTTGTATATAGAACTGTAAACTGTTCCTGCATTGTGTAAGCATTGGTGGTTGTCATCTGCAGTGAATTATAGTCTTCGTTGGTCTCTAATCAATTTAGGTATGGCTAACTCTTTCAGGCAGTCGGAGTTGGTTTTAAGGGAATGGGAGATAGAACCTACTGTTTGATTAGTGACTGAAGAAAAGCAGCCACGACACAAATAACTCAATAAGATGATTGCCAGATCATTTCAGGTTTTTAAAGTACATGATGTTTTTTCTCTCCACCAAATTATCTTCCTAATTTTTTGGTTTAAGTTCTTGTTTAAATCGAGTTTTATCCACGTGATATGCCTGGAAGGGTGTTCAGGAAATTATATGCATGGCTCAGAATAAACTGAGTGGTGGTGGGAAGCTGAAGGTACAGACAATCTACAGAATGAATCATTTACGAGGAACTAATCAAGAATTAACTGCATCTAGAAGTGAGCAAGCTCACTAAAATATGCACATACTGTCTGTGCCATCAGTATGTTTGAGACGGGTAAGTGTAGTATTCCAATGTCACCATGGTCCCAGGGTGTTGAGAGCTCTGGTCACTTTGATTTTAGTTTCTTTCTGAAATTACAAGCTTTCCTGTGCCTGAGGGGAGAAACTATAATGGTAGTTTGGGATCTGGAAGTGTCCTCTGAACATTGATCTTTCTGTTTCGTATCACTTCAGCTTAGTTTGGATGAAGCTTTCTTTCTGTGAATTAGTTTATATGTGACTTGGTCAGAATTGCGTGATATGGAGCTAAGACTTAAAGTATAACATTTTCAGCTCGTGTTAGGTGAGGTGATTACCACTTAAACAGAACTAGGTTGACGTCTTCCTGAGATGTAGGTCTGTGACTAACTCTCCTCAGTCCATGAAAGTGTGGCCTCTGATATTTAGCCCCAGATTGAGAAATTCAAAATTCAAGGACATACGTGTTAATTCCCAGATCTGATGGCAGTTTTATAGATTGATTATGTAAAAAACCTGGCTTGGTGTTAGTAGCAAAACTGGTATCAGAAGATTTCTTAGATTGGTTTACATCACGCTGTTTAAATCTGTCTAAAATGCTCATATATATTCTGGTGTAAGATTGCCTCATTCCCAGCGGGCAAAATTAATTCCTGTATAAATCTCAGCTGCATTTACTCATGTTTCTATGCTTAAATAATCCAGATGTTTAGGAATTTCTACCTAATTTTTGAATGGCTAATTAGAATGAGATGGCCCCGTATCAGATGGTAGGGACTTGTACTGGATGCTAAGTTAAATAGAGAAATAATTCATTTGCACTTGGGACGTTCTTTGGTTTTTAATGAATTTCTCAGAAAAGGCAACCCTTTTGAGGTTTCTTTTTTTTTTTAACATCTTTATTGAAGTATAATTGCTTTACAATGTTGTGTTAGTTTCTGCTGTACAACAAAGTGAATCAGCTATATGTATACACATATCCCTATATCCCCTCCCTCTTGTGTCTCCCTCCCACCCTCCCTATCCCACCCCTCTAGGTGGTCACAAAGCACCGAGCTGATCTCCCTGTGCTGTGCCGCTGCTTCCCACTAGCTATCTATTTTACATTTGGTAGTGTATATATGTCGTTTTCACTCTCTCACTTCATCCCAGCTTACCCTTCCCCCTCCCTGTGTCCTCAAGTCTATTCTCTACGTCTGCGTCTTTATTCTTGAGGTAAGTTTCTCTTCTACCATATTGAGCATTTGTAATACTGATGTTCTGTGTTTTTCAGGATTGGGACAGCTGCACTGGCGGTCCAGGTTGTGGGCAGTAACTGGCCCAAGCCCCACTATACTTTGCTGATTACGGGCCTGTGCCGCTTCCAGATTGTACAGGTCGTAAAAGAGAAGCCATATCCTGTTGCCAAAGTGGAACAGCTGGACTGGCTGGAGGAGTTTCCCAACACCTGTAAGACTAGGGAGGAGCTAGGAGAACTATCGGAACAGTTTTACAAATATGCAGTACAAGTGAGTTGCTTTTAGTTTTTCCTTAAAACCCTCTTCGGTTTCTTTGTTGCCCTAAGATGTGATGAATTTGTTGAGTGGTGAAGTTTTCGGGCAGTATATGTTTAAATGATTTCTCAGTATATTATAGTACATTGATTTCAAACTGCTTTTGTCTGGGATTGTACCTAAATCATTCTAGGACATACTAGCCAACCCTTCCTAAACTTTTTCCAAAGAGTATTTCTAGAGTTTTCCTTATAATTTCCAGTGTCTCCAAACCAGGTAGTTATTAAACCTAAATAATCTTAAACATTAAAATACTGTACAGAAGCTATTTGTCACTAGACTATCTAGGCATCAAATTATATGTTATGTTGGTTCAGAAGTCAGGATCACACTGTGAGTGGTATGGAAGATTAAGCCCATGGTTTCAAGTATGGCTGAAACCTTGATCCTCTAGAATTCTGGGAGGGAAGCACACATTAGGCGTGCATAGGCAGGTGTTCATAGCCTATGGTATTTGTACCTGATGTGGCATTTGAAGCTACACATTGCTAGTGTGGTGAACAACAATAGAAAAATAGAAAATTTGGCACTACAGCTGCTGTGGGGGCTGAAAGAGACTTCAGTTTGAGAACCAGAGTAAGTGAATGTACTGTTCAGGAGTGAAGAAAATAGAGTGGAAAATAGAATTTGTCTTCCTTTTCCTGAGTAATCCTCCCTGAGTCTCCGTTCTTATGTTGGGCATAGCTTTATAGCTTCTTTCTCTTGTTCTTTACTTCTCTCCACTATCAATCAACAACAAAAATTTAAATATGTAAAGATTCTGTAATGACATTAAAGGGATTTTTAGAGAGAAACATCACCACTATTTACTGCCATCATGCATCCAATTTTATTTTTGCTTGTCTTCTTGTCTTGGTTCCTATTCAGTCTTATGTTTTGTTTTCTTATCTATATCTAACTTTCGTATTAAGTACTTTTATGAATTCCATTGAGTTGGGATATCATAATTTTATCATTTCTCTTCTTAGACATCAGGATTGTTTCCAGCTAATGCTTTTCTTCCATCCCCTCTACATCTTCTTCTACAGCCCTCAGCAGTAGACTTCTTCAGGAGCTTTCGGTTTCCTTCTAGCTGCTTCTCTTTGTCACCCACCTATTCATTAATCCTTTCTAAAGAAGCTTTGGGTATGCCTCTCCCCTGAGTAGAAGACTTTAACGGCTCTAGGGTAAAGTTCACATTTCTTGGTATAACGTTAAGGCCCTTCGCAACTCTAGTTACTTCCATTTATACCCAGAGTTCTAGCCACACTGTATGTCAGAGAGCTTCACATCTTGTTATTTCATGTCTCTGTGATTTTACCTTCTGTTCTGTCTGCTAAGAGTGCTTCTCCTCTGAATTTTCAGACTTGACTTATGCTTTCCCAACTCCTATAGGCTGTTAGTGCTCCTTTGCATGCGTATCCACAATCGCTTAAACATCCCTTTTAATATAATGCTTATCACGCTGTATTGAAATTTGTCTTGTAGGTCTCTTTTCCCTACCAAACTTGAATTCATCCCTGCTTTAACCATGTTACACTGAGCCCTTTATTGTGTCTGACAGATAGTTTGTACTCAATAAGTACTTGGAGAATGAAGTACTGTTTTAACAGTACTTGAAGTACTGTTTTATTTTCTTAGAATGACTTTAGGAGAAAGAGTTTTCCAATTTTATTATCTACTTCTCCCACCTGGACAGCGTCATCATAATTATGCTTTAATTCTTTTGACTCTAGGCAGGTAACAGATAGGTTCCAAAGTTACAGTGCTTTTAGAGAGGTTTGCTTATTTCTGGCATATGAAATCTCATTAGAGTGACTGTATGAGGATTTGGTACATCATCTGTGTTAGTCAGTGTGGTGTTAAGTTAGTTTTGCTGTGTTAAGTACTCCAGAATCTCAGTCACATAGCGTGACAAAGGTGTATTTCTCACTCACACTTCATGCCCCAAACCAGCGAGTGTGGTGATCTAGCAATTAGAGTCACCTCGGGACCCCAGTGGGTTGGAGATTCATTTCAAAACGTGCTTCCGTTATTGCTGAGGAAGGAAAAGGAAATGTGGCAGAGCTCTCAGTGGCTTTTGATGCTTCTGCCCAGAAGGAACTGTCACTTCCCCTCATGTTTCATGGTTCAAGGCAGGACCCATAGCCATGTACATCTGTATTCAAAGGTGAGATAGAGCAGCCCTACCATGAGGTGAAAAGGAAAGGGAAACTTTGTCAGTAGCCCCAGTGACTATCACAGTTACTGAAAGGTTGCCTTGAGCTTAATCTGTCTTAACTCCAGGCTATACCCTGGAAGTTGTTTTTTAAAAAATCATTCAGTCAGTGCTCAGATTCTAGTTAATCCAGTGTTCTTCTGAAAAACAGTATTTCAGCTACCGATTGGTTAATATAATAGCATCAACCATGTTAAATTTCCAGAATTTGACAATTACACTGATTGTGTAAGAGAATGCCTTGGTTCTTAAGAACAAGGGTCATGATGTCTGTGATTTACTGTAAAACATTCAGCAGTAATAGTGTGTGTGTGTGTGTGTGTGTGTGTGTGTGTGTGTGTGTGTGTATAGAGTTGGGGAGAGAGAAAGCAGATGTAACAAAATGTTAACAATTGGTGAATTTAGGGGAAGGATATTAGGGGAAGGAGTTTCTTGTACTATTGCAATTTTTCTATAAATTTTAATTTTTTTCCAAAGTAAAATAAAATCACAAATTTACAAAGCCTTTTATAAACATTAGTATTATCCACTTTTTTTTTTTTTTTTTTTTTTTTTTTGCGGTATGCGGGCCTCTCACTGTTGTGGCCTCTCCCGTTGCGGAGCACAGGCTCTGGACGCACAGGTTCAGCGGCCATGGCTCACGGGCCCAGCCGTTCCGCGGCATGTGGGATCTTTCCGGACCGGGGCACGAACCCGTGTCCCCGGCATTGGCAGGCGGACTCTTAACCACTGCGCCATCAGGGAAGCCCTTATCCACTTTCTGAACCATTTTTGCTTTTCATTCTGATTGACATTTTAAAAGTACTTCTCTTTTCCTCTGAGTCCTGTAAAAATGCCTGAACTCTAATAATCAGTGATTTTTCAGAAACAAAGACTTTCCCTGAGGCCAAAACATTAAACCTCTATGACAATTTGATTTTTTAAATTCACAAATAATGCCATATTTCATTAAAAAGACTTTTTTTTCCCTTGTAGTTGGTTGAAATGTTGGATATGTCTGTCCCCGCAGTTGCTAAATTGAGACGTCTTTTAGATAGTCTTCCGAGGGAAGCTTTACCAGACATTCTGACATCAATTATCCGAACAAGCAACAAAGAGAAGCTCCAGGTAACAGTGTTCCACTCTGGAATGCCACGTTGCTTTGTCACTTCCTATTGAGATCTAGATAGTAAATTTTGACTTTCAGGTAAGATACTGGAGACTCAAGTAGTTAAGATGCTTTTACGAGGCTTAAGTTGACTTTTACAGTGATTGCTTTACATTTTTGTATACTTAGGCAGTTCTTGTATTTGCATTATCAGTACTGGTAGTCTGTCAATTTGTGGAAAAAGTTAAAGCTAGAATAATAAAAAAGCTAAATATTTAATTTAACTTAAATATGTAAATATGCTTTGTCTCACTACTTTTTTTTTTTTTACGGTACGCGGGCCTCTCACTGTTGCGGCCTCTCCCGTTGCGGAGTACAGGCTCCAGACGCGCAGGCTCAGCGGCCATGGCTCACGGGCCTAGCCGCTCCGCGGCATGTGGGATCCTCCCAGACTGGGGCACAAACCCGTGTCCCCTGCATCGGCAGGCGGACTCTCAACCACTATGCCACCAGGGAAGCCCATGTCTCACTACTTTTAAAAGTGTGGAGCTGTGACCTTTCCCTTGTGTATAGGCCTGCTTTTTTAGAATTCTTCAGGTTTCTTACGTTAACCACCCCTATGATGCGATATTTATGATTTTTTGTGATTTTCAGGTTTTTTTATTTAAAGTGAAATGAGTTTCTAAGATACTTGAAAAATAATCCAAGTGCGGACTCTTAGATTTGAATGTCTTTCCTGCAAACTATAAAAGTTTTCTTGCACATTTATTTTTGTAGTACTTTTAAGCAGTCTGCTTTATTGAATCTTCGTAGAACATTAAAGTTAGTTTTCATTGAAACAACCCTCCTTATTTATTAAATAAATCCCCAGTTTATTTAATACTTCAGTCTAACAATTATACTAGCAAGTGCAACTAATGCAGACAGGCTGGGTTTAAACACAAGAATTCGGTTCAGCTGGTAGGAGCAGAGAAGGCAGGAGCTCTAGAGAGTGACCTGGCTGTAGGCTTAGCAAGGGTATTTTACTGAAGGACCAGAGAGTATTAGTCACTCAGACAAATTGTTAGTGGAGGTTGGTTAAAAGTGCTCCTAGTCTCTTGTGTATGTAAAAATTTAATATTTTGAACCTAAAGTTTGTATAGACCTAATATGTAGACTGGGCTTTAAGAGAATAATTCCCAGAAAGAGTTGACATAAAATGTGTTTTGTTCTTGCTCTTGGAACAATACATAAGGCTTCATCTTTAAATGGAAACTCAAGGTATTTTTATTCTTGTGTTTTTTTTTTTTTTTTTTTGCGGTACGCGGGCCTCTCACTGCTGTGGTCTCTCCCGTTGAGGAGCACAGGCTCCGGACGCGCAGGCTCAGCAGCCATGGCTCACGGGCCCAGCCGCTCCGCAGCATGTGGGGTCTTCCCGGACCAGGGCACGAACCTGTTTCCCCTGCATTGGCAGGTGGACTCTCAACCACTGTGCCACCAGGGAAGCCCTATTCTTGTTTTTTTTAGGATTCTGATATTTGTGTCAGATTACCTTGCTGATAATTTGGTTGTGTTAACCATAGTGTAGCTGTGAATATTGATAGAATTGTCTTTTCTACTCAATTTAAGTCATGAGTCTTGACTGCCTTGTTTTTGGAGCATGTGTTTCTGAGAGAGAGATGCTATACATTTCCTCAGATTTTAGATGCTGTGAGTCTGGAGGAACGGTTCAAGATGACCATACCACTGCTTGTCAGACAAATCGAAGGCCTGAAATTACTTCAGAAAACCAGAAAACACAAGCAAGATGATGATAAGCGGGTAAATGCTTCTTTTAATCCATTTCTTCAGGTTCCTAGTTGTTTTTGTGTGATGTGAGATTCAGGGTTTTTTTTTTTTTTTTGAAGAAAAAACATGGGGGAATAAATAAAGAAAGGAACAAGAAGAAACAAGTTCATTGTCTCTTACACTCAAGTTACTGATACAATTTTGAATTTTAGTTTGTTTCCCCCTGCTACTTCTCCTTGTCTGGATCTTTTTTTTTTCCTTTTAAGCATGTAGACATTTTCTCATTTTTTGTTTTTGTTTTGGTAATCATTGAAAGGGATAGTTTACTAAGCCATTTTTCTTTCTGCCAAACATTGTGTGATGTTTTCAGTATTTTAAAAATTGGCAAATAACCACGATGAGTGTCTTTGAGTATGACTTTTTTTCATTGTATACAGTATTAAGAACATACCACAGAATTGTTTCCTAAAAGGACTGTGTCAGTGTGTTGTGCCATAATTTGGCTTTCTTAAAAATTTAATTGTTTTTACTTTTTAAAGTTTTTTGGCTGACTTTTTTTTTTTAACTTATAAAAGTTTTTTGTTTTAACTTATAAAAGTTTCAATTTTCATATATAAACTGTTAGTCTTTTCCCTTCTTCTAAGCTTAGAGTCCTCTATCCTCCTGGGATTTGATAATATCCACTTTCCTTTTAGTTTTCCTTTTGTTGATTTTTAAAAAGTATTGAACTTTTTAACCTATATGTATTTTATTTTGCCCTGTTAATAAGGTAACGATAGCAGTTATATTTTTTCCCTTTTTATTTGACCTAACACCATTATCAAATAATCCTTCACTTCTCTATTGATTTGTGTATTTGTATGGAAGATGCGATCTGTCTGAAGACTACTTTGAGCTGTTGGTTTTACTGTTGTTATGTGTGGGCAGAGTTAGGATCAGGAAAACATATTTGATGTGGACAAGAGTGATGATGGTTCTAAGAAAGCTGTTGGAGAACCAGAAGGCTGTTGGAAATTCAGTGGAAGGTTGAGAATAATGTTACAGATTTGATGGTCATCAGCACAGAAGCGTTCCTCCATTGAAGAGAAGACATTGTGGAGACAGAAGAGCAGACGGGAAGGATTCCTCCCTGGTGGGACTAAAGAAGGAGCAGGAAAGTAGGCTGAGAATGAGAGAGATGGGAGTAGCTCATCTGGTGGTTGGTGTTCTAGAATACCATGCCATTGAAAGCAAACACCAGAAATCTGCTTGAGATCAGATCAACTCAGTTATTTATTTTGTGCAAAAGGACAAGCCAGTGTACACTCTGCATTGGGAGACAGAAAACTTACAGCTTGCTAGCAACTAATATTACCATTGCTTAAAAAGAAAGTTGCTCCAGAAAATTATCAAACAAGCAACTGTTACTTGAAAATGTAGGAATCAGAGGACAATTTTTGGAGTTTGCCTAAAACTGTCTCCTTGCCTATTCCCCGAAGAGTTCAAAGTTCTCTTTTAGCGGCTGGGGAAAAATTGCATAAAACAGTACTTTTGTCTCAGCAATGAAATAATTGATGTGCTTTTATAAAATCTCACTTAAATATTTTATTTTTAGCTTTTCATACTTTAAAATATTTTATTAATTTTGTTTGCTAATGACTTAATGCGAGAATAAAAGTATGTATTTAATATTTCTGTTTTTATAAAATAACTTTTTTTTTACTGTTTTATGTTTTTAACTTTATATATTTGAATGTATTAAATAGGTAATTTCATAGGTTAAAAAATAAATTCCGAGACATTTAAATTCAATACCATTGCTTCTCGGCCTTTTGGCTAAGATCAAGTGTAAATTCAATACCAGTACACCATTTTGCTCCAGTAATGGCTAGAGTTGATTCATGATATTAATGAGTTGAGAATTTCAAAAGAGCAGGTAGTTTTAAAATATGATAGAGAGTCATGGAGAAAGAGAACTTAAATAAGACCATTTGACTTGGCAAAGGAGAATGTTGTTGGATTTCAAAGAACGATTTCAGCACAATGGAGACAAAAACCAAAGTACAAAGTACAAATTACTAAGTAATTGGTAGGAAGGGGGAAGTGGTGGTTAAAGCCTCTTGTTGGAAAAGCAGAATATCACAAGGGAATTAAATAATGTATAACTGGAAGGGAACGGAGGTAAGATAAAATATTTTGAAAGGAGGAGGACTTTTCTGTCTGTTGACGACAAACAGAATAGAAGCAATGGTGGAAAGATTAAAGATGTTAGAGAGAAACTTTGTAGTGTAGGGGGCAAAATGGAATTTATTCAGTTGCCAAATGGTTAAGTGGTCATAAGTTTATCAAGAAATAGTGGCTGCAGTAGTAGCTCAAGAAAAGACAATTCTTAGATGTTTTAATTATTTCTAGTAGCCAGTTCCTTGCTTTTTTTTTTTTTTTTTTTTGTCTCATGCTGGTAGTGTTAGCATATATGGAAGAATCATGTCCACCTTATCTTGGTCTGCTTTTTAAATCCTGCTCCCTCCATATGTGCATGTGCGTCCTACTTTTTCTGAACTTTAGTTCCTAAAGATTTAGACTCTAGCCATAAAAATGTATATGTCTAGCTGGATACTTCGTTTCCAATTTATTTTGACATGTGGTTTTACTTCTCTACTTTATGCTTTAGGTTATAGCAATACGCCCTATCAGGAGGATTACACACATCCCAGGTACTTTAGAAGATGAGGATGAGGATGAAGACAATGATGACATTGTCATGCTAGAGAAAAAAATACGAACATCCAGTATGCCAGACCAGGCCCACAAAGTCTGCGTCAAAGAGATAAAAAGGTAAATTGTAGAAGCTGTTCGTTCACTAGTATTTTCATTTTGCTTATTAACGTTAAAAATTGTTGCTCATGGAAATGAATCTGCCAATTTGCATTACAAAGCTGAGTCATTTGTTTCATATTCTTTGATCTTTCTCCTTTTCTTAAGTTTAGTATAGTCATGGACCACTCTATTCATCTTACCTTTCCGTTGTCAACTGTTATATTTCTTATCTTTATGGCTTTCCTAATTCTCAGGTTATAGCTGTGATCTGTGGAGTGCTTTTTCCTCTTCATTCTTCCACCAGAATCTGATTCTCAAAATGTTCTTAATACTCCTGAATCAACACCACTTTCACTAGTCTTTTCCTCAAATGCTGAGTATAAATGATACAACTCTTCCACCTACTGTATGCTATCAAACATGACCACTATTGCAACTGCCTTTTCATAGTCTTTTTTTTAAATAAATCTTTATTGGAGTATAATTGCTTCACAATACTGTGTTAGTTTCTGCTGTACAACAAAGTGAATCAGCCATATGCATACACAAGTCCCCCCATCCCCTCCCTCTTGAGCCCCCCTCCCATCCTCCCTATCCCACCCCTCTAGGTCATCACAAAGCACCGAGCTGATCTCCCTGTGCTGTGATGCTGCTTCCCACCAGCCAACTATTTTACATTCGGTAGTGTATATATGTCGATGCTACTCTCACTTCACCCCAGGTTCCCTCTCCCACCCTGTGTCCTCAGGTCCATTCTCTATGTCTACCTCTTTATTCCTGCCCTGCAACTAGGCTCATCAGTACCATTTTTTTAGATTTCATATATATGCGTTAGCATAAGGTATTTGTTTTTCTCTTTCTCACTTACTTCACTCCGTATGATAGACACTAGGTCCATCCACCTCAGTACAAATAACTCAATTTTATTGTTTCATTTTATGGCTGAGTAATATTCCATTGTATATATGTGCCACATCTTCTTTATCCATTCATCTGTCGATGGACATTTAGGTTGGTTCCATGTCCTAGCTACTGTAGATAGTGCTGCAGTGAATATTGTGGTACATGTGTCTTTTTGAGTTATGGTTTTCTCAGGGTATATGCCCAGTAGTGGGATTGCTGGGTCATATGGTAGTTCTATTTTTAGTTTTTTAAGGAACCTCCATACTGTTTTCCATAGTGGTTGTATCAGTTTACACTCCCACCAACAGTGCAGAAGGGTTCCCTTTTCACCACACCCTTTCCAGCATTTATTGTTTCTAGATTTTTTGATGATGGCCATTCTGGCTGGTGTGAGGTGACACCTCATTGTAGTTTTGATTTGCATTTCTCTAATAATTAGTGATGTTGAGCATCTTTTCATGTGCCTCTTGGCCATCTGTGTCTTCTTTGGTAAAATGTCTATTTAGGTCTTCTGCCCATTTTTTAACTGGATTGTTTGTTTTTTTGATATTGAGCTCCATGAGCTGTTTGTAGATTTTGGAGATTAATCCTTTGTCTGTTTCATTTGGAAATATTTTCTCCCATTCTGAGGGTTGTCTTTTTGTCTTGTTTATGGTTTCCTTTGCTGTGCAAAAGCTTTTAAGTTTATGTCCCATTTGTTTATTTCTGTTTTTATTTCTGTTACTCTAGGAGGTGAGTCAAAAAAGATCTTGCTGTGGTTTATGTCGAAGAGTGTTTTTCCTGTTTTCCTGTAAGAGTTTTATAGTGTCTGGTCTTACATTTAAGTCTTTAATCCATTTGGAGTATATTTTTGTGTATGGTGTTAGGTAGTATTCCTTTTCACAGTCTTAAGACCATATTTTGGGCTTCCCTGGTGGCGCAGTGGTTAAGAATACGCCTGCCAATGCAGGGGACACAGGTCCGAGCCCTGGTCTGGGAAGATCCCACATGCCGCGGAGCAACTAAGCCCGTGCGCCACAACTACTGAGCCTGTGCTCTAGAGCCTGCGAGCCACAACTGCTGAAGCCCGTGCGCCTAGAGCCTGTGCTCCGCAACAAGAGAAGCCACCACAGTGAGAAGCGCACACACCGCACCATAACAAAGAGTAGCCCCGGCTCACCACAACTAGAGAAAGCCCACGCGCAGCAATGAAGGCCCAATGCAGCCAAAAACAAAGACCATATTTTGCTTAGAAATAATGTTTATTCAGTTACTATTTTCTTCCTTAGATTATAAACTCTAGAGGGTAGGGACTGTCACTTTCTCTTTGTACAAGATAAAGTACAGGGGAACCTTGATGACAGGATAGGGTACATGGATTGATTACATTTTCTGGATAATCTCAGGGTTAAATAGAAAACCCATTTTTCCTTTCCATACTTGTAACGTTGTAACTATATTGCATTTTCTTTTATGAGTGAATTGTAATCAACCTAACTGATTGCTCGGTAACTGAAGGTTTGACTTCTGAGGTTCACAGTTAAGAATATAAATGTTGTTGAGGCATATTTTATATCGACTCTGATATTAGTTAATAAATGCGGAACATCTGTTTTGTGCAGAACACCTTATTACGCACTGCATATATTTTGGAAGTTGCATTTTTTTATTAAATATCTGGTGAGCTGACTTCATCTCTGATACAAAACAATATGTAATTATTGTATTATGCATGATTAGGCACTTAAGTAAATCATGGGTAAGTGTGACTTAGACCCTCCCTGTGAGATACTGATACTGATAAGGCCATATTTCAAGGATAGAATCACATATAGTGTTCCCCACCAGTTTACAAGTATCTGTTTAAAACAAAATAATCATTTTATTAACTAGATTTTTAAAACTTTTTTCAGATTTGTTTAGCCAAAAATGCATGATATATCTGGCCATGAAAGGGAGATATACTTGGGTTTTTCTGTTTTACAGAATTTTTCTATGTTCTTGAACAGATTTGCTATGTATTCTTTCCACACAGGCTCAAAAAAATGCCTCAGTCGATGCCAGAATATGCTCTGACTAGAAATTATTTAGAACTTATGGTGGAACTTCCCTGGAACAAAAGTACAACTGGTGAGCAAACAAAGTAACACCTTTTTTTGCGGTCCGATTGTCACTCAGGAAGCTCAAGCAAATTCTGTTGAAATACTCCCCATTGACTTCCTGTTATAGTAGTTCATGATGTAAACTATTTAGAGACCAAACTTGTGTCATGTAGGTTTTAGGATGAAAAGGAAAAGAAGGTGCTTCATGGAAGTACCTTTCGCCTAATTTTGGAGAAAGTAAGATTTTCTGTAATTGGTGAAAAATGTGTTTCTCAATACCAATAGTCAGACAATAAACTTTTATATTTATGTGCTCTTTGTCAGGAACATAGGAAAACAAAACAGTTTTGAGGTAGTTGGCAGTAAGTGCCAACTCAGTACTAGAGACAGTACATCTTTTATGTTTTCTAAAGGAAATAATTACATATAAAGGCAGGATAACAGTGGAACAGTTTTACCATTTGGAAGTTTGTTTTTCTCCCACTAGAACTTATTTAAAGAGTTTAAATTCTTTTCATCTCTCTATCCTTCAGTAGAATTTTTCTACCTATCAGGAGCATTTTATACCAGTTTTCTTATGTATTTGTTATGTATTTTCTCTTGGGGTAAGAATATACTCAATCGTCTTTCAGAATCTTCAGAATCATTTTATTTGAATTTATGTCTGTTATTGGACACTCTTTTGTCAAGTTTACATACAAGGTTTGTTGAGTTCAGCAGGGGGTTGATTGCCTGAACTACTTTTGGCATAAGTATAGCTGTATGGTTGACTTTTGAAAATTGAACAGATATATTATCCTGGCTAATAAAACTCTTACATTTAAAACAATGCTAGAAATTTTGAAGCATTAGCCCTAAAACGCACGTTTATGCCCCACATGAGGTATGATATACATACTAGATTTCAGGATGTTGAATTTTTAATATTAAAAAATACTTTTCTAAAAAAAAAATACTTTTCGGTTAATCTACAGAGGACCATGCTGTCTGGTATTGAGCATTCAAAAAAATTATTTTTGTCTCAAAGAGGGCCCAGAATGAAGCATATTTGTGTTAACTATGCTGGGGCAGTGTTAAGGTTAAAACAACCCTATATTAATTAGTTTTTTTTTGATAGGCTCACTTAACACATTAATGTGTGTGGCTAAAATTTTATATATAAATGGAATGATATAGTATGTGCCCCCCCCTTTTATTGGTTCCGTCACTCAGCATAATTATTTTAAAGCTCATCCATGTTACTGCATATATCAGTAGTTGATTTATCCATTTACCTGTTGTTGGACATGTAGTTTTTTGGCAACTGTATATACAGCTGCTGTGGACTATGTCGGTAAATTTATTTCTTAATTTATTTCATGTTTACATTCATGACAGAATATTGCCCTCTAGTTGACGGTGTTTTACCAGAAAAACTGAAGCTGAATTTCTTAGTTTCATTCTTAATTCAAAATTTTCTAGAAATGCCGTAGTAAGATAAATGCAGGGGAGCATGCATTCCCATTGAATTAGCCCCTAGTTGTCACTTGGTCAGTTTGAGTTCTGATGTCTGTCTGGATCTAGCTGGGCTGTTAGGAAATACATTTTGGTTCAGATCGCTTCAGTTAACTCCTCACTCTCCATTGCCTACTTTTAAGTGAAGTGGTCCTATTCTGTGAGATTTGGAGAGGGTCCTGCTCCCTGTTAGTTTAGACCTGGGAAAGAAAGTTACATTTAAACTTTACATGTTTGGGCTTCCCTGGTGGCGCAGTGGTTGAGAGTCCGCCTGCCGATGCAGGGGACACGGGTTTGTGCCCCGGTCCGGGAAGATCCCACGTGCCGCGGAGCGGCTGGGCCCGTGAGCCATGGCCGCTGAGCCTGCGCATCCGGAGCCTGTGCTCCGCAACGGGAGAGGCCACAACAGCGAGAGGCCAACTACAGCAAAAAAAAAAAAAAAAAAGTAAACTTTACATGTTTAACTGCTCTGATTTCATTTCATCTGTGTGAAATGAAACATCTTCCATTTTGGTGTGTGTTTGATAGGTATTTTTTTGTGTCATTGATGGAGTGGTGGTAATTTCCAAACCCTGTTATTTTCTCTGTTGACAGTAGGGCTAGCGCACAATGTGAAGCAGCACATCTAGGTAACTTGGTAACACCAGGGGTCTTGTTTTGAAATTTTGGTGTTCTTTTGGTAATGTTTTTCTGTGCTTCAGGATTTATTTTAACTAATGACTTAAGAGAAATGCAGGGTGTATATAGTATAATGGCCTGAGAATATTAAAATTGCAGGTTTTATTATTTACTATTAGTAGCCTAGTAAATTGCTCTTGGCTTCCTCCCCTTCCCACTTGTCCTATTTGTAAAGTGAAATTAATTAGTAGCTAGGAATTTTTGTCAGGTTCATACAATGTAATTGTGGAGAGTTGAGGGCAAAATGTTTATTTGAATGCAGAGTGCTAGCTCCCATTCTTCACTGAAATAGCCAAGAAAATATGAAAACAAGGCAAAGCTTTTTTTTTTTTTCCTTTACAGCTCAGAGAGTTTCTGCTGGATGTGGTCAGCATTAGAGACACATAGCACTCATGTACCCATCACGAAAACACTTCTCATTGTTCATCATTTCAGTGGAGAACTGAAGATAGGTAAATTGTGGTACAGAAGTAGTCATGTTGAGCTTCTAAACCAGTACTATATAGACTTAGGTCTAAATAGTTATGAGTAAGATCATAAAACTGTGAAAATGTCTTTCATAATTCTTATAAAGGGAAGCTTACCTAAGTAGAGATTATCAAAAGCAGAAAGGAAAGCAGAGAGGAACGAGTTGGAGGAAATAAGTTTGATTTTCCATCTTGAATGGAGGGAGCCAGTAGATGCCATTTCAATCTTCTAATTGTAAATAGAAAAATATATGTTCATGTAAGTTTTAAATTTTTTATGTTTAATCACAGGTATTATTCATAATAGGAAACACACATTCTGAATCATTAAAAATAATATTCAGAAAAGATACATCCTGTATAGAAAAGATATACAACAGTACGTAACATGGAAATTATCTTTCCTTAAAAGTTTGAAAGAACTTTTAAAATTGTCTTTACGTGGCATATTAGAAGAAATTCCTTCACTATTTTCATTTTTTCCTAAAGTACATAGAAGTCTATTCTTAGTTTACTAAATGTTAATTAGGAATGGATGTTGCGTACAACAAGTGCCTTTTTAGGTACAAAATGACATTTTGATGGAAGGTGTTTCTCCTTGGACATGATGATATAATAAATATGTTGATAACTGAATATTGAACCATCTTTGCATAACTAAAATAAATCCCACTGGGACTTAGTAGATTACTCTTTGAATAGATTTGATTTACAAGCATTTTAATATTTAGAGCTGTGCAAAATGGAATTGGTCTGAAGTGTGTTTGTTTGTTTGTTTGTTTACTATGGTAGGTTTTAGTGTTAGGGTTAGCATCATGAAACAGGAAACTTTCCACATTTCATTTATTCATATATTCATTGGTTGGCTTCTGAAGCCAGGAAAGGGAAAGAAATTTTATTCTTCCCTTTCCAAATCACTCAGCCAGGACTCTGACTAAAATGAATAGTACTATAATTAAATTACATACATTACAGCTTACCTGGGTTTTTGTAGACTAGCTTGGGAACCAAACTACCATTTAAGGCATTTTTTTTTTTTCTTGTAGGAAAAATGTATAACGGGTTCCAAATAACTGATTGAAAGAGTGGACTTGTGTGTGTTTTTCTCTCTTCCATTTTCTTCTTCACTGTCAGTATTGTGGCTGTGGATTATCCTCTAGCTGCCACCCAGCTGATGAATTCCTTTTGGCTTCCATGACCTAGTGTTTAATCTGTGATTATTTCAGAGCCTGAAGCACATCAGTAAACCTAATGAAAGCTTGGCTCTAGAAACAGGGCCTAATTCATA
This sequence comes from Globicephala melas, assembly GCF_963455315.2. Classification (NCBI taxonomy): domain Eukaryota; kingdom Metazoa; phylum Chordata; class Mammalia; order Artiodactyla; family Delphinidae; genus Globicephala; species Globicephala melas. The sequence continues at coordinate 27,469,331 of NC_083332.1, forward strand.
CATTTCTGGTGAGACTTTAATGGATAGAACTTAGGCAGTTCTTTATGTCTTAATTTTTTTTTGACTTAATTTTCTTTTTGACCCAGCCCTTCTGTTTTAGAAGATTAGCTGAAGGAAATAATTACAGATATATGTGGAGATTTAGTTACAGGGATGCACAGTGAAGCATGCTTTATAACTGTAAAGATTTGTGGATAACCTAAATGCTCAGCAATAGGGAATTAGTTAAATGAGTGTGGATAATTAAGTAATGGAATAATATGTACCCACTAAACTGTTACTGAACAATACATTTGACACTGAAAGATGTCTGTAATAAGTGAAAAAACATTTTACAAAACTTGAAGACCCATATAATCTTAGTTTGAAAAATAGGTATGTAAGCGTGTGTGCACGCATACACACACACACTTACCCCCTCACACACAGAATCTGGAATAATACGTACTGAAGTGAAGGTAGTGATGTTCTCTAGGGGAGAAATGAAATTATGGGTGACTATTTCCTTCTCCTTTTATTAGTGTCATAGGGTTTTCTGGAATGAGCATATATAACTAATTGTAATAAGAAAAAAACACTTAAAAAAAAAGAACAAATGCCAGCACAAATAGAATATGTAGAAATTATGTCTCCATAGAAATGTGTATCTAGAAAATCATTCCAAATGAAATGAGTATTAACTCCTTGAGTTTTTAATTATGTAGTGTCTACTATTTCTGTAAGTACTAAATCTTTTTAAGCAAGAAAACCAAGTCCGGGTCTCCCTGAAGACTCATTTAGAAGAAACCAAGCCTGTTCTTGTCACATCTTTTTTCAAAAAACTATTTTGACTCTTACCAGCCTGGAAAGGAGTTCTCCCATTGAAAAATTCCACATGCTCAGATTGTTTCTGTTGGGTTGCTTGACAGACCGTCTGGACATTCGAGCAGCTCGGATTCTTCTGGATAATGACCATTATGCCATGGAAAAATTGAAGAAAAGAGTGCTGGAATACTTGGCTGTCAGACAGCTGAAAAACAACCTGAAGGGCCCCATTCTGTGCTTTGTCGGCCCTCCTGGCGTTGGTAAAACAAGCGTGGGAAGATCAGTGGCCAAGACTCTGGGCCGAGAGTTCCACAGGATCGCACTTGGAGGCGTGTGTGATCAGTCTGACATTCGAGGACATAGGTAGAATACTTCTCGGTTTAATCTCTGATTTCCTTCCTTTTCATTTGTCTAGAGTCACCCCCCCCTCCCCAGCACCACCAAAAGCCAAGGCATAATGTATATCTTTTTCTTAAAGGCCTCTTTGTGTTACCTTGAATGGAAAGGACATTTATGGTACTTACCTGCTAGTCTAAAGCCTCTACCGTCAGGGTATACCCAAACTAACCTTGATGTCTGTGTGACGGTGGATGTGGGGGTGGGGTGGTGTCTGTGCCTCAGCTTTCCTGGAATCTCATTTGAATGCAATTATAAATTAGTTATAATTAAATATTATATTTTTATATTTATTTTGGCCCAATAGCATTTCATAAATAATGACCCATAACTTTTAGAGTTTAAGGAATAAGTGCAATAGCAGGCAAGTAGGAGGAGGTAAGAAATCTTTGATAACAAATTTATTATGTTTGCATTTTAAACTTTCTTTCAAGGAGGCTGGGTTGCAGTGTGAGTATGAATAATAAGGAGAAAAGATAATAAAGGCTTTGCATTTTTGATACGCTTTCTATAAAAATACATTAAACTGTAAGAACTGTGTCTCTGATTAATCTGACATTATTAGAATGAGATTTGCATGTTATGTTCGTTGTTTTGTTCTCGGTGGCTCATATCGGAAGATGCTTTGGGAAAGCATGAACCTCTGTTTCATAGTTGCAAGTTGTGAGAAAACATACCTATAGCTTATGTGTTAAGGAACATTTAAAAATGTAGAACATTTAAAAATGTAGAAATTATGAACTGATTAAAAGAATATGATGTTGTATACCTGAGACTAATATAATGTAATATGTCAATTATATCTCAGTTAAAACAATTTTTTTGAAAGAAGGCATGTAACTTTGAGTAGAAAGTAATTAAACTGAAGATAAAACTTCTAACCTCAAGATCATAAACTCAATCTTAAAGTTGTAAAAGCATTGCAGGTTATAAGTGGGGGCTTTGGCAGGCAGGCCAGTGCAAGCAGTGAACAACTGCCAGTGGCCAAGGGTAATTTAAATGCATATTTACAGTTTGGTGAATATGGATTAAACTTGGATTGTGGGGAAAAGAAAAGAATACGATGCTTTTATAACATCTTATTTTCCATTTGCCTTATTCGTGGAATCCTTAGGCAGGGATGGGAAACTATTTCAGAAACTTTTTCATGAAAAATGGTTCTTTTTATTCTCTTTTATTTGCTTATTTACAATTCTTAACGCATTGAAGAAAAAGCATTCCAAGATTTTAGTAAATAAGCAATGAGGACTGCAAATTAGGTCAGGGAATTGATTTGGGTCAGTTTTTCTGGCAATTTCAAATCATGTTTTTGTTGCCTAGACTTTCTTATTCTCACATGTGCCACTAGAGGCTGTAGTTTGCTTTTGTAAAGAAATTGGCATCGTGGGCCCATCCTGGAGAAGCTAGATCTAGGACCTAAATCTTCTGATTTATGCTACAGAGCTTTAGGGAGGTGTTCTGCATGCAAGAGACTTGATTCCTGCACTCAGAGTTGTCTTAGTTTATTTCTTCCTTTTATTATCTGTGGCACAGTATTGTGTGATATTTGATGGAATTTAGAGAGTGAGTTTGTGGAGTTACTGTCATGTGAAATTAATGTCATGGGCACATGACATGTAGGTATTTGTCCTTATTTCTTCCTACATTGGTATTGATTATTCAGTAAGGCTTGGAGAGTGCTTAGTGCCCAGCACACCCTGAGCATTCAATAAAAATTAGCTTTCATTATTATTTTAATTCTCAATTCTCAGGAGGACAAGTTTAGATTTATAAGCTTCAATATGACTTTTTATAAAATTCAATCTGATTCTTAAATTGTACCTAAAATATCCTGTTTGGGGCATTATTATTTAATTTATGTGGCAGAATTGTGGAAAATGTTTTTTTATGATGCCTGCTGGTAGGCAGTATGTAATGTCATAATCCCCACCACTTCTTATGAGCATTGTTGGGTTTAAACAGATCTCTGTTTTCAATCTTTACTGAAACTGATAGACCTAAAATTTGTTCTCTTTTCAAGTGAGTATCCTTTCCTGTGTGTGACTATTGTTAAGAGGATTGAACCTAAAGAAAATGAGAATTTATTTTCTTTATGAGTCTTTTGTGAAAGGAGCTTGTGTATTTTCCTAAAATATGTGTAAATATAAGCTTTTTAGAAATGTGTGGGGCTTCCCTGGTGGCGCAGTGGTTGAGAGTCCGCCTGCCGATGCAGGGGACACGGGTTCATGCCCCGGTCCAGGAAGATCCCACATGACACGGAGCAACTAGGCCCGTGAGCCATGGCCGCTGAGCCTGCGCGTCCGGTCTGCAACGGGAGAGGCCACAACAGTGAGGGACCCGCGTACCGCAAAAAAAAAAAAAAAAAAAGAAAGAAATGTGTGGTGGGAATTGAGGTTATGATTGTTGCCAAATAAAAGGTTTGTGGGTTTGTCTATGACTCATTCTGCTAAGCCTGATTTTTGATACACCTTGCTGGTAAGCATGTACTCACTAGCCATCCCTGTACCAGATGTTTCACTAAACCGTAGAGCCATCTGCCCTTGTGCTACTGGGGACTTATTACCCAGCTACCCACTGAATTATCAAAGCCTGGTGAAAATTTCTGTTTGAAAACCTGTTTGGAAGCAGGTGGAGCGTGGGGTGTGGTGGTTAAGGGGAGGGGGTTGAGAGCAGAGTATGCGCTTGTGTCAGAGTTGCGGGTTGGAGGAGGTGATAGGAGGGGAAAGAACGGCAGAGGATTATAGCACAGCCACGGGGTGGAGTGTGTGGGCATTTGGGAACACCCAGGTCTTGGCATTTAAGTACCGGTCACATGCCCACAAGTAGAGTTCATGCAGAGTTTTGTTTTTCCCCAGCTTGTGAGTAGGCACCACTGTTCTGCAGCCTTAAAATAGCCAAGGAAAAACAGAGCTGCGTTCTGTTATCTTCCTTGCTTATTCTCGATTCTGTCACTCACTTTCCCCATTTTCCCATGCATGGAGCTCCAGCCTTTTGGTAGAAGTACCTGTTTATGTGGAGTAAGGTGCTAATAAGTTAGGAATTTATTTTTAAAACAACCTAAGATATGTCTTTTAGAGTTAAAACGATAATGAGGTGAAAGATGGGGAAGAAAAAAAAAGACTTGGTTTACATTTAAATCTTAAACTGGGAAAATATAGTGATCTGACTAAATATTGGCCCGTTGTTTTGGTTCATATTATTTTAAGTGGATAAGAGGAAGAATAGTCATGTTTATGCTCCATATTAACTAATGCATTTTTTTCAATTTAACATTTCTCATTATCTCCATTGGGATTTTTCTGTCTACTTTTATAAGCCATAGAATCTCTCTTCCCATCTGTCAGTTTTTATGACTTACATTTTTATATTTAAATATTATATTTAAATAATTTAAATCAGTTCATAGACATTAAGTATAAAGTGACTTCTTTTAGGATGAAGTTTTTTGAAATCATGTTTCTATAACGATCTTTTTTCATTAGCTGTTCCTCAGTGAAATATACTACTGTTGAGATATTTCTCAAGTTATTGTTGAGAGTAACTGGAAGTCACTGACCAGCTGTTTGTTCAGATGATAAAGTTCTATCATTGTAAGGAATTCTTGGCTCAATTCTTAAACAAGATGAGAAGAAAAATGAACTTTTCTTTCCACATTGATAAATTTTCATATGTAACCTGAAATAATGATGTTTTAAATAAATTTGCTGTTTCATTATTAGGGAAAAATACCTGAAGCAGCAAGCCTTTAAAATATTTTTAGCATGGTATGCCAGACATGTTACGGTTTGTATGCAGCTCTTCTTTTTTTTTTTTGCGGTACGCGGGCCTCTCACTGCCGTGACCTCTCCCGTTGCGGAGCACAGGCTCCGGACGCGCAGGCTCAGCTGCCATGGCTCATGGGCCCAGCCGCTCCGCGGCATGTGGGATCTTCCCGGACCGGGGCACGAACCTGCGTGCCCTGCATCGGCAGGCGGACTCTCAACCACTGCGCCACCAGGGAAGCCCTGCAGCTCTTCTTTGCCTCCGAAAAACTTTCAGGTTATCTTGAGGCCCCAGCCCAAGGCTTCCTCCATTAAGATAAGTGCAGTCAGTGATGATCCTATTCTCCTCTGAACTGACTACGTACTGTCTATTGTGCTCTTCAGTGATCAAATAATACAGGCCTCTGGCATTTCTAATATATTCCTATAGAGGTAAAACATAGATATATTAAAAGTAGGAGCTCTGTAGGGTAGGCGTTTTCACATGTCTTATACTCCTCTGTATCAGTCTGTGCTGCCAAGCACAGTGCCAAACGTGGTAAGTGCTCTCTAAGTGCTGCGTGAGTTCAAGTAGGATTAAAACGTGTTGGAAGTCATGCAGTCCTTTAGATGAGCACATCCATGCAAATGATTTAGGAATGACTGCTGTAAGAACAATTTGATTTGTTTAGACATGCTATATTAAAGACTATTTTCAGTTCCTTAAAGACTTTTTCTTTTTTAAAAAGAAATCATTAGGATCTCTTTTAGGTTTATTACTTTTGCCAACTTGAGAGGTATATATGTACACCCTTGGTAGAAAATTAGAAAAATAAAAGGAAAAAAATTCTCATGTTTTTCTACCATACAAAGGTAATCACCTTTAACATTTTATTTCCTGCCCAACTTTTCATTGGGCAGCTTTTGCCATTTTTTTTAAAGCAACAGAATTATCCTACCCTTTCCACTTAGCATTGTAACATAAACTTTTTATATTACAAATTGTTTGTAAATATCACTTTAATAGTTTGTGTTATAGCCCATAAGAGCTCCTTAATTGGATAGGCATGAAAAAATTGATGGTAAATGCCTGCTTTTCTCCTTCTCTACATGCTGGAAAAGAGGTGAGTAAAACACCCCTTATTCCTGACATTTATCCTGATATCCTTGGCAGTGACAGAATGACCAGCTTCTTGGATTACATTAGATTTGAATATATCTAGGGATGATGCAGAGTAGTAAAATAGTTGGTTACCATAGAGCTGTAAATAGATGATATTGTAATTTTGTGTAGTTGTTTTTTGAAGTATAACACAGACTACTTTTTGGAAAATTAAAAATGCTGATCTTGTAAATTAAAATTTTGAACTGTATAGACACTTTTGTTTTTGTGTATCTTATACACTAGTTGAATTGTCCTGATAAACCTGTGAACTGCCTGTAATAATTATACTTATGAATCCATATGTTATTTAGTTCACTTGTGTACTTTAAGAAAAACTCCTAGGTAATTACGTATTCAGGCTGAATAATAAGTAATTAAAATGATACATTCTTTGCAGACTTTCCTATATTGTGCTACATTGCTTTCTAGATGTTGTATCACAAGGAAGAACATAGAAAAGACAGTATTTTGCCCTCAAAAAAGTTATAGTTTGTAAAAGAATACTAGTTTCATTTATTTCCTACTTAATGTAGTTTCTCAGTAGGATATTTTGGTATGCTAATTTGTTCTTTTAAATGTTTGTGTTTGTTGAGTGATGTTGAAAGAGAACATTTTCATTTGTGTGTTGCTACATTTTTCACCGTCGGATTCATATTCCAAAGATTTATTCAAAGTTTATTCTGTAACTTCAGTTAGTGAATTGCCTGTTACGCATACTTTGTGGCAAAAGACAAGCACATTATAGATATTTTCAGTAGCTTACAGGCTCTGATAATAGTTGTCTTGGTTTGACATCTAGACTAGTGGTACACATTTGAGGACGTCACCTGTGATTAAGGAACTCTGGAGGCATTGAGCACACTTGTTGCTGTTGTAACTGAGCAAAGGGCTCGTTTGCTCACAGCACAGAAAGCTGAGCTCTGACAGTGGGTTTGTAGCAAAGGAAGGGTTTATTGCAGGGCGCCAAGCAAACGCATGGGAGACAAACCCCAGATCCAATTCCAGTTGATCTTTGACTGAGGGTTTTTTTAAAAGGCAAAGAACAAAAAGGCTGGGGTTAATTATCATCTTGTGACATTTCCTAATCATAGTTTCAGGAGTCAGGATGTCTCTGGTTTACAATTCTCTGGCCAGGTAGTCCCTGGCTCATCTTGCCCTGGAGAAATAACCTGAGTTTGTATGTTAATGATAAGATCTATAACAGTGATTTCAGTACATTAACAATGTTATTGACAACAGCAATTTCAGTCATCCGACTCTGGTTGACCAGTGTTGGCAGGATTGAGGTCAGAGGGGATAAGAAAAGGAGTAAAGTTTTGGATAGAGAGATTAATCATAAACTCGGTAAGAGAACTTGGTTTGGGGGGCTTGGTTTCACTATGAAAAGACATTTATAAGAGTTGCTTCTGGAACTTACCTGGTGGCGCAGTAGTTAAGAATCTGTCTGCCAATGCAGGGGACATGGGTTCGAGCCCTGGTCTGGGAAGATACCACATGCATAGCAGAGCAACTAAGCCCGTGCGCCACAACTACTGAGCTACTGAAGCCCGCGCGCCTAGGGCCCATCCTCCGCAAAATGAGAAGCCCACGCACCGCAATGCCGGGCGCACAGCAACAAAGATCCAACGCAGCCAAAAAAAAAAAAAAAATTAATTGAAAAAAAAAGAGTTGCTTCCATGAGACAGAGATTGAAATGGGATCCAAATTTAGGTGTATTGATTTCTGCTTTTGTATTTTTTCTAGGAAATTAGAAGTTGACTTTAAGTAGCTATTACTAATAACAATTATAATTAACATCTTTTGAAAGCTTACCATGTGCCACGTACTGTGCTTTGTGCTTTACCTATTATGTTCTCTCGTGATCTCATATAATCCATCAGGTTGGCACTGTTACTATCCCCATTTTAGCAGATGAGGAAACTGAGGCTTGGGTCATGTTATTTATGCAAAGCAGTACTCAGAGACTTATATGACCTTAACAATGGTGATAGAAAGATACTTTGGGTGCTATCATTGTTGATCTGTTGTCCTTAAACAAATAGGAGAAACAAACTTTTGTTTGGGGAACAATCTTACAACTCTATATGTGGCATCTAATCTGTATTTAGACCTACTTTCTGTCCTCAGAATGCTCACTGACTCTTTAGTGGAGGCAATATGCTTGGTACCCATGGATAAAACCTAGGTTGTAAGTATGAATCAGGCAAATTGTAGGGCCAGTAAATGTTGCAGACATTACAGTATTGGAAAGATCACTTTGTGAGGGGTGGTCAGGAAAAGTTTGGTAGAATTTCTGGGATTTACCTAGGTGGGGAGAGTATTAAGGGCAGGAAGTCACCATATTAACAAAGATAAAAAAGCGTAAGGGCTATTAATAGGACCTTTATTGTGGATGAAGCAAGAGCATAAGGGCAGCAAGTTAGGAAAGCTGGTGGGGACTGGATTGTGAAGAGCCTTGAATTCCAGACAAAGGAATTTGGACCTTATTCTCTAGGTTCTGGGAAGCAGTAGAAAGTTTAGGAGGAGTTGTTTGTATACTGTGACTAGTACCTAGATTTCCGCTTCTTCTTTAGAAAGGGCAGCTGCCTAGAATATTATTTTCTCTCCATGACTTTAGGTCTAGAATTGCAAGTACCTGTTTTTGAAATCTGCCTATCAAAAGCAGTAAGGGAAAATAAATTAATGCCCTTTCTTTTAAGGAATGACCCTTAGAGGCTTTGAGGTTTTTTTGTTTTGTTTTTAATTTCCCTTCCCTGCTTATTCACAGAAGGCTGACAAATCTGTAAGTTCTCTAGAGAGAGAATTTCAGAGAATTTATTAATCGTGAGTCTTGTCGTTCCTATATCCTGTTCTGAAATCTTGAAGTGTGCTAACTCCTTATTATAAGTTGACAGTATTTACTGTATCTGGTTGCAGGGCCTTGATCACTCCCCAAGATGAAAGGCATTCCCACGATATTTTTAAGGCTTTCTTGTCTTTTCAAAGGTCACTGTTGACTCTGTCCTACTTTATACCAGTCATGTGGCAGAACTGCTCCGTGAGCTGGCTTTGTGCAGATCATGAGATACGGCCGCTGTTCCACTTGCCCTTGGTTTGTTTCTTGCAGGCATTCACCCTTTTATGCCTGTTCACAAACAGCATTTGATTTGCTCATGGCTTAGGCAGCAAGGTTGTAACTAAAATTAGTAAACTGCTGCTTAAAATAAAGTTTTGCTGGCTTTGTAGAAAAGGCACTTTTTTCAGTTTGACAAGCATATTTTTATTTCATGTCACGTTGTGCATTTGTCAATTATGTAGATGATTCTTGTTGAGATATGTTAAAGCAGCCTCTAACATTTGAATGCATGACCTAATGTCTGGCTGAGCTTGGTTATGCCAATCAGTGTATATAGGGTGAACACAGTTTTATTCAAAAGGCCAGAATTAATGGAATTTTGATATAAATACTGTTGGCCCCAGGTCCTCTTACTACAGTGAATAACAAATTATTCCTTCTGAATATAAAAAAGTTGGAATTTTTCTTTCTTTTTTTGGGGAGAGGCCTACATTTTGAGTGGTCCTTTGAACCAATTCTGATTTCCTTTATGAAGATGGTGATGATGTTTTAGCCAGTTCTGAGTCAGCCATTTCAGTTTGTAAGAAGGTAGTTATGTTGGGGTTTGGTAAGTGCCAGGGAGGTGCCCAGAAAAACTAAGAAAAATGTGGGAATTAAATTCATAGGACTCTTTGGAAGTTTTAGAATCTCAAAGAGTAAGAATCATAACTATGTGATTTAAGGATAATTTTTTTCAGTTTCACTAAGTGGCAAAAATTAGATACAGTGTTTCTAATATCATGGGTAATTTACAGCCAGAATTCAATAGAAAATAAGATAAGAATTGAATCTCGTAACTCTTTGATGTATCACAGGGCTTTTAAAATTTACAGTATCTCTTTGCTATATTCCTGTGATAACTAAATGACTGTTTCCCAGTCCAGAGTTTCGATTTCTAAGTGATACTGCTCTGCCATCTCCCTGTTGCTAATCTACTATTCGCCTTCCGCAGACGCACCTATGTTGGCAGCATGCCTGGCCGGATAATCAATGGCTTGAAGACTGTTGGGGTGAACAATCCAGTGTTCCTGTTAGATGAGGTGGACAAACTAGGAAAAAGTCTACAGGGTGATCCTGCAGCAGCTCTGCTTGAGGTAAGATTTAGGAAATTCCCTGTCTGTAATCACACTGGAAGAGTATGGGTGGGTGAGAGTAGATAGTCATATTTAGGGAACATATACATTGATGTGGGTTTAACCATGGGAAAAACACTTTGATACAAACTGAAACCTGAAGCCATTTGATATTTAAATTAAAATGTCATAGAGATTTTCTTTTTTCTTTTTCTAATAATTCCCCTCATTTCTTTCTTTGTTTTTATCAAGTAGTTTAAGAAAAATTTTATGCATATTTATTGTTTAGAGACCAGTTGTTCTATAAGATTGTTACAAAAAACAGCAAGCACGTCTCCTCCCTGGGGTGCCTTATTTCCTCTTCTGCACTTTGATCCTCTGACTTTTAGTTGATTAGTCCATTTTCTAGAGATCATGGCTGTACTGCTTTCTTGATTTTAGAGTTTTTGGCATTATAGATTCCTATCTATAGGAGATGATTTTGCTTGCTTGCTTCCTTCTACCCCTACTATATCATTTTTATATCCCCAATCTCGCAATATAAATTTTATCCTGATTTTGTTAAGTCATTGTTGAGTATTTATACTATTATAGTTATATAAGTGCTTTTCACAGCTGAGCCATGTGGTGAACTATGATCACTTTGCTTTTTCTGTCCTTTTTGTTTTTCTGTGTTTTTAAACATGTTTTTAGAGTTAATAATCATCTTGTTTCTTTTGTTCACTTTCACCAACTGTCTAATTTTCATTGGGAGACTTCCAGACCCTTTGTGTTTTATTGGTTTTGTCTTCTCTAAGCCTCTAATCTGAACTGGTTGTTCCCACACTAGGCGCAGAGCTGTGGTCTGAGGATCTCCCTTCACCTCCCCCCACATTGGGTTTCCTGTTTTCCGTATTCCACGTCTTCCTCTTTCTTGGTTTATTCTCTCATTTTCCTGGTATTAGTCTCCCAGTAGCTTCCTGAGAAAGCTTGCATGTAAACGTTGTTCAACTTTGCATATCTGAAAATGTCTTTATGTTTCTCTCATACTTGATTGGTAGCTTGACTGGGTATAGAATTCCAGGTGGAAATAATTTTCCTGCAAAATTTTAAAGACATTTCTCCATTGTTTTCCAGCTTTCAGTGTTGCTATTGATGAGACTAAGTCTTTTGTGACTTGTTTTACTCTCTGAAAACTTTTCAGATCTCCTGTTTATCCCAGTGTTCTGAAAATTTACAATAATCTGCCCTGGCATGGGTCTTTTTACATTTTTGCTGATGCTTTGAAGGTTCTTTGTATTGGAAAATCCTCTCCTTTTATTTCTGTAAAATTTTCTTGAATCCTTTTGTTGATGATTTCTTCACCATTTTTGGGGAACTCCTATTAATTTGATGTTAGATCTTTAATTTTCTTATCTCTCCTATTACTCATCTTTTTTATTTTTTGTTCTACTTTCTGTGAAGAGTTCCTCAGCTTTATCTTTTAATCCTTCTATGAGTTTGTCATTTCAAAGAACCCCTTTTTTTAACTTCTCTGCATGTTCTTTTTATACTACCTTGCTCTTGTTACATAGTTGTAAAATGTTCTTTTGTCTCTGTGAGAAAAATACTAATAGATTAAAAAAAATTCTTTTTCCTTTCTTTGCTCCAAAGCTGCATTTATCTATTCATTATATATTTTTTCTGGCCTCTGTCTTTTATATTAGAGTCTTTCATTAGATGTCTGGCAGTTTTTGTGTGTTCATATTTAATAGTGAGACATGAAAAAGCTGATTGGAAGCTATGAACATATGAGAGGGGGCTTATTGATTACAATTTTCACAGTAGGGTTATCTGACTAATACATTTCATTGAGGAACCTTCTGTGTCAATAACTTTAGGTCTTTCTGTTGAGGCTGGTCAGATTTCTCAGAGAAGACTCTTTAAAAGTCTCTTGGCTTGAGAATGAAGGCCTGGCTGCCAACATTCTAGGAACCAAGCATTCAGCATCCTGGATATATGCATTCACCTGAACTGTTGTTTTCAGTATAGTATGTACTCTACTCAGCTGTGCCCAGTGTCACCTGCACAGGGAACCACTGCTTTATGTTCTTAAGAAAATCCCAGTACTTTGCTGGGATAGGGGAAGGGATCTGGTGTGCCTGACTGCTTCATAAATTTACTTTAACCAGTCCTCCTTATTTTGCCACCTCTGCCCCCACTCTTTACCCTGGTTTAAGTAAAATATTATTAATATTCAAACTGATTTGTAAAACCGAGGGAAAACTTGCTTTGTAAAAGGTTTTTTCTTGTTTATTTCCTTGCTTTGAGTTCCCTCTGGCTTCCTGTTTTTCTGTTTTTGTAATCTTCTTAGAACAGGATGGACTGGGACATGTGTCTTACGAACAGGGAGACCATACATTCTGTTTTGCATGGACAGTCCCAGTTTATGCCTAATTATTAATTGCACTCTCTTTTAGTCTTAGAAGTGGGTCCTCTTCGGACAATAAAAAGTACAGTTACCCTACTTTAAAAGCCCCAGGGCTTGGAGATAAGAGTTTGATTTGGTTTGGTTTTGCTTGTTTTTATTTGAAGACAGTTCTCTTCTGGCTCAGTAACTGGTTTACTAATCAGTACTCTGAATGATAAAATAGTGAACATTATTTAAGATTTTAGTGGTTTCTTAGTTGTTAACTTTGGACATGCAGTTTAGTTTAATTGGGGCACTTTTCAGATAATCTGACAGATTCTCCCGTTAGACACTTACTGTTACCCTGTTGAAAAGAACTGAAGAATAATTTCCTGATAGTTAGATTTCCCAACAGACTATATGTAGGAGTCCTGAAACAAGTCCACCAAAGACAGCTTCACAAGTAGTAGGAGAAGATGATTAAGCCCCCTGTATGTTTGTTTGACTGTATATTTCAAATGTTCACCTAGTGCTTTGTGGTGATTCAGTAATATTTGTTGAATTAAATTGATCTTTGATAACAAGCAGCTGATATATTGATATTTTCTTACCTGCCGTAGAACTTGGTATTCACTCTTCTGGCAATTTCCAAACTAAAAGTACAAAAGCCTCAAATGATACCTCAAAGTAAATGCCACCCTGGGCCACATGCTTATCTCTGATGTTTAGTGACGAATGGCATCAGTTCCTTATAGACTGTGGTATCTGTGAAGCAAGACGTAGATTTGGAAGAACCAAGTGTCTGGGTCCCTGACCTCCTCCTTCTCCCTGCCTGCCCGAATCCTGGGTAAAAACCTCTCATACCTCACAGGTTATTGAAGCAAATAAGAATATATATAAAAGCACTCTGTAAACTGTAAATCACTCTACAGATAATATTTTAATTAAATATCCACTGACATTTCTTTTGTGTTTGTTTTGAAAGCCACTTCAAATTTTCCAATACCAGTAGATCCCCCTGAATGAAAAAAATGAATAAATTCAATTACTCAACACCTTGTATTTAAAGTAGAATATTACTGAGAGTCTGGAATATTCAAGAGCATGTGTTTTTTATCTTTCCATATAGAAAACCTACTTTTTCAAAATTGACGTTTAGACATTATTTATAAAATTTACTCATACAAGATTATTTTTATTTTACAGCTAACTTGTATTAAGAGAATATGTACTGGATATGAAGAACATAATAGTAGATATAGAGTGGTTACTCTGAATAAATTAGAAAATAAACTTGTTCTGCCTGTAGATTCTTCTTGCCTTCATGTTACTCATGAAGAATATGCTGATTTCCTTGAGCTTCCATGGAATTGTTGCTTACATAAAACAGAATGTATTTCCAGCATACTGTTGTCAGCATAGAAATATTTACTTAAAATTTAGATACCTCTTTTTTTGGGGGCAGGGGGGGGCGGTTCGCAGGCCTCTCACTGTTGTGGCCTCTCCCGTTGCGGAACACAGGCTCTGGATGCACAGGTTCTGGACACGCAGGGTCAGCGGCCATGGCTCACAGGCCTAGCCGCTCTGCGGCACGTGGGATCTTCCCGGACCGGGGCACGAACCCGTGTCCCCTGCATCGGCAGGCGGACTGTCAACCACTGCGCCACGAGGGAAGCCCCTAGATACCTCTTTTGAAAATTTATTGGAAGAATATAAAACTAGATCTAACTACTTGATAAACAAATGTTGGTAGTAGAATTCAGGCAAGTCTGTTGTTGAATAGTGTTAAAATATTAGATGCAAGGAAAGTCCTTTTATGTAATTATTAGACTCAAAATTATGGAAGTTTTATCAGCTAGATTATTATCATATTTATAATTAATTCAAGATTCAGACTGTTCGTTAAATATAAGTGCATTTCTGAAATACACTTTTGTGTGAATGGGCAAATAAAATACATGGATACTACACCAAATTTTCTATATAGGCAATAATATTACAGTTCTAATATTAGAACTGAGCCACCAGGGAAGTCCAAACTTCTTTATTTAAAACTGAAGTTGTTGGGGACTTCCCTGGTGGCGCACTGGTTGGGAATCCACCTGCCAATGCAGGGGACACGGGTTCGAGCCCTGGTTCAGGAAGATCCCACATGGCGCGGAGCAGCTAAGCCCGTGTGCCACAACTACTGAGCCTGCACTCTAGAGATTGCGAGCCACAACTGCTGAGCCCATGCACCACAACTACTGAAGCCTGCGTGCCTAGAGCCTGTGCTCCGCAACACGAGAAGCCACCGCGATGAGAAGCCCACGCACTGCAACAAAGAGTAGCCCCCGCTCGTGGCAATTACAGAAAGCACACATGCAGCAACAATGACCCAATGCAGCCATAAATAAATAAAATTTATTAAAAAACGAAAAAAAACAACTGAAGTTCTTAATTAGAATTAGATCCAGTTGAGTCCTTCAAGATGGTGGAGGAGTAAGGTGTGGAGTTCACCTTCCTCCCCACAAATACATCAGAAGTACATCTACATGTGGAACAACACCTACAGAACACTTACTGAGCACTGGCAGAAGACCTCAGACCTCCCAAAAGGCAAGAAACTCCCCACGTACCTGGGTAGGGCAAAAGAAAAAAGAATAAACAGAGACAAAAGAATAGGGACAGGACCTACACCTCTGGGAGGGAGCTGTGAAGGAGGAAAAGTTTCCACACACTAGGAAGCCTCTTCACTGGTGGAGATGGGGGGTGGAGGCAGGGAAGCTTCGGAACCACGGAGGAGAGCGCAGCAACAGGGGTGCAGAGGGCAAAGCGGAGAGATTCCCACACAGAGGATCGGTACCAACCAGCACTAACCAGCCCAAGAGGCTTGTCTGCTCACCTGCCGGGGTGGGCCGAGGCTGGGAGCTGAGGCTCGGGCTTTGGAGGTCAGATACCAGGGAGAGGACTGGGGTTGGCTGTGTGAACACAGCCTGAAGGGGTCTAGTGCGCCACAGCTAGCCAGGAGGGAGTCCGGGAAAAAGTCTGGAACTGTCTAAGAGGCAAGAGGACATTGTTTCAGGGTGCGTGAGGAGAGGGGATTCAGAGCACCACCTAAATGAGCTCCAGAGACGGGCGCGAGCCGCGGCTATCAGCGCAGACACCAGAGACGGGCATGAGACGCTAAGGCTGCTGCTGCGGCCACCAAGAAGCCCGTGTGAAAACACAGGTCACTTGTGGCCCACCACTGTCAGGGTCCCGTGATCCAGGGACAACGTCCCCAGGCAAACACACAGCACGCCTCAGGCTGTTGCAACATTGCACTGGCCTCTCCCCGCATTCCCTACCCCTCCCTCCCCCTGCCTGAATGAACCAGAACCCACAAATCAGCTGCTACTTTAACCCCGTCCTCTCTGAGCGAAAAACAGACACCCTCAGGCGACCTACATGCAGAGGCGGGGCCAAATCCAAAGCTGAACCCCAGGAGCTGTGCGAACAAAGAAGAGAAAGGGAAATCTCTCCCAGCAGCCTCAGGAGCAGCGGATTAAATCTCCACAATCAACTTGATGTACCCAGCATTTGTGGAATACCTGAATAGACAACAGATCATCCCAAAATTGAGGCGGTGGACTGTGGAGCAACTGTAGACTTGGGGTTTGCTTTCTGCATCTAATTTGTTTTTGGTCTCATGTTTATCTTAGCTTAGTATTTAGAGTTTAGTATCATTGGTAGATTTGTTTATTGATTTGGTTGCTCTCTTCTTTTTTTCTGATATATCGATATATATATATTTTTTCCCTTTTCTCTTTTTGTGGGTGTGTATGCTTCTTTGTGTGATTTTGTCTGTATAGCTTTGCTTTTACCATTTGTCCTAGGGTTCTGTCTTTTTTTTTATTAGTATAGTTTTTAGTTGTTATCACTGGTGGCTTTGTTTTTGGGTTGGGTTTGGTTGCTCTCTTCTTTCTTTTTTTTAATTACTTTTTAATTTTAATAATTTATTTTAAAAACTTTATTTTCTTTCTTTCTTCCTTCCTTCCTTCCTTCCTTCCTTTCTTACTTTCTTTCCTTTTCTTTCTTTTCTTTCCTTTTCTTTTCTTTTCTTTTCTTTTCCTTTCTTTTCTTTTCTTTTCTTTTCTTTTCTTTTCTTTCTTTCTTTCTCCCTTTCTTCTGAGCCGTGTGGCTGACAGGGTCTTCATGCTCTGGCCGGGTGTCAGGCCTGTGCTTCTGAGGTGGGAGAGCTGAGTTCAGGACATTGGTCCACCAGAGACCTCCCGGCTCCATGTAATATAAAACAGTGAAAGCTCTCCCAGAGATCTCCATCTCAATGCTAAGACCCAGCTCCACTCAACGACCAGCAAGCTCCAGTGCTGGACACCCTATGCCAAACAACTAGCAAGACAGGAACACAACCCCACCCATTAGCAGAGAGGCTGCCTAAAATCATAATAAGTCCACAGACACCCCAAAACACACCACCTGACGTGGACCTGCCCACCAGAAAGACACAGCCTCATCCACAAGAACACAGACAACAGTCCCCTCCACCAGGAAGCCTACACAACCCACTGAACCAACCTTAGCCACTGGGGGCAGACACCAAAAACAACAGGAACGATGAACCTGCAAACTGCGAAAAGAAGACCCCAAACATAGTAAGTTAAGCAAAATGAGAAGACAGAAAAACACACAGATGAAGGAGCAAGGTAAAAACCCACCAGACCAAACAAACTAGAGCAAAAAATAGAACTAGAACTAAAAATTTCACAATTTGTATGGAAACACAAAAGACCCCAAATAGCCAAAGCAATCTTGGGAAAGAAAAATGGAGCTGGAGGAATCAAGCTCCCAGACTTCAGACTATACTACAAAGCTACAGTAATCAAGACAGTATGGTACTGGCACAGAAACAGAAATATAGATCAATGGAACAGAATAGAAAACCCAGAGATAAACCCACGCACATATGGTCACCTATGTTTGATAAAGGAGGCAAGAATATACAATGGAGAAAAGACAGCCTCTTCAAAAAGTGGTGCTGGGAAAACTGGACAGCTACATGTAAAAGAACAAAAGAAATTAGAACACTCCCTAACACCATACACAAAAATAATCTCAAAATGGATTAAAGACCTAAATGTAAAGTCAGACACTATAAAACTCTTAGAGGAAAACATAGGCAGAACACTCTGTTTTTGACTCACCTCCTAGAGAAATGGAATTAAAAAAAAAAATAAATGGGACCTAATGAAACTTAAAAGCTTTTGCACAGCAAAGGAAAACATAAACAAGATGAAAAGACAACCCTCAGAATGGGAGAAAATATTTGCAAATGAAGCAACTGACAAAGGATTAATCTCCAAAATTTACAAGCAGTTCATGCAGCTCAATATCAAAAAAACAAGCAACCCAACCCCAAAATGGGCAGAAGACCTAAATAGACATTTCTCCAAAGAAGATATACAGATTGCTAACAAACACATGAAAGAATGCTCAATATCACTAATCATTAGAGAAATGCAAACCAAAACTACGAGGTATTATCTCACACCGGTCAGAATGGCCATCATCAAAAAATCTACAACAATAAATGCCGGAAAGGGTGTGGAGAAAAGGGAACCCTCTTGTACTGTTGGTCGGAGAGTAAATTGATACAGCCACTATGGAAAACAGTATGGAGGTTTCTTAAAAAACTAAAAATAGAACTACCATATGACCCAGCAGTCCCACTGCTGGGCATATACCCTGAGAAAACCATAATTCAAAAAGAGTCACGTACCACAATGTTCATTGCAGCTCTATTTACAATAGCCAGGACATGGAAGCAACCTAAGTGTCCATCGACAGATAAATGGGTAAAGAACCTGTGGCACTTACATGGGAATGTTACTCAGCCATAAAATGAAACGAAATTGAGTTATTTGTAGTGAGGTGGATGGACCTAGAGTCTGTCATGCAGAGTGAAGTAAGTCAGAAAAACAAATACCTTATGCTAACACATATATATGGAATCTAAAAGAAAAAGAGAAAAAGTTCTGAAGAACCTAGGGGCAGGACAGGAATAAAGATGCAGATGTAGAGAATGGACTTGAGGACATGGGGAGGGGGTGAGAGAGTGGCATGGACATATATACACTACCAAATGTAATAGATAGCTAGTGGGAAGCAGCTGCATAGCACAGGGAGATCAGCTCGGTGCTTTGTGACCACTTAAAGGGGTGGGATAGTGAGGGTGGGGGGGAGATGCAAGAGGGAGGAGATATGGGGATATATGTATAGCTGATTCACTTTGTTATAAAGCAGAAACTAACACATCATTGTAAAGCAATTGTACTCCAATAAAAATGTTTAAAAAAAAAACTAGATCCAATTAGTAATTAAATCAAGTAGTATATTTACTACTTAGATACCACAGACATATTATCTTCTAAGATGTACAACTATCGTCAAAGAATGTCAAAGAGACTTAGGAAAATCCAGCTCTAAACTTTTATAAATGAAAAACTTGAAGTCCAGGATATGATATTAATTTTTCATCTCATCACATGCTATGTTTACAATTTAAATTCTGAAACTCTAGCAGAGTAAAAAATGCCTTAAATACTGATGTTATGAGAGAAGAGTAGGTGAAGACCCATACCCATTTTTCTGCTTTCTTTTTCTCTCTGCCGTCTCTAATTAGGGGAAAGACTGCAATGAAAGATGAACTAAGCTAAATTAGGGAAGCTTAAGACTTGTTAATCGTTACTTTTCAATGCTAGCAACCATTTTTACCAGTGCCCAAGGCATAGTTGCAGATTACACAAAAATATCTTAATGTCTTTGTTAGCCTTTTTCTTTTCTTTTTATACCCACTTCCATTTTCTGTCTTTCCTGTATTACCCACCCACCGTACCCCCCACATATACATGCACCAGCTGCCACCAGACTATCCACTGCCCTCCAGCCCTTAGCTATATTCTGAACCAAAATTATTATTTCTCATTTCCATCCTATTTAAAATTCCTGGTATTAGACTTTGGTGGTGATTGGATTGCATGATTAAATTTACATGAAAACTAACCTTGAATGAGTTGGGATAATTATTGGTATGAATTTGTGACTGGATAGTCTCCAAGCGTTTCTTTTCCTCTGCTGCCAATCTCAGGGATGCTATATCAGGGAATCAGCAGACCAGCGTGTGGCCCAAGTTCTGGCTCTTGTCATCTTTCTCTACAAGGACCCCCCCACACACTGGATTCACTAGTAAAAAAGGAAAATAAAAAAAAAGAAACTTGAGAGAAGTAGACAGTAAATGGTAAATTGAGAAAAAATAAGTTGAGAAATAGAAATTTGACTAATGAATTGAGAAATAATGCATTGGGTTTAGTGTCTACATCCCAGGTTTCCAGGAGCAAGCACTTTTCAAAATATCCTGTCCATTTAGGGAAATATTTTACCAGTATTTAGCAAGTTATGTATTCCTATTTTTTACACAAGGAATAGACAGTATTTAAAAATTATATAGGAATCTCCTTTATATTAATGATTCTGTTTTGCCAGAAATAAATGAAAACATTTGAATGTTCTACAAAATGTATGCTTAGCCTTGGGCAGTTTAATTCACAAATGGAGATGGGCTTTCAGATTGAGATGTCAGCTGATTGCCACTCATTAAACCGAAGCAGCTCACCCTTTTAACAAATTGTTATTTAAAGATATTTTATTGATTAATTTTTTTACAGCTCTAGGGTGTGGTATAATTGACATATAGTAAAGTGAGTATATTTAAAATGCACAATTTGATAAACTGTGACATATGTATAAATTATGAAGCCATACAAATAATCAAGACAGTGAACGTAGTGATTCCACTTCTGAAATGAAAAATTCATAGAGAGAATCAGCAGTCGTCTTGAACTCATAGAAGAAAGAACCAGTGAATTTGAAGATAGATTGATAGAGATTATACAATCTGAAGAACAGATTTAAAAAATGAATAAAATGAACAGAGCATTGGGGAAATGTGGGATACTGTGAAGCACACCAGTATGTGCAGAAGAGGACAGGAGAGGGAGATGGGATCAGAAAAAATTTTCAAAGAAATAATGGTTGAAAACTTCCCAAATTTGATGAAAAACATAAATCTACACAACCAGGAAGCTCAATGAATTTCATGTACGATAAACACAAATCTGTAGATACATAATGTAGTAAAAATGCTGAAAGACAAAAACCTTTGGAAGCAACAAGAGATGGTGTATCCATTCATATTTTGATGGATGTTTGGATTTTTCAAGTTTTGGCTGTTACAAATAAAGCTGCTATGAATACACATGTATTAATACAAGTCTTTGTATGGACATACAGTTTTATTTCTTTTTGATAAATAAATACCTAGGAGTGGAATGGCTTGGGCAAAGTGGTAGGTATAGATTTAACTTTTTAAGGAACTGTCAGATTGTTTTCCAAAATGGTTATGCTGTTTTCCATTTCTACTAGTAGTGTGTAAGAGTCCCAGTTGCTCCACATCATTGCCAATAATTGATATGTGGTAAGTTTTTGTAATTTTAGTCATTCTGGTGGGTGTGTTGTATCATCTCATTGTGGTTTTAGTTTGCATTTCCCTAATAATTAATGACTTGTTGAGCATCTCTGCATGTGATTATTGGCCATCCTTTGTGTCTTTTGGTGAAATTCCAATTTTACTTTTCGCTTTTAATTGAGTTGTCTTTTCATTGTTGAGTTGTAAAAATTCCTTATGTGTTCTACGTAGATTTCCTTTGTCAGGTACATATTTTTCAGATATTTTCTTCAAATATTTTATTGACAGTGTTTGTTGAAGAGCAAAAGTTTTTGTTTTTTTATAAAGTCCAATTTAAAAAGTTTTGTTAATGGTTTCTTTTGAGTTGTAATTAAGAAATCTTTACTAAACCAAGGTCACATGGATTTTCTCCTATGTTTTCTTCTACAAGTTTCATAGTTTTAGCTCTCACATTTGAGTCTATGATTCATGCTGAGTGAATTTTTGTATATGATGCATAGTAAGGGATCAAGGTTCCTTTTCTTTTTGCATATAGATATTTAATTGTTCCAATACTATTTGTCAAAAAAAGTATCTTTTCTCCATTGAATTGCCATAGACATCTTTGTCAAATGTGGGTTTTATATTTCTGAGTTCCCTATACTGTTCCATTAATTTATGTTTATGCCAATACCACACTGAGTTGATCACGTTGCTTTATATTAGGTCTTGAAATCATTTAGTGTTAGTTGTCCAGCTTTGCTTTTCTTGTCTAAAAATTTTTCAGCTATTCTAGGTTCTTCGCATTTCCATATAAATTTTAGAATCTGTCAATTGCTCCAAAGCAGCCTGCTGGGATTCTGCTAGGATTTTAATTGGCATTTCATTTGAACCTGTAGATCATTTGGGGAGAATTGTCATCTTAAAAATATTGTTTCTTCTCAAAAATATTGTTTCTTCTCATCTGTGAACAGATATATCTCTGGGGTTTTTTTAGGTCTTCCTAACTTTCTCAGCAATGTTTTTTCACTCTCAGCATACAGATCTTGCACTCTGTCAAATTTATCCCAAACTATTTCCTATTTCTTGATGCTATTTTTTATTTCAATTTTTGATAATTGCTAATATAAAGAAAGAGTACAATTTGTATTTTGTATATTAACCTCGTATCCTACAACTTTGCTAGTAAACTCATTAATTTTAATCACCTTGTCTCTCTACCTTTTTTGTTTGTTTGGCCCCTGTGTTTTATGTTAGGGCTTTCCTCCAATCTTTGGTGATTCTTCGATGTCTCTTTATATATATATAAGGTGTGACATTAAGATTATTGAACATTTTGTGTGCACGTGTGAGGCTTGATACCTGGTGGGCTTCATCAGATAGTGATAAGTTGGGGGTGGGGTTCCCCAAATTTCAGGATCTGTAAATCTTATCTCTTAGACCAGTCGCTATTTTCAAAGAAGGGTCCTGTGGTATCATCTGGTAGAGGGTGTCGGGCAGTCTGTATTGTAAACCTACTATTCTAAGCTGCCTGTAGTTAAAATTTTGACTTCCACTTTCACTGTTTTTGTATTATAATAATTATATTATAATTTTGATGTTTATTATGTATTTAAGTATATAACTTAAATAATTTCTAATGTACTGTCTACCACTTATGTATTGTCTAAGTATGTAATTTAAATAATTTAATTTTGGAGTTTAGTGAGGAACATTTTTATACATATTTCATAGATTCTAGGAAACATAGTTTGTGTGTGTGTGTGTGGATACATATATATCTGAATACAGCAATATTTTAACAAGAGTATATATGTGTGTTATGAGATTGCTATTCTCTAGGTTTATAACTTTATTTTTTCTGCATGTTGTGATATACAGAAGTGCATTAAACTTGCCATGACAGTTTTTTTTCTGTCAGTTTCACTTTATAATTTCTAATTTTTTAATTACATTTTAATAGTATTTATTTCTTATGTCATCATTGTGTCCATTTCCTGCTATCTAGTACAGCCATTTTCTTTGTTCCATTCTTACCTTGGTTTCTCCTTAGGCTGGTAATACTTTTGCAGTTCATCCTTCCTTTTTATTAGTGTATACCAGGTACAGCTTTTTTTGAATTTTTAACCTTCTTGTTTCATTATGTTTTATTACTATTTCATATAATCAATTTTTAGATTACTTTTGACTCTGCCTGGAAGTCTGGATGTTCAATAGGCTTTTCAAATATTGTACTAACTGGTATGTTGGGACTTTTGACATCTGTGGTTTGGTTGTTTTCTGTCCCCTTTTTAAAAAAGAGACCTAGTATTTTTCCTTTGAATTATATCATTAACTGTATGGACAGTTTGTTAGATCAGAAGGCATGTATTCTGTTTTTTTAATACTACTTGTGATACCTTTCAGTTACAAATCACACATCTCTGTTTCTCTTAAGTATCAACACCACAAATGAAATATATTGTCCCTCCCTTGTATAAAATGAAATAATTAATACACAGTAATCTGTCCCTTCCTCATCTCACTACCTAGTTACTTTAGAGGATTTAATTTTTTTACATTATGAATCTTTATCAGAAACTATTTTTAACTTTTATATTCTTTCTTTTTTTAAATTAATAGCTTTCTTTAAAAAAAGCAGTTTTAGGTTTACAGTACAATTTGAGTGGAAAGTACAAAGAGTCCCATATAACCTCTCACCCTCCCTCCCCCAGTTTCCCCTTAAAATTGATGAGTCAGTATTAATACATTATTTTAACTTAAGTCCATACTTTACATCGGGTTCACTTTGTGTTGTACATTGTATGGGTTTTGATGACTCTGTAAATGATATGTATCCACCATTACAGTATCAGAGAGTATAGTTTCATAGCCCTAAAAATCCCATGTGCCCCACTTACTCATTCCTCCCTCCCTCTCGCCAAGTCCCTGGCGATCACTGATCTGTCTCCATATTTTTTTCTGTTCCAGGAATGTCATATAGTTGGAATTACACAGTATATAGCCTTTTCAGGTTGGCTTCTTTCACTTAGTAGTATTCATTTAAGATTCTTCCATGTCTTTTTCTGGCTTGATAGTTCATTTCTTTTTATCACTGAATAACATTCTACTGTATGGATGTACAACAGTTTGTTTATCCTTTTATTGAAGGACATCTTAGTTATTTCTAGGTTTTGACAATTATGAATAAAGCTTCTGTAAACATTTGTGTGCAGGTTTTTGTGTGGACGTAAGTTTTCAGCTCACTTGAGTAAATACTAGGGAGTGCAATTGCTGGGGTCATAAGGTAAAAGCATGTTTAGTTTTGTGAAAAACTGTCAAACTGTCTTCCAAGTTGTCTGTACCATTTTGCATTCCCACCAGCAATGAATGAGAGTTCTTGTTTCTCCACATCCTCACCACCATTTGGTGTTGTCAGTGTTTTGGATTTTGGCCATTTTAATAAGTGTGTAGAGTGTTTTGTTTTTGTATTCTTTTTTGTAAACATATTTCCCACCTTTATTTTTTAAATAAATTTATTGACATATAATTCACAAACCGTAAGATTCACCCCTTTAAATGCGCAATTCTCTGGTTTTCAGTATATTGACAAGTTGTACAGCCATGAACATTATCTAATTTTGGAACATTGTCTTTGCCCATGTACCATTAGCAGCCACTCTCCATACCCCACCACCACCAGAAGCCCCTGGAAACCACTCATCTTTCTGTCTCAGCAGATTTGCCTGTTTTGGATATTTCATATAAATAGAATCATACAATATGTGGCCTCTTGAGACTAGCTTGTTTCACTTATCATAATGTTTTCATGATTCCTCCATGTTGTGTGCATCAGAACTTCATTCCTTTTCATGGCTAAATAGTATTCTCTTATATGAATATATATACCATATTTTGTTTATCATTGAGCGGTTGATGGGTGTTTGGATGGTTCCCACCTTTTGGTTAATTCTGAATAATGTTGCTGTGATCATGCATGTACAAGTTTCTGTGTAAACATAGGTTTTCAGTTCTCAGTGTATGACTAGGAGTAGAATTGCTGGATCATATGAAAATTCTGTATTTAACATTTTGAGAAACTTACAAACTGTTTTCCAAAGTGGCTACACTATTTTACTATCTCACTAACAGTGTATGAGGGTTCCAGTTTCTCTGCATCCTCATCAACACTTGTTGTTGTCTGTCTTTTTTATTTTAGCCATCCATTTGATTTAGTATGTGTGAAGTGATAGCTCATTGTGGTTTGATTTTCATTTCCCTAATTGCTAATAATATTGAGCATCGTTTCATGTGTATATTGGCTATTTGTATATCTTCTTTATAGAAATATCTATTTAAATGATTTGCACATTTTTAATTGGGTATTTGTCTTTTTCTTGTTGAGTTCCTTATATATTCTGGATATAAATCCCTTGTGAGATACATCATTTGCACATGTTTTCACCAGTTTTGTGGGCTTTCTTTTCACTTTTTTGATGGTGTTCTTTGAGGCACAAAATGGTTTTAATTTTGATAAAGTCTAATTTATATGTATTTTTCTTTTGTTATTTTGGTTTTAATTGTCATATCTAAGAAGTCATTGCCTAATCCAAGGTCATGAGGATTACTCCTACATTTTCTTATAAGAGTTTTACAGTTTTAGTTCTTACATTTAGATCTATAATCCATTTTGAATTAATGTCTGTATGTGGTGTGAGATGTCAGGATCCGCCTCATTCTTTCGCTTGTGGATATCCAGTTGTCACAAGCACCATTTGTTGACTTCTTTTTCCATGTAATGTTGCCCTTGTGGAAAATCAGTTGACTATAAGTGTAAGGGTTTATTTCTGGACTTCCATCTCTACCATTGATCCATATTTCTATCCTTATGCCAGTACCACACAATCTTGATTACTGTAATTTTGTAAAAATTATTGAAATTGGGAAGTGTGAATCCTCCTGATTTGTTCTTCTTTTGCAAGATTGCCTAGCCCTTCTGGGTCCTTTTTACTTCCATACAAGTTTTAAGATCAGCTTGTCACTTTCTACAAAAAAGCTAAATAGAATTTTGATAGGGATTCTGTTGAATCTGTAGATCACTTTGGGGGATATTGCCATATTAATAATATTAATTCTTTGAATCCATGAACGGGGAGTCCTTCTGTTATTTAGATCTTCTTTAATTTCTTTCAACTTGGTTTTTGAGTATATGTCTTGCAATTCTTTTGTTAAATGTAAGTGTTTTATTCTTTTTGATACTATTGAAGAAAATAAATTGAATTATTTTCTTCAATTCTTTTTCAAATTGTTCATTGCTTATGTAAAGAAATACAAATTGATTTTTGTATATCAGTCTTGTATTCTGCAACCTTTCAGAACTTGTTTATTAGTTCTAATGGTTTTTTTAGTAGATTCCTTAGAGTTTTCCCATGTACAAGATCATGTCATATGCAAATAGAGATACTTTTACTTTTTTCCAGTCTGGATGGCTTCCCCCCGACCCCCAATTGCCCTGGCTAGAACCTCCAGTACAATGATGGATAGGAATGGCAAGATCTATTCAGATTTTCTATTACTTTTTGACAGATTACTTTCAATAGTTTATATCTTTCTAGAAATTTTCCCATTTCATTTAGATTATCAAATTTGTTGGCATACAAGTTTGTTTATAGTATACTCTCATTTCTTTTTTATTTCTGTAAGGTTGATAGTAATGTGACCTGTGTCATTCCTGATTTAGTAAGTTGAATGTCCTTGTTTTCCTTACTCAGTATGGCTAAATGTTTGTCAATTTTATTGAACTATTCAAAGAACCAACTTTTCTTTTGTTGATTTTTCTCAATTGTTTTTCTTGTCACAGTTTCATTTATTTAAGGATTATTCTCTAATCCTTCCTTTTGCTTGCTTTGTATTCAGTTTGTTCTTTTTCTGCTTTCTAAAGATGGAAGGTTAGTTTATTGATTTGGAATTTTCTTTAGTATATGCATTTACAGCTATCAATATCTTTATATGCACTACTTTAGCTGCATCTCATAAGTTTTAGTAACTTATATTTTTGTTTTTATTCATCTCGGAATGGTTTCCAATTTCCCTTGTGATTTCTTTTTGATTTCCCTTGTAATTTAGGGGTTAATTTCATATTTTTGTGAATTTCCAAATTTTTAAAAATTATTCATTTCTAATTTTATTGCATGGTGGTCAAAGATTATACCTTGTATGATTTCAGCCTTTTGAAATATAGATATTTGTTTAATGGCTTGCTTATGGTCTACCCTGGAGAATGTTTGCATGTGCACTCGTGAAGAATATGTATACTGCTGCTGCTGTTGGATGGATTGCTCTCTAGGTGTTTGTTATGTCTAATTGGTTGATAGTACTATTCAGGTCTTCTGTGTCCTTGCTGATCTTTTCCCAGTTTTACCTGTTATTGAACATATAGATATATTTATTTATAATATATAGATTATCTCTATCCATGTATATCTATAGATATGATAGATATCTAGATATACTCATGTAAAGAGATTTATTGTAAGGAATTAACTCATGTAGTTATGGAGGCTGGGAAGTCCAGAATCTATAGTGTGGGCCAGCAGGCTTGAGACCCAAGGAGAGCTGATAGTGTAGACGAAGTTTGAAGGCAGTTTGCTGGAGAATTTCCTCTTGCTCAAGGAGGCCAGTTTTTTTGTTCTCTTCAGACCTTCAGCTGTTTGGATGAAGCCCACCCACATTATGGAGGCAAACTTACCCAAGGTTCACTGATGTAAATATTAATTTCATCCAAAACACTCTCCAAGTTGACACATGAAATTAATCATTGCAAATAGTATGTAAAAACTTAGTTTCAACAAGCCCTCCTTCCCTCAGCCCTCTTTTGTACCATTTTTCGCATAGAAAATACATCTCTATACACTGTAAGCTTATCAACACAGTAGTATATAGTTGATTCTCATTATTTGCAGTAGTTATGTTCTATAAAGTTACAGCAAACACTGAAGTAGCAAATACTGAATTATTGCTCCTTGAAGAAATACAGGGTTAGCTTCCTGCAAGCCAGTTTGTCATCAATCAGTACATAACCTTGTTTTATTTGTGTTTCTGTTTAAAGTTGCCTTATTTATATATTTAATATATATTGTTGATTCATTAACATTAAACTCATGACCATAACCCTATAACTCACGCCTGAATGAAGCTATCTAACACACGTGTTTTCTCCGTAAGGCACATCACGGCCTTCTTGCTCACAGGAACAGTAGACAGCACTTCAGCACTGCCTTTGGGGCTTTTTAAAGAGCAGAATAACTAACAGAAAACACAAAAATGAAAACCTGGAACTAAATAGACTGCAAGGAGGATCCTTGCTTAGAATATGAGAATTAAAATAAGAAGGCAGAGCATCATGTTTGACCTCAGCTGGAAATATGCACCTTGGGTGATGTGCTATACCATGTCTGCAAACGACTGCAGAAGCACTACAAGTATTAATTTTGGAGTTACAAATAAATTCTAGCAA
Source organism: Globicephala melas (assembly GCF_963455315.2). Classification (NCBI taxonomy): domain Eukaryota; kingdom Metazoa; phylum Chordata; class Mammalia; order Artiodactyla; family Delphinidae; genus Globicephala; species Globicephala melas. Next base: position 27,497,948 of record NC_083332.1, read on the forward strand.
GTAGGTGAATTTGCAAATATAAAATCCATGAATAATGAGGATCAGCAGTAATTATCGTTTAATGAAGTTTTTTGAATCAGATAAGAGAACATAAAAGTCACAAACAAAAATGCATTATATTGTCTTTTTAAAAAATTTTATTGGGGTACAGTTGATTTACAATGTTGTGTTTCAGGTGTGCAGCATAGTGATTCAATTATACATGTATATGTATTCATTCTTTTTCAGATTCTTTTCCCATATAGGTTGTTGCAGAATATAGAATATAGTTCCCTGTGCTATACAGTAGGTCCTTGTTGGTTATCTATTTTATATATAGTAGTATATGTATGTTAATCCCAAGCTCCTAATTTATCCCTTCCCCCTTCCCATATACTGTTTTTTATATTTACTGATGTAATTACTTTTATTAGTGTTCTTTTTGTGTGTGTTTGGATACAGTTTAGTGACCTTTCACTTCAGCTTTTAATATGTCTTATAGTGTGGTCTGCTAGCTACAAATTGTTTCAGTGTTTTGTTTTTTTTTTTAAATCTGGTAATATCTTAATTTCTCCTTCATCTTTGAAAGATAGCTTTGTTGGATATACAGTTCTTGGTTGAGTCTTTTTTTCTTTCAGTATGTCCTCTTACTGCTTTCCATCCTCATGGTTTCTAATGCAAAGTCAGTTCTTAATCTTATGGAGGGTCCCTTGCACTTAATGAAAACAGTATTTTCTCTTGTTGCTTTTAAGATTCTTTGTCTTTGTCTTTTGACAGTTTGACTATGATGAGTGTAGGTATGAATCTCTGAGTTTACTTAGGGTTTGTTGAGCTTATTAGATGTGTCAATTAATGTTTTCTAATGTCCAGTAGGTCCCTGTGGCACTGTTCATTTCTTTGCTTTTTTCTTTCTGTTCCTCAGATTGATTAATCTCAATTGACCTATCTTCAAGTTCATTGATTCTTTCTTCTGCCAGCTAAAATTGCTAGTTAGCCCATCTAGTGAATTTTTCATTTAAGTTACTATATTTTTCAATCCTAAAATTTCTATTTGCTTTTTTTATGATTCCTGTCTCTTTATTGATATTTTCTATCTGTTAGAACATTGTTTTCATAGTTTCTTGTAGTTCTTCAGATGTGGTTTCCTTTAGTTTTATTTTTTAATTGTAGTAAAATACACTTAACATAAAATTTGTCCTCTTAACCAATTTTAAGTGTACAGTTCAGTGGTGTTAGGTATATTCACATTTTTTTTTTTTTTTGCGTTACGCGGGCCTCTCACTGCTGTGGCCTCTCCCATTGCGGAGCACAGGCTCTGGAAGCGCAGGCTCAGCGACCATGGCTCACGGGCCTAGCCTAGCCGCTCCACGGCATGTGGGATCCTCCCGGACCGGGGCACGAACCCGTGTCCCCTGCATTGGCAGGCAGACTCTCAACCACTGCACCACCAGGGAAGCCCTATTCACATTTTTATGTAACCAATCTCTAGAACTTTTCTGTCTTACAAAACTCTATACTCATGAAACAGCAACTCTCCATTTCTTCCTTCCTCAGTGCCTGGCAACTATCATTTCCCTTTCTGTTTTTATAAGTTTGACTAATCTATTCATCTAATATAAGTGGAATCATACAGTACTTGTCTTTTTGTAACTGGTTTATTTCACTTCACATAATATCTTCAAAGTTCATCCGTGTTGTGGCATTAGTTTTTTTGAACATATATATAATAGCTGGTTTTAAATCTTTGTCTAAGAAGTTTGACATCTGGGCTTCTTCAGGGACAATTTCTGTTCACTATTTTTTTTTTCTTTTACTGATTTTAGGCCATAGTTTTTTTTTGTTTTGTTTTTTGGTTTTTTTTTGCGGTACGCGGGCCTCTCACCGTTGTGGCCTCTCCCGTTGCGGGGCACAGGCTCCAGACGCGCAGGCCCAGCGGCCATGGCGCACGGGCCCAGCCGCTCCGCGGCATGTGGGATCCTTCCGGACCAGGGCACGAACCCGTGTCCCCTGCATCGGCAGGCGAACTTTCAACCACTGCGCCACCAGGGAAGCCCCTAGGCCGTAGTTTTGTATTTCTTCATGTGTCTCATAATTTCTTTGTTGAAACCGAATATATATAATGTTATAATTTTTAAATATATAATTAGATTTCCCCCTCCCTCAAGGATTTGTTGGTTTGTTGTTGTTGTTGTTATTTGGTTAGTTTCAGTGTTCTTCCTGGTCTCTTTCTGTAAAGTCTGTATTCTTTGTCATGGGTGGCCACTGAAGTTGCTGCTTGTTTAGTGGTCAGCTAATGGTAGGACAGAGATTTCCTTAAGTGCCTGAATCAATAGGTCTCCCACTCTTTTCCAAGGGGCTCTGTGCTTCACTTTTGGGCAGAGTTTATAACTCTACCTTAGCCTTTGCTTCCTGCTTTTATACAGCTTCAGTGTCTGCCAGAGGTGAACTTTGAAGCCTTTCTCAGATTTTTCCTGATCATACTTAGAGTCCTATACATATATATAACCTAGATTCCTAGGAATATTTCAGAGCTTTTCAAAAGCCTCTATGAATATCTCATCACCCAGATTTTTTTCTTTAAGTTTTTTGATCAGCCTCTTGTTAGTCCCAACTGGTAGCGGTGCCTCAGGCAGCTGCAGTGTTAAACAATTGCTATCGGTTGTTTTTGACAAATGCCCTGAGTGTAGGGCTGTTCACACAGAGTGTTCTCTGAGTCAGGTCAAATAAAGATAAATCCTGAGAATTGAGCCTTTCCAAGGAACTTTCAGACAGGTGGGTGACATTCTCTGGGGATGTGGCTTCTGGGGAGCTCTAATCTTATTCTGCCCCTTATAGGGGTTGCTAGGCAACTGGTTTTCACAGCTATTGTGGTTGTGAGGCTATTAGTTTTCAAGGCTACCATGAACTTGGGAGAAGAGGAGGGAGTAAAGCAAGTTAATAGACCATAAAGCTTGTTATATTTACTGAGATTCAGTTGTTTTTCTTGAATAAGAAAACGTTGCGGTGCATGGGCTTCTTATTGAGGTGGTTTCTTTTGTAGCGGGGCACAGTCTGAATAAACAGCTTGTTGCAAGTTAATTTCTAGAATACTGAAAAAGTTGATTTTGACAACATTTGCCAGTTCTCATTGCTTTTATGGAGGAGCAGATTTTCAGACTTCCTTAGTCCCTCGTTCTAAAAGTGCGTACTCATACATTTAGTTTGAATTCTGGGCTTAAATGATTTCCTTGCTTCTGTTCCTTTTATTTTGATATATTTGTTGTTCAGATGGAATATATCTTCAAGTTACTTTTTTTTAAGGATTTGTTTATAGGTTATGTTTTGAGGCCCTTTATATTTGCTAATGTCTCTTTGTTGTCTGCACCAGTAATCCCCATATGTTTTGTTCACATATTCCATCAGTTAAAATTTTTGAAAATATCTCTCTCTATGATATAAATACATATATAATAAGGGTGTATTAGAATGCTAAGGCTGCCATAACAAAAATACCACAGACTGGGTGGCTTAAAAAAACAAACAAATGTATTTTCTCACTGTTCTGAAAGCTAGAAGTCCAAGATCAAGTTGTTGGCAGGTTTGATTTCTCCTGAGGTCTCCTCCTTGGCTTGCAGATGGCTGCCTTCTCAGTGTGTCCTCGCATGACCTTTTCTCTGTGCTTACGCATCCCTGGTCTCTCTCTTTCTTCTTATAAGGACACCAGTCATATTGGACAAGGGCCCCACCTTTATGGCCTCTTTTAACCTTGATTACCTCCTTAAAGGCCCTATTTCCAAATATAGTCACATTGAGGGGACATAGTTCAATCCATAACAAAGGATAAATATGTAATATAAACATAACATAAATGTACCATTGTACTAATGTTAGATATTTATATGTACAACACACACAGAATAAATTTTTTAAAGTAAAGTAATTATTTTTAGCGAAAACAATGTATTCTAATTAGATAATTGTTTTTACTTTATAATGTGGCTATCAAAGCTTATTCCAGAAGTAAAAGTGTCAACTCTTATCATTTTCTTGTTGTTCACATCTTTAATGATACTTTGCAGGAATTTTTTTAAACACTTCATCCATCCATTTATATTCTGTAAAAACAGTTAATCAGGCACACATGGACTGCAGTTGTGCTATAATTACATTTAAAGCAGATGAGTGAGGGCCCCACATCAGCCTGGTATGTTATAGGATTTCTACTCTTCTCTATGAATATCTCATGTGTATAACATGTATTCCAAGTAAGGGCATTACTTCATTTTGTATATTAAATATTTTAAAAACCAATTTCTTTCTAGTATTTATAGATACATAAAGATGAATATATGTACTCATATTTTCTACTTGCACTTTGGTGGGTTATTCTAAACATTCCACTTTGGTGACCACTGATCTAAACACAAAATACAGATGTAGTCACAATTGGGTAGTTGGTTCACAGATGTTCACTTTGTTATCCTTTGTAACTTATGTGTTGTGGCATGTATTCTGTGTAATAAAATATTTTTAAAGCATTTTAAAGTAGTCATAAGTTTGCTTGAAAATTCTGTAGCTGTTATCCTAACATTCTGTCATTTATTATTGCACACGAGGAGTCTAAAGCTTTTCAATCTGTAGTGTTGAGTCTTCTAGAATATTTTCTTGGTTATTTCTTTAATTATATCTGATTTTACACTTGCTGAGACCTCTTCTTTAGTTATATCAATTATCTGTGAATTAGATATCTTTATTTTTTCTATATATTTCTCCTACATAGCTTTACTGCCTTTTTCTGCTATGCTCTGAACATTTTTCTCAACTTTGTCATCATCACTGATTTAATTTCTATAGTATTTGTATGTGGCTTCCAGAGTTGATTTTAGTTACTTTATTTTACTTTATTTATTTATTTTTACTTTTTGTTGTGGAAAATATCAACCATAACAAAAGTTGATAAAATAGGATAATGAACCATAAAACTTATAACCTACCTTTAACAATTACCATCTCATGACCAAGCTTATTTCATCTATTCCTACCCATTCTCCCTCATCCCACTCCTATTTATTTTGAATCAAATTCCAGACATCATATCTTTTCATAAATATTTTAGCATCTATCCCTAAAAGATATAGACTTTTAAAAAGTATCACCATACTATCATACTTAAAGATGACAGTTGCCACGTCATGTGTAATAAGTGGAGTATATTCCTGGATTGCCTACAAACATCTGTAGTTCTTCTTTTGCCAGAAACTTACTGAAGAAAAATTCTCAGCGTACACCTCTTCCCAGAGTTTATCCCACCTCTGACTTCACGTCCCTAAGAATAAAATGTCATATCACAGCTGTTTCCGTTCCTAGTCATACTCCGTAGGTAGGAATTATAGTTTCGGGTTTATGTAGAAATACCTTTTAATCAGGAGAAGAGAAAAAACAGCTCTGGTCATTCTTGGAATCTGCTCTTTTATGTGGGTGAGTTGGAAGGCCATGGAAGCCCTGACTCTGAAGTTTGAGGGAAAAGTGGAGGTTTGATGGCTAGAAGGTTCTGACTGTAATTCTTGTCCCTCCATGAACTCACCAGTTTACCTTAAGGTTTCATCTGAGTAGTGGTTCCTAGAAATGCTTTTTATCTGGCAGACTAATGATTAGTATTTCTGATGTTGTTTAAACTCTACGTATCTTTTTGTATTTTCCTAAACAAAAGATGGAGGTAGGCAAATTGAGCATCACTGATTTTCTGTCCTCATAACCTAGGTATCCTGTAATACACTTTAAAAGACCTCAGTCATAACTCAGGAACCTTGCTTTATTAATTTTTCTACTTTTTAAAACCTCAGTGTCTTTTTTTTATGAATTCATTTATTTTTTATTTATTTACTTTTGGCTGCGTTGGGTCTTTGTTGCTGTGCACAAGCTTTCTCTAGCTGTGGCGAGCGGGGTCTACTCTTCGTTGCGGTGCGTGGGCTTCTTATTGAGGTGGCTTCTTTTGTTGCGGGGCACAGTCTCTAGGTGCACAGGCTTCAGTAGTTGTGGCATGCAGGCTCAGTAGTTGTGGCTCACGGGCTCTAGAGCGCACACTTGGTAGTTGTGGCCCCTGGGCTTAGTTGCTCCACGGCCTGTGGGATCTTCCTGGACCAGGGCTTGAACCTGTGTCCCCTGCATTGGCAGGCAGATTCTTAAGTACTGCACCACCAGGGATGTCCCAAAACCTCAGTGTCTTAAAATTTTAAGGGAAAAAAAAAATTACTTCACTTGAACAGTAACATATCCAACATGTATGTATTAAATTTAATTATAGCCATTAAATGATAGATTTTTATTTAACTAGACAGTGGGTTTAACTAAGATTGCCATACATAGGTAAACAGTTTTCAGGTAGTTGGTAGACAGTAATATTACACTTAACCAGTTTATGCTGAACATGATTAGAATTGTCTTCGATGACTTGAAAGTAACATTTTTATAACATTAAACATTATTAAGTCTTGTGAAAATATGAATAGTAGAACTTTCTAGGAATTGTATTCTAGATACACACTGAGTTACCAATAACGATGAATGTTTAACAAAAGTTAAACATTCAAGAGTTTTCAAGAGTAAAGGGCTTCGAATTAACTTGTGGATATATTTAAAAACAAGTAAAACTTTAGAAAGGGAATCAGAAGCAAGGAAAAGATAGTTATATAATAAAATTGTGAGTGGTAAGTATTTTAGTCATTTTGCTTCCTTCTTGCCTGTGCATGTCAACCCTATTTATATCTATACTAACCTAGTCTAAGTGAAAGTGGTAATATATTGAAGGTTTGAACATGTGGAAGCCACTCATTGCCTTCTTTTAAGTCCAGTGTAGGCCTCTTCACTGCGAGTGCCTATGACTTGGAGCATTTGAACAGTAATCTAAGAAGATATATTCTCCTTAACATACAATTGTTCAACGTTTTAAGAACCTAATTGGTAAATTATCTCATTTATCCAACTAAAATATTTTTAAGAGATAGTAATATTTTGCTCATTATAAACAGAAAGGTTTTACTTTTTTAAAAACTGTTAGGGGAATTTCCTGGCGGTCCAGTGGTTAGGACTCCGCGCTTTCACTTCAGGGGGCGTGGGTTTGATCCCTGGTCAGGAAACTTAAGATCCCACATGCCGTGATGCAACCAAAAGAAAAAAAAAACCTGTTAAAGACTTTCTGATAATGTTTGAGGAGGAATATACTAATTATTATTTTACCAGTTACCTAAGAATTTCAAGATGCTGTACAGATTTACTTAATATTCCCATAGCAGGTAAGAGAGGGTGTGTTACCAAGAGGGAAACTTGTTCTGCAGGATTGATAACTTATTTATGGCCACACAGTGAGTCATTAGTAGATTTGAGAACAGCTTGAATGGCTAATTTTTGCTTCTTTGTGCTTACATATGTTCAAAAAAATTTAGTTTTAGTGTTTAGTTTTTAGTGTTAGCCCCATATTTCCCAAACTAACTGTATTGAGCAGAAATATCATGTTTTAATTTATACAGCTTTCTTTTGGAACTACTGAATCTGTTTAAATGTTTATTGTTCTCCCACAGGTGTTGGATCCTGAACAAAACCATAACTTCACAGATCATTATCTAAATGTGGCCTTTGACCTTTCCCAAGTTCTTTTTATAGCTACTGCCAACACCACTGCTACTATTCCACCTGCTTTGTTGGACAGAATGGAGATCATTCAGGTGCCAGGTACTTGATTTGTAAACAAAATCATTATTTTGTTAAATAATGATTGTTAAATAATGATTTTGATCAATAAAAAGCTATTTCTTGCTTTTCTGAGCATCACTCTTTAAAACTGGTCAAGCAGTGAAGTTTTGAATAAAAAGTTGATTTGCCAGTGTATGATCTTCAAAAGTTCTGAATCTGGCATATAAACCAGCTTTTATATATTGTAGATTCAGAGTCTACAAAATTTTGTTTTAACCATGACAGACAAGAGTGTATGTACATTGTATACAGCATAATACTGTCGGTTTTAACTTAGCATAAAAGAATGATCATTTTTATGCAAAACAAGATATTCTTCTTTGAAGCAATTTCTAAAATTAGAGATAAAAATAATTTCTTTTTTTTAAAGTCAGTGTCTAAAACACAAAAATAGGTCTTTACATACCCAGTGTAGCTTCCTGTCTATCAGATTTTGAAGTTTTTACCATCTCTTGGAAAGTAATCATTTATTCTTGTTAAGAAATACGTCCTAAAACTTTCTCTTTATTACAGCTGGCCTCATTTTTATATAAAAGTACAGGGTGCTTTTAAATTCTTCTTCTTTATAGTTGAATCTGCCAAGTAGTTATATACTTTTTTTTTTTTTTAACCATGTCTTCTCCTTCACTGGAGTGTGTAAAAAAAAGTCCTTTAGTTACTAACACTAAATAAATCCCAGTGTTTTCACCTTATTTAAATTGCTCAGAATTATTTTTCCCTAGAAGAGATCAAATGTCAGTGGGTATCTTTTAAAATAAAAAGAGTATAATCTAAATATATATTTCATATTAAACTGAAATATATTTTCACCCTCCAGTAAATGATAATTGGATTTCTTAGTTATTTGCGAACCCTGCAGGTCTCTGTATTTAATTTTAAAATATGGTGGAGAATTTTAAACTTGCTTTGTGCCTATTTATAACACTAAAATAAGTAATGAGATCCAGTTGCCTGGAAACTCCAAATCAAAATCCATAAGATTTACTAACGTGAAGTGAAATAATCAGGGCAGCTGCTGCAGAGGTGGACATATGATGCCACCTTCTTCTGCAGTTTTGGTTATCCTGTCTTCTAGCATTTCTGATGTTTTTAATTTCCTTTTTCTACTCAAAAGATGGCTTGTCAATTCATCTTTTTAATTTTTGCTTGTTAAATGGAAAGGGGCAATTATTGTGGGGGACATTTGTTTTAAAGACAAAGTAAATTTATACTCGTTGAGGCTTTTAAGTAGCTAAGACCACGAAGTCTTTTAAATATATAAATTATATGTATAATTCCAACATGTAAGGAATAAAACTTTTATAGGGAAGTCTTAGTTTCTGTTTTGTTTGTTGCTAAAGTTTATAGTCGGAGTTCAGGAAATAGCTCCTTTGCAGCTCTTCCCTTGAAGTCTTAATTGAGGTCTCTGTTGTTGCTGCTGTCAGTTTTTTCAATTATGTGTCAAATTATGCTAAAGAAAAGGGATGTATTATTTTCCTATTAAATAATAAAAGCTCACATTTGAGTTAAGGAGGTAATTATCTCTAAGTTAATGAAACTGAGATTTTTTTCTCTTCTTTGAGAGATACATCATTAATCAGAAGACTTTTCAAACACTGTGCTTACTTAGTAAGTGCTTATTTTGTTTGTGAAAAAGTTGGAAATTTTAACAATTATTGATTGGAGATTAAATTTGTTTATTCTGATTATAATCTTAGTTGAAGTCATACTTAAATTCATTCTAAATCCAAGATCCATTGCATCTGTGTTGGATTTATTAATGAAGCATGGCACTGTGGAAGCAATGTGAATAATCACAAAGCAAAATCTCTTCTTTTCCAGGGTATACACAAGAGGAAAAGATAGAGATTGCCCACAGGCACTTGATCCCAAAGCAACTGGAACAGCATGGGCTGACTCCTCAGCAGATTCAGATCCCTCAGGTTACTACTCTCGACATCATCACCAGGTTAGTCAGCCGTCCTGAGGCTTCAATAATGTTCAAATCTGAAAACGAGATTCCTATTTCACTGGCAACTCACAGCATCCATTTTTCTCTCTCCAGCAGATTCCCAGCAAGCATTTCCATAACTATTGATTTACACAGGGCTCTGTATTAGGCAGAAATTCACAGGGAAGGCATTTAGAGTATCTTCATAGATAACTAAGGACTTCAGTTGAGCCAGAATTTCAACTTTTCCACTGTTGCAGTATAAGGGATTAATTTGATAAATTTAACAACCAAAAACATGGAAAATATTGAGACACCTTTTATGTCCCAGGATCTTGAAACTTGAATTCTCCTGAGAGTGAGATGGTACTTTCAGACATCAGTTTTAAGTTATTCAGATTTTCTTTTCTTCTCTTTGAGAGATTTTAAAAATATCCTTAGTGTTTTCATCTTCAGAATTAACACCAGAACAACAGAGAAGGTATTTTCCTGAGTTAGCTACCAAGTGGTTAAGCCCATGGCAAGCAGCACATAAATTATCTGAGTTGAGTATTGCTGAGTCTGATTTATAGATTGCATGTTTGAATGGAAAATATATCCTGTTGAGAACTTCTATCTACAATAGCCTCTCACAGTTTTCCTGGCTCAGTATTGCAGGTCTGTTGCATCATCTGGCAAATTGTGTCAGGCTGCCAGAACTCCTCATGCAGCCCGTTCCCAGTAACCACTGTTTTTTCAAAAGAAGTGAAGTCTCCCTCTGTTTTGAACTTTGACTTAGAGTTTGGCCAGTCAGGCTGCTTTTTGATCTCAGCCAGCCTTCTTAAGGAAGTCTATTTGGAAGTCTGTTTAAATTTACTTATGAAACAAGTAAGACTCAATCTGACCTAGGAGTTCCTTTTCTTAACTTGTGATTTATTGTGTGGATAATGCCAGGAGAAATAAAGTAGGTGATTTCTGCACCAGAGTCTTCCAAAAATATCATTATTCCAGATAATACCTCTCATGTCTTTGGGTAACTTTCAACAAGTCACTTAACCTTTTTGATAGCTTCCCCATCTGTAAAATATGAGTGATAGAGAAAAATATCCATTCATAGCTTATCTGGAGCTAAATACTAATGACTTAAAGAATAATCACTATTTGTATTTTCCAGTTGTTGCCTAGAGAATTATTTCTTTTTTATATACTTGTTAGCTCAAAACATCAGCTATTAAAAGCTGTGAACATTAGGAAATTTCTCTGAGCAGTTTTAATTTTTATAAAAACAGCACAGGTATTTGCTACTCCAGGCAAGTTTTGGGTATATAGTGAGTTACCCAACTTAGGACATAGATTTTCATCTTTCGTGTGTTTTTCATCTTTTCCTGTGTCGTAGTCATGGACCCATAGTGTTTGGGAGGAGGGGAGGAAGTCTTAGAAGTCATCTAGTCCTCCTTACCTCCCAGGGTAACTAGACTGCTTGAATTACAGTGCTTACTGCAAACCACTCCTTGGTGAGTAAATATAATTGTTATAAAAGAGTTTTTATATTCACCTCCCTATAGTTTTCTCATTCTGCCCTATATGTACACCTAGAATCTAATTCCTCCCTTGTACAGCCTTTCTGGTATTAAAAAAAAATGCTGTCAGGTCCACATCCCATAAATGTTCTCTTCTTCAGGCTAAATATCCCTATTCTCTTTTTTTTTTTAATTTTTTTTACATCTTTATTGGGGTATAATTGCTTTACAATGGTGTGTTAGTTTCTGCTTTATAACAAAGTGAATCAGTTATACATATACATATGTTCCCATATCTCTTCCCTCTTGTGTCTCCCTCCCTCCCACCCTCCCTATCCCACCCCTCCAGGCGGTCACACAGCACTGAGCTGATCTCCTGTCCTATTCTCTTTACCATTCCTCTTGACCCACTTTCAAGACTTTTCACCTTCCTGATTAGTCTTCTTCTGAAAGATTTCTGTGATGTCAATGTCTCTTTTAAAATAAACACCCAGAGCAGAACTCAGTGTTTCAGACATAGCCTAAATAGTTCACGGTGTTAAGAAGACCACTGATTTTCTTATTCTGACTGTATTATTTTATGACTGTCTCAAGATTCTTAGCTTTTTTTTGGTTGGTTTTGGTTTTTTTTTTTTTTTTTTTTGGCGGTACGTGGGCCTCTCACTGTTGTGGCCTCTCCCGTTGCGGAGCACAGGCTCCAGACGCGCAGGCTCAGCGGCCATGGCTTACGGGCCCAGCCGCTCCGCGGCATGTGGGATCTTCCCGGACCGGGGCACGAACCCGTGTGCCCTGCATCGGCAGGTGGACTCTCAACCACTGTGCCACCAGGGAAGCCCGAGATTCTTAGCTTTTTTAGGTTATCCTCTTGCCTGTTGCACATATAGTTACCCAACACCTTTAGTTCTTTGAATTTCTGCTGCACTTGGTCTATCTCATTCCATCTTTATAGGGTTGAATTTTTTAAAGCCCAGATGTAGACGTTTATAATTATGTATATTTTAATATACATTTTAGTTTCAGCTACCATTGCAGCAAATTGATTTTTTTTTATCTTGATTATCATCCAGTACGTTAGTTTTATGTCCTCTGAAAATTAGTGTCTTCATGATCATCTAGTCATGGTTAGGAAACATTAACCAATTCTTATTTGACACTGGTGATTCTTCCTTTTTTGGTTTAAAATTACTAAACCAAACCAGCAGTTGTGTCTATGTTCCTGCAGTCGCTGTTAATATTATACTGTCTGCATTAGTTCCTAGCCCATGATTGTTCCAAACCAAAAAAAAGTTTTTTTTTGTTGTTGTTGACGTGCTTATTATTTTTGGCAAGCTCCAGTTCATTCTGAACTTCCTGGTACCATTTCTGCATGTTCAGACCATCCCTCTGTAAGCATCTTCAGGACCTTCTCTTTCATCTTTTGTCCAAACCCTTTCATCTGAGCTCATCAAATAGTTGTCTAGGAAGCTACATTGGGTTTTTGTTTTTGTTTTTACATGTTGGTTTGTTTATTTTTAACGTGCCTCCCTATTTTCTTTCTTAGTGAAATTACATGCATTTGTATAATATGGATTTTATTCCTTTATCTTCCTATTCCTTTGATTGAAATTAGTTTTTTACTTTAGAGTGTTTAGCCAAGAATTTTATTTGTCTTTTCTCAGAACTTAAAAAATCTGCTTCCCCAGAGTCTTGAATATATGTCTGACTGCCTAATCAAATCCAGTTTTTCAGATAAAACTGCATTCTCTAGCTGATGCTGTCCATTCAAACCCATTCAGAGCTGGGTGGCCAAAAATGATTGTACTGTATAAAGGATGATGAAGTGGCTTATGGAATTTGAGTCTAACGTGTATGTTTTTTAAGACAGCTCTGCTTAACCACATTTAGAACCTTTTCCACTATATCACAATGCTTGCATCATTAGCATATTTCTTTCTTTAGAAGTCTCTACAATGAAAAGACACTAAATAGAGGTAATTAGCACAGTTCCAGGTAAAGACTAGATTTCTGTCTCCAATTATTTTTGCTTTAGTTTGGAAAAAAAATTATTTTTCTGATTCTTTCAGCAATGTTTCATGTATAATAAATTTATCAGAATTTTCTTAAATCGACAGATTTTAAGAAAGCACTTACACATATCATCAAGGAGTAAATCATGTTTTATGTGCTGCTAAATTTACTTTGGCGCTATAAATTGAAGAACCAATAATTCACTTTTAAGTATAGTGTAATGGTCCAAGATATTCTATATAAAAGGAAAAGTTGTAGCTGGAAATACTCTGAATATTTAAGAAATAAGAATACAGAAGAATTTTTAAAGGTGAGGCAGTTAGTACTCAAGAAACTGTAATAAACTTTTAAACGTACACTTCCTTTAGGGTAGTTGTTAATCACATGACTTCTATTTTTACAGGTGGTGTTTAGCCAAAAATAAAATATTTTTCTTTGATGACAGGTACACCAGAGAGGCAGGGGTTCGCTCTCTGGACAGGAAGCTGGGGGCCATTTGCCGAGCTGTTGCTGTGAAGGTGGCAGAGGGACAGCACAGAGAGGCCAGGTTGGACCGTCCTGATGTGGCTGAGGGAGAAGGTCTGTGACTTTGATCTGGTGCCTACAGGCTTGGTGGCTAGGGGTAAATGGCAAAAAAAGTTGGATGTGGAGGGATAGTGTGGGGTGGTCCTTGGAGCAATGGCACATGTTTCTCAACTGGTAAGTGCATCCAGTGAGTAAGTAAAACTTAATGGTTGATGTATTTTATCAAGAGGATTCTTTTCTACAAATAATACAGAGTTTGAGCAGGAATAATACTTAGTATTAATGCTTTAGGGATATTTTTTCTCCAGCTTTGTAATGATGGTACACTTTATGTTTGGGTTCTGGCGTTCTCATTTTTCCTTCTGATCCAGATTGTTAAGTCATTCAATATTTATAGCATAGAAAGTTGCTACAACAGTAAAAAGAAAAGAGAAAAAAAAAAAATCCAAGCTGTCCAAGTACTGCAGGGGCAGATCTTTGTTCTCTGGAATAGCTTCATGTGTAATATTTTTCTCACACATTTTCTTTGATAGATACACATTTAAGATGTAATTTAAACTATTTTTTCTTTGAAAAAGAATTGTGGAGGTGGTGACAAGGAAAAAAAGGGAAGGAGTCTATTCCTCGAGTTAATGACATGTGGACATTTCCTTCGGTGCCCAGTTAAAATGTCTTAACTTCTTGCCCCAGGCCATGCTGCTGCGTAGTTGCCAAAATTTGCTTTCACACACATGACTTGAGCAGTAGAGAATCTCTTTACTCTTTCATAGTAAAGAGACTTATTAGATGTTCTACCATTTCCATAGGTCTTTCTAGAAAGGACTTTGATGAATATGGCTGAAGAACCAAATCACAAACCATATAGTTTGTGGTAAGCTCAGTAGAACAGATGCAGTGAAACATCTTCCCTGCTTCTCCTTCTATTGCTAAGCGCAGTACATTCAACCACAGTATCATCCAAAGAGTAGACTTTCCCAAATCCTCCTCTTCCTCACATGTGTTGCACTCCTGCTCGCACTGTGCCTAGAACCTCACTGGTTCATTTCTCCAGAGAGTGAACCTCCCACCTTCTGTTGAATGGGCGGGGTGGGGGGGCCCTTGTTATGTGGAGTAGGAGAGGGATCTTAAACCCATAATTATTTCTTACAGAGACTGAAAAAACTTGTTGTCTTTAGTCCCACTTCTCACCCATCTTTTCAGGAGTACCTCAAATTCCTGAGCCTTTGTGGATAACCACCGCACCCCCACCCTCACAGACATTAAAGTTTCCACATTTTCTAGCCTGCTAAGTGTTTATTACTTCTTGCCCATCTACTTGCACTTATCCAAAATGTTGTCAGCATCTCTTTTCTTCTTTCTTACTCTTTTTGTTCTTGTGGGTTTATTCTTTTTGTTTGTTTGTTTCTTGTCATTTTAATAGGATTTGGAGAGGAAGTTTAAAGATAAACACATGTTCAGACCACCATTTTCAGAAATCTGAATTTTTAAAAAGTACCCTAGGTGAGTGATAGCCTATTAAGAATTGTGTCACTCGGTGTAGCTGACAGTGACAGTGTAGAACTAATGTTTTTTTAATCTTTTTTCCCTTTCTAAATATAAGGGCTAGATCCTCATGAGTTTCCCCTTTTTATTCTTAGAACCCTCCCTTCGTACTGTGGCCTCTGGCACCCGAGCCTGTGTCCTTTTGTTCTTGTCTGTGATATAATACAAAGGCAGAGAGTGAAATGAGTTTATCTGGTTAACACATTTTGAAAATTGTGTTTAGGATTTAGACAGTTTATTTTGGAATTTATAATAACACATACAGAGGGATTTGATGTTAAGAGAAGCGTTCCATAGTTATACAGTGCTTATATACATCCATTAGCATATTTCTAATAATGTCTGTGACCACATTAGCTATTTAAAGGTAACCCAGAAATACTCAAGAACTTGGTCAGCTTGTGAACCGTGTGAGAACATCCAGTGTTTCATGGTAACATTTATTTGTTTTTTTTTTTTTAAATCCATGATTCACAGAACAAATCGTAAAAGATAACATAGTTAAGCAGACTTGGGTGGTTAAGATATTACCTAGGACACCCATATGAATAACTAATTAGGACAAGTACTTGTCTCTTGAGAGGATGATTTTGATTGTAGTTCTTATTAGAGATACATGGACTCCAAGCTGGGTCTTACATTGTAAGATACCCTGGAGTATGTAGGTGACTCTCTTCCAGATTTTAGTAAAATAATTATAAGGTATCCTGAATTGATGTTTATGACCTCAACCAAGCCAAAAGGAAAATTTCTACCAAAAAAAAGTCTCTATTGGGTTCTCATGCCACAAAGTTCAAATGCAGCTAGCTTAGTAACTGAAAGTTGCTCATTAAGAAATGAATTACATAAAATTAGAGTCTAAAATAGAAGTTGTTTTAGAAATTTCAAGTAGTGCAGTGAGGGAGCTATTTTTAATGTTAAAAGTATTGCTGGACCTGGAGTTGCTGCCAGGAAGAAAAGTAATTTCAGGCCACAAGCTTTAAAGACAGGCAGAAACCTCAGCATATCGAACAAACTTTCTGGAGTAGGCCCAGAAATACTGGTCTGTGAACAGTTGTCTTTGTGTTTGTGGGGTCTTAACTGTCAGAACAAATAACAGAGTTTAGAAGGCGGGTGAGATTTCCAATTGATTTGTGTTAGAGGAGGAATACTTATGGTTTCGGTCACTTCCCTATAAAGTATGGGAATTATTTCATAAAAGCAGCACTGCCTATGTTTTTCTGTATGTTATTAGTGTGTTCTGAATTGCCCTTTTCCTTTCTGGGATATTAGGTTGAAAGATAAAAGTTTGCGGCTAAAGTTTTATTCTGCTTTTGCCTGCCTTTAGCCAAGGACACACATGTTCCATGTATTCAGTTTTGCAGATTTGGATGTTTCTCTCTAAAGCGTTAGGCATATGTCCATTTGTTCAGTCACTCATGTACCATATATGTCCAGTTAATATCTAATGAGATTTTTTCATCAAAAATTATCCTCAGCAAAGAAAGATTCACTTTATAACCAATCTTTATAAAGTTTCTCAGAATATGGAGCACTCTCAATTATTTTTGAAAAATACGGTGTTCATTGGAGAAGCTACATTAAACTTAATGTACCTCAAGATGTTAGTTTCTTAACTGTCGTCATCGAAGTCACCTGAAAAATTGCTTAGGAAAGAAAGAGACAAAATTAACGGGTTTAGCAGTTATTCATGAAGTGTGTTAGATGTTATTTTGAATAAGCTTTTTAAATGTCACTTAAAGCAATATGTATGTGGTTATGTTATGGAGATCTTAGATAAACACTTAAAGGAAAAATGAATTAAACTAGCTGACTTATGGTAAGTGGGGGTGGGTACTTTGGATGAAATTTCCAGTGGCAGCATCAAACATGGTTTCAAGAACGACTGCATCTCATTTAGTCTTGATACCTGATAGTGTAAATCCTCCAGGTTTGTTTTTCTCCAGGATTGCCTTGGCTATTGTAGGTCCGTCAAATATCTGTGTTAATTTTAGAATCAGCTTGTCAATCTCTACCAATAAATAAGTAAATAAATAAATAACACCTTCTGATATTTTGATTGTGATTGCGTTGAATCTGTAAATTAGTTTGGGGAGAATTGACAATTTGATATTATCAAGTCTTCAAGTTCATGACTAGCTTCATTTATTTGTCTTAATAAATGTTTTTAAGTGTTTTAATAGTTTTCAGTGGTGAGCTTTTGCATATTTTTCTTTCGATATTGAATATATTCCTAGTTAATTGATCCTTGTATGTGTGTGTTATGTGTGTGTATCATTATAAATAGTATTTTTAATTTTCTAGTTTTTTTGGTTGCTAGTATATGGGAATACTACATTGACTTGTATCCAGCAAACTTGCCAAATTGACTTATTAATTCTTACTGTAGACTCTTCTGGATTTTCTACACATACCATCAGTTATCACAAATGCAAATAATGTCAGTTTTTACTTTTTCCTTTCTGATCATTATACCTTTTATTTCGGTTCTTTCCTAATGAACTAGCAGGGACCTCCAGGAAGATGTTGAATAGAAATAGTGACGACAGACAAAGGAGGTAGAAAAAATGCCTATGAAGAATTACCAGTCTCTATAGCCTTTGTTTCGTACCTTTGGGTGACTTGATTGACTATTATAAAATCTTACTTGAGTAGGATTCTCAGCAGCTGTCTGGTTTGACCCTGATTTGATTCATAAGTCCCTTCACAGAATTCCCCAATAAACACTAAGCCTTGCCTATTTGACTCTGTTAACAGACACATCTTTATAAAGTTAGCTGTCTACTTCCCAGTCCATAAGAAAATAGAAGCTGTAGATTGGAAAAAGGGCTAAGTGGTTGGGTGGTATGAATCACAAGCATTAGGATTTGATGTCAGTGAAAACATGCCTATCCTCTCATGATAGATGCCCTGGGCCCCCACTGGCCACAAAACATTGGGCTGGCTAGACCACAAATCTAACTCTAGGAGTTTCTCTAGTTCAGTCTGGGTCCCAGTTTGACTGAATTGCATTTCAACATGTATTGTTTCTCTGATATGTTTGCCTTATGTAGGACAGTGAAATCAACCTCATATAGTGGAAACAGGCAGATATAATATCCTTAATTTTTGGTGTATCCTTTCCAGACTTCACAGTTAAAAATGCATCAAAATAAAATATTCAAAGTTTACAGCACTATTCTCCTCCTTCATTAGCTTAATTTTCCTGGGTCACCACACTCTTGGCTGTCAGCAAGAGTATGCCGGCTGGAGGAGAGGTATCCTGCCTGCCTCTTTAGCAAGTCTGCTCATTGCTGGAGTGGGGCGGGGGGCAGATGCTGAGAGGAGAGCCGCATTCTGATGGGCCTTCCTCACTTTACATGCCACTCATTTGCTAGGGTAGCTTTTTCCTTAGCCTTTCTTGGGTCCTTTCTCCGGAGGAATCATCTTCTGTCGGGCTGCATTCAGGGCTCTTTGTTGTGGCTTCCTGCCATTGACTTCTCAGACCCTCAGCATGCTTTACGATGGTTATTTTAAGCATGAATCCTTTGTAACCAAAACAGGAAGCTGTTCCTGCAGGAGAAACAAGTGGGTTTGATCCTTTCAGCTCTTTTTTTTTTTTTCCTACTAGTCATCGCCAAATCTGAAGCATATCCATTCTCTTGTCTAATGTCATGAATTTCTTATTTTAATGGAAAATACTATATATAATGTTTTCAGGAAGTAACCTCTGAGCTTTGTGTAACTTTTTGCTAAATTCTTTTGTCTTTGACTTCTTGGAGCAGTCTTCTAACTGTTGCAGGATCTTCCCTTTATCTATTGGATTTTACATTATTCAATGCTGTGTAACAGATTACCCCAAAACTTAGTAAATCAGTTAGCAAGCGTTTATCATCTCACTGTGTCTGTGGGTCAGGGATCCAGGAGCAGTTTAGCTGGGTAGTTATGAGGTTCTGGTCAAGCTGTCAGCCAACTGGAGGTTCAGCTCAGGGCGGATCTGCCTCCAGGCTCACTGATATGGCTGTTAGCTGAAAAGGTTCCGAGACCCACCCAATTCCACTGTGTATGTGGAGGCTTCCCCACACCAGCAAGCAATTCTGGGATGCCAGCTGGGTGTCTAAGAATTCAACTCAATTCTGACACTTACCTACCTAGAGACAGCATCCGATTCCACAGGCAAAGGACTCAGTCTCACAAGACTGCCCTCCACTAGAGGCAGGTCATACACCAGGGTCATTCCCTATACTTCGGACTGACTGGCTCAAATTGGAGTTTCCCACGACCCCCTCCTTGGGCTTAATTTGCTAGAACGTGTCACCAAACTCAGGAGATGCCCCCTTTTACCCACTAGATTACCAATTTATTATAAAAGGATATTAAAGGATACGAATCAGCTTCATAGGGTGAGGTTCGGAACAAAGGAGACCACATCGTCGTGGAGCCTGGGGCCTGGCACCCTGGCACAGGGAAGCTCTCCAAAAATGGACCAAAAAGCTGTCCTTTGGGGGTTTTATGGAGGCTTTGTTACTTAGTCATGATTGACTAGATTGTTGGCCAGTGGCGACTGATTCAACCTCAGACCCTTCCCCCCTCCCCAGATACCAGTGGGTGGGACAGAAAGTTTCAACCCTCTAATCTCCTGGCAACCAGCACCCATCCTAGGTGCCCCTAAAAGTCACCTCATTCACATAACAAAAGACAGCTTTATCACTGTCAACACTTAGGATATTCTAAAGGCTTTGGGAACTGTGAGCCTGGATGATGGGCAGATACAGATGAGAAACACTTCTTAAAATCACAATATCTCATAGCAACCTAGGTTCCTTGCTGACTGTTGGCCAGATGTTGAGGTTCTCTCCACTTAGGCCTCTTCCTAGGCTCAGGACACGGCTGTTGGCTTCCCCAGAGAGTGTGCTGTGCAAAAGGGAGAAACAGAGAGCCCAAGACAGAAGCTGCAGGCTTTTATAATCCTCACTTCTGCCACATTCCGTTCGTCATACAGACCAACCCTGTGAGAGATGGCACTCCATGGGAGCAGGGATCATTGGGGACCATCTTGAAGGCTGGCTCTCACAGATTTTTTTTTTTTTTACTTATTTTAAAGAAGGTTATTATACATTTCGTTTCTATTAATACAACCCCCATTCCTGAAGATTGAAATAGTTTGTTTAGAGTTTTAAAGAAGACCTGTGGTTTGGGTTGTTAACAGAGAGTGGAAATTTCTGTGCTGCAGGAACAGTTAAGAATAGTTGTATAACTCTGTTGGCTGGACCTTCAGGGGAGAAAAGCTTAATAAGACCCCCAAGCAAATGAATGATTCTTCAGTAACAATGGAAGCAACCTTTACTTGTCAGCTTTTAATGTGGATTTTGTTGATATTGTTCTTGTTTTGTTTTGTTTGAGGACATAAAAACTTTGTTAGCTGTTTTTAATAAAGTGAGGATAATTGAGTCGTTTCTTATTACTTGGCTCCAGTTACATATAAAAATCCTCGAACATTTTAACCCAAATCCCATATCTTCCTTTCTGGCTAGAGTTAGAACAAAAAAGAGAGAGTAATTTGTATGTTTGCCTCTGAACCCAGAAACCACAGACCAGATGCTTGGGCTGTTTATTTTAAATTGTTATAATAATACTCAGAAGTCAGATTTTTAGTTTCTGAAGATACGCCTACGTCTGATGTTAAGAGGTCTTTGAATACAGTGTGACGAGCCACAGTTTTAGTGTTGTTATGGGGGCCGAATTTAAATTGGCCTACATTTTCCTAATCTTTAAGCAGCAACTTTGAGAATTTCTGCACATCCTTACAGAATTTACTGATTTAAAAGGCTTGTAGCAGTTCAGTAGTCATCACAATCTAAGACGCTTTATTATCAGAAGGATTTTTCTAAGCCAGCATTTAAGTTTGTGCTGTTGAGTATCCATCCATCAAACTTAAGCTGAGTTCTTATTAAAGACCCAGGTTGCACAGATAGGGCTAACAAGTTTTGATTCATTTTGCATTTTTAGTATTTAAAGTCTTGCTTCATCTGTTCATGCTTATCTTTCCTTTGATTGTATTAGTGACTCGGGACAAATAAAATTTTCTAATAGTCAAAGGAACAACTAAGGTTAACTGTTAAGGAATATGGACTTCAGAGAGAGTTTTAGTACCAGGGCACCTACCTGGCTTGCTGATTCTAAAGCTTTGGGGGTTTGTAGGGTTCTGTTACAGCTAATTGGATTTTGCAAACCAAGATCTAATTAAATTTAGCTTAAGACTTTCTATGCTAAATCCTTTGCATTTGTAGGGATATTAGGCAGCATGTTGTGTCCATACATCTAAAATCAAGTGGTGTTCAAGTTTGAGATGAAAGTGTTATATTGGTATCTACTGCCGGTATCATGAAGATATTCTGTTCTTACATTTATGCTGATTTACTGTTTGTTCCCTCTTCAATACTGGCCTGGTTTAAGAGATTTGTTTGCCTATGTAGACTGGAAGGAAGCTGTAATAAAGGAAAAATCCTACTTACGTAAGATAGGAGACAAACGTTTGTTATTTAAACTCTATTTGGAAACAGGAAAATCAAATATTGTCTAAAAACTAAAAAGTCATTGTTCCATTTAATGAATCATATAGGAAGATACAGTGGCCTTTGGGTGTCATTGACATATATTATCAAAACCAGCCTTAAGTTACAAGATGATAAAACAATACTTTTAAAAAATACTACAAAAAAAACAACAACACTACAGATGGTGTCTGCATCTTAACTGCTAATCCAAGTAATTCTCCAAGACTATTTTCTGAATCTCTAACACAGGAAATGAGATTTATTAATGCAAAAAAAACGCGTGGGAGACGGTACAAGCTCTCTTGTCTGGTATAAAGTTAGGGTCCTATGTCTTGGACCTTTGTATAATACTAATTTATTCAGTAAGTGAGTCAGCTAACAGTCACTGAATACTTATGGTATGCCGGGTTCTAGATTGGATTCTGGGAAGGAGATGAAAGAGAACTTCTAGCAAGTATGTAGTCCACGGGGGGAGATAGATATATAAACAAATAATTTTTAGATGTGGGATAAATGATGGTTTTTAAAGTGCTGTAGAGGCATTGACTTGATCATTGAAAGCTTCATTTTATTTGTTATAAATATTGTAGCTTTTAAAAGTTGCTTTTAGTAAATCGAGATAAAATGGTCATTTATTTACATCTCAGAATTGATTTGAATAGGTAAATAGATGGAAAAACAAATGTTTTCCAGATACCTTTTTTGATGTTCTTTATTTTTATGAATAGATAACTATTACTAAAATTGAGAAATGGTTCACAATCCTAATGTCCATCTGTATCTCAACAGTTATTATATAGAAATGTTTAGTAGGTAAAACTTGAAAGAAAATGTATTTGGTAATGTTAAGGTTGTATTATCGTCCCCAAAATATTAAAGAAAATATTGGCAGAAAGGACTTAAAATATTTTATTGCTAGCATGAAGGTTTTTCTGGGCATTTGATCCACAGATTTCCCCATTACAACTAGTTCATTTAAAAAAAAAAAAAAGAAAGAAAGAAAAACAGATTGAAAATATGCAGGCACAAATGCTTTGGCAGCCAGGGTCAGTAACTTGAATCTCAGTTGCGTGTAGCACACTTCCTCTGGCTGGGAAGATGGTTTTTTGGAAAAGATTAACCTGAAACTGACAGACAAATTATATAGTTGAAAATATTCAGGTTTCTCTGATTTGTTTTTAGATATTTTGTTTTCCCCTTTCTGCCTTCCTGAGAGAAGGCTCTCAAATGCTTTTTATCTATAGTCAATTTAGCTTTGAGCCACATACTTCTATTATCTTGTAAGAAATAACAAAGCCACTTATAACCTCAGCATCTCATCTAAATTTGTAAAGTAGACTTGTTTTTTTTTTTAAAAAAAAGTAGTTTTATAACTGCAGCCATACAAATCTCTCTTCATGCCTAAATGGGGTCTGGATCCATGTTTACATACCCATGTATGCTGAGGAATTGAGATGTAAACAGTATTCCCATTCATTGGTTCATACACGACCTCTCTGCCAACTACCTGTTAATATACCTAGTAATACACGTCCTACGCCCTGCACACAAATATACTTCAACCAATCTGTAAGTTTCATTTTGCTGCTGCTTCAAGATGCAGGAGCCCAGTGTGATTGGATTCAACTTTCAAGAAAAAATTTTAATCATTTGGTAATAATTTTGTCACATACTTAATTTTCATTTATTAAAAATCTTTATATTTACTTGACAAAGCCAGTATTAAAGACCTGATAGTTTCTTGGCAAATCAAAGTAATGATTACGTGTTTTGGTGATTTGTCATTTGTCCATAGATGTTATTAAGATTTAAGAATGCAAGGGCTTCCCTGGTGGCACAGTGGTTGAGAGTCCGCCTGCTGATGCAGGGGACACGGGTTCGTGCCCCGGTCCAGGAAGATCCCACATGCTGCGGAGCGGCTGGGCCCGTGAGCCATGGCCACTGAGCCTGTGCATCCGGAGCCTGTGCTCCGCAGCGGGAGAGGCCACAACAGTGAGGCACGCGTACCGCAAAAAAAAAAAAATTTGGGGTATAGATAGCGGTGAAGGTTACAACAACATTGTGAATGTATTTAATGCCACGGAATTGTACAATTCAAACGGCTAAAATGATCAATATTATATGTATTTTACCATAATAAAAAGAGTTACCAAAAAAAAGAGGTTAAGGAAATTTCCCCAAATCATACAAGCTTGTAATAAATGGACCACAAACCCAGGCCATCTGACTCCAAGGCCTCTTGGAAATAAGGAGCATCAGTTGTACCTCACCTGGATATTTCTGAGGATCTATCCAAAATCAGGAATACTGAAAATGGGAAGTTTCATGCTTTTGTATCTAAAGCAATTTGGATATCTGTCTGAGGCCCTAAAGCTTTTTTTTTTTTTTTTTTTTTTTGTGGCACGCGGGCCTCTCACTGTCCTGGCCTCTCCCATTGCGGAGCACAGGCTCCGGACGCGCAGGCCCAGCGGCCATGGCTCACGGGCCCAGCCGCTCCGCGGCACGTGGGATCCTCCCGCACCGGGGCACGAACCTGCATCGGCAGGCGGATTCCCAACCACTGCGCCACCAGGGAAGCCCCGCCCTAAAGCTTTTTAATCTAAACATTTCAGCTACTCTTAGTGGTTAAGAGTTGGCTACTGGGAGAATTTGTCACTTTTTAGAAACAGTGTTTTTGTTCAGTATTAAAGGATAATAATTTTTAATGGCAAAATCATCACTACTATACAGGTATAAAATGAACATGTGTTAAAGATTTTAATGAACTCATTAATTAATGAGAGAACCAGTAAGATCTGGTTCCACGGAGAATTCAGAAAGCAGACATCTATATAGGCAATGAGGAATGCTGAAATTAATTTGCAAAACCAGCTTCTTGAGAAAGGGAGAGGACAAAATTCATTTTCATTTCTATGGACAAGAATCACTTGTATTACTATTAGTTTCCTACAGCTTACAGGAAAATAGCTGAAAGGCACTGAGACACAGACAGCCTGGAAGGGCAATACCCAGTAATCTATGTTTTGCTCATTTCCAAGTCTTGCACAGTTTTTTCTGACAGCAGTCATAGAAGGGAATCCGTGTATGTAATGCCAGATGTGTTGATTATTTTCAGTCAGGAAAAAAATAATCTAATCTCTAAATTTACCACCTGGCTGCCTTGTCAAGGAACTTCTGAGCTACAGGCAGCTTTTCTAGACTGGACTTTAGGTGGGACAAAACGTCCCCTTAGCCAGATGTCCAGAACCCTGAGACTGTCTGTAATATCATGGTTCCATCCTATTCTTGAATTTCTGATGCTACCTGAATTCTGCTAAAGCCTCAGAATGAGATCTGAGACGTTCTCAGGGACATTGTATTAGTATGAGAGGAACAGGTAGTATTGATATCTGTTCCTTTGGAGAA
Source organism: Globicephala melas (assembly GCF_963455315.2). Lineage (NCBI taxonomy): Eukaryota > Metazoa > Chordata > Mammalia > Artiodactyla > Delphinidae > Globicephala > Globicephala melas. The sequence continues at coordinate 27,523,099 of NC_083332.1, forward strand.
TTAACCCCCTGTTTCTGGGCCCTGTTATTCGATTGCTGGCTGCAGTTAACAGTATTGTACACCCTATCCTCTCCTCCAAACCTACCCCGAAGGAGTTAAAAAAGAAACTGTTATTCGTGAAGATGTACACGTCTTTAATAATCTAGAAGAAGGGGTTCCTTTTATGGCAGTACCACGAAATGTAGCTTTTGAGCTCATGAGAGTGGTCTAGAGAGTGTAGCATATGCTTCAAGTCAAGTAGAATATAGAGAATAATAAGTGATACCTAAAAAGTTCGGTCCTGAGTAAAGATGATTATAGATAACCTGGGGCTGTTTGTGGTTGGGGAGATTTTTGTTTCTGCCACATTCTGCGGAATGGTTGTTTGGTGTCAGTACCCTGTTCCTGGCCTCTGCTACTTTCCCTTGGTTGGATCACCTGCCCAAAGACACCATTTGCTGCAAGATTTGTTCAAAAGGTAAGAAATGTTTTTTTTAAACAAGAAAGCTACTGGAGTTTCCTGAGGTATTACACCCCTCTGTTCTTCCTCCTGTCCTCCCTTCTTAGGATCTTCCTTTCTCCCGGCTTCCCACAGTGATTCTTTGGCTCTTGGGCCTGCTTTCATGTAAATCATGTTCTTCTGACGAGGAAAAGTGGCTGGAAAAGATCACCTGATCATGTCCTCGTGACAGCTGTTTTGGGAAAGCCAGACCCTTCCCCTGAGGAGTTTGTAGCTATAGAATATCCTTTTGTCATAGCTTTTGTCATGGCAACATCAGCTATAGAGCCTGGTTTGGCCCTTGGGGAGTACCCCCCGAGTTTCATCCCTGCTTTGCCAAGGTCCACATTTGTCATGCTGGCAGAGCGAGTGCCTTGCAGGTTCTGCCTCTGGTGCTATTTGTTTATCTGCTACCTTCATGCCGTTAAGATCCTTGGCTATGCCCTGACCACCCTGGCTGTGTCCTGAATTAGACTCAGAACGAGCTGATAATACCATTGAGAAACATGGGGCAGAGTCTTGAGTCTTGGTATCTTTTTCTTTTTCTTAAATATATTTAATTTATGTGATTCCCAGCAGTTGTGTGTTTGTGGTCAAAGCCCTGTCTGTGGAGCCCTGGGTGGGATTGGGGTGCAGAGGGCATTTTGTTTTCTTCTAGTGAAAGGGGCTATGGAGTAAGACATGTGAGTCTTAGAAGTCTGTGTTAAATACTACTCTAACTACATAATTCATTTCCTCATTTATGCATAGTAAGGCTTTCAGCATTATCAAATTCTCCCAGCAACTCTGAGGGTTACTATAATTATTATGATTTTACTCATTGGAAAACCAGATACAAAGAGGTAAAGTAACTTTTTTCAAGGCCAATCAGGAAGCCAGAGCCAGGATTGGAGACTATTATTTATTGACTATCTCATCGTGTAATCTTAACCTCATAAACTCAGGGAATAGCTTGTGTTAAAATTTTAGACTATATCATTTCATTCATTCTCATATACATTTATATCATATTAGTAAAAATCATGGCACATGAAATTTTATACTCCCCCGCTTTCCTCCGTTTGATCTTGTTTCAAAAGGATTTTCTCGCATCACTTAAAAAACACTTAGGAAACAGCTTTAGTGACTGTGTAGTATTTTATTAGATGTGTGGCTGTACCACAGTTTACATAATCATGTTCCTAATGTTGCGTATTTACAATGGATCTAATTTTTGCTGTTACAGATAGTGCTTCAGTGAGTATATTTGTGGTCTAAACATTTGTCTAAACTTTTGGTTATGCCCTTAAGGATAGGTTCCTTCAAAATATTGGATTGGCCAAAAAGTTCATTTGGTATTTTCTGTAAGATGCTTCTAGTAGCGCTGAGTTGTCTTTAACTTCATTCAAAGCAATTTTGTTAGACTGTATTGTGACAACTGTCATATCAGCGTGCATTTTTAAAAAAAGCTTATCAAAACTGGTGAATTTTTGTGTAGCCACTTTAATATTGAAAATGGAAGAAGAAAAGCAACAGTGTTGGCACATTATGCTTTATTATTTCAAGAAAGGTAAAAACACAACTGAAATGCAAAAAAAGATTTGTGCAGTGTATGGAGAAGGTGCTGTGACTGATCAAACGTATCAAAAGAGGATTGTGAAGTTCCGTGCTGGAGATTTCTCACTGGATGATGCTCCATGGTCGGGTGGACCAATTGAAGTTGATAGCGATGAAATCAAGACATTAATTGAGAGCAGTCGATGTTATACCACGTGGGAGGTAGCCAGTATACTCAAAATATCCAAATCAAGTGTTGAAAATCATTTGCACCAGCTTGGTTATGTTAATTGCTTTGATGTTTGGGTTCCATGTAAGTTAAGCGAAAAAAACCTTCTCTACCGTATTTCCTCATGCGATTCTCTACTTAAACGTAATGAAAAGTTCCATTTTTAAAACAAATTGTGATGGGTGATGAAAAGTGGATACTGTACAATAATGTGGAACGGAAGAGATCGTGGGGCAAATGAAATGAGCCACCACCAACCACACCAAGACTGGTCTTCAAAGAAGGTGATGCTGTGTATATGGTGGGATTGGAAGGGAGTCCTCTATTATGAGCTCCTTCCAGAAAACCAAAAGATTAATTCCAGCAAGTACTGCTCCCAGTTAGACCAACTGAAAGCAGCACTTGAAGAAAAGTGTCTGGAATTAGTCAACAGAAAATGCATAATCTTCCATCAGGATAACGCAAGACCACATGTTTTTTTCATGACCAGGCAAAAACTGTTACTGCTTGGCTGGGAAGTTCTGATTCATCCACCATATTCACCAGACATAACACCTTCGGATTTCCATTTATTTCAGTCTTTACAAAATCCTCGTAATGGAAAAAACTTCAGTTCCCTGGAAGACTGTAAAAGGCACCTGGAACAGTTCTTTGCTCAAAAAGATAAAATGTTTTGGGAAGATGGAATTATGATGTTGCCTGAAAAATGGCAGAAGGTAGTGGAACAAAACGGTGAATACGTCATTTAATAAAATTCTTGGTGAAAATGAAAAATGTGTCTTTTATTTTTACTTAAAAGCCGAAGGAACTTTTTGGCCAACCCAGTAGAATCACTGGGTGTGAGATTATGACTATTTAGGAGGCTTTCAGTATATTGACAAATGGCTTTCCAGAAAGATTGAATCAATTTATATTTTCATAAGCAATAGTATTTGAGAAGATCTCTCCACTCTCTTTTCCATTGAACTTTGTCATTTCTTAAAACTTCTTTACTGGTTACTTTAATTTTGTAACCAGAAAATGTATCTTGTTTTTATAATTTAAACTTCTTTGCTTCTTAGTGAAATAATCATTTTTTCATGTGACTATTACCCATTTTTTAAGAACCACTGTTTTAGCCCAAGATAAGGGCATAGAAGAAGAATGTTAACTGTACAGGTCCAACAGGAAGGATTTGTGGGACAGGGTCCATGTCCTATAGGGAGGTTGAACTTTTTTAAATTGTTTTTGTTTGCCTTGCCTTAAAAAGTCCACCTGGCGTGAATGTTATGATCTGGGGCAAGGCCCGTAATGAGGCCCAGAGATTCTGCCACTATCTTCTCTTGGTGCCAATCCCTTCTGACTACAGAGAACGTGGCACTAGAGCTGAGTACTGAGCTGAGTACTGAAAGCTTGTGCGAGGCCTCAGGGTTCAGCTCTAACCTGGGCCTCATTCCTTGAATGGCATGTTGGCGAGATGGTGTTTAATGAGGAATCAGAGCGTGTATTCTCTGAAAATCCAGCATTCTCTTGCTCTCGCTTTGTGTTACCCAAGGTGCAGTGGATGGTTCTTAAAATCCAGTGCCAGCCTGTCTTTCCTGATTAGCTGGCACCATTTTCTTGACATGAGCTTTAGTTCTCTAGGCTTGTGCTCCTCGATGGAACATTTTGAAGCACAGATTAGTTCTAAGTTTATTGCAGTTTTCATCACCCAGCTGCTGTGCCTAGAGCCTGGAGTGAATGGCCATCTTTTGCATTGTAAGGTCTAGATGCATTAGAAGTAGCTCTCCACACACCCAGCCCACTCCTCCACTTGGAAAGGGATGGGATATCCCAAAGCAGTGGTTACATAATTGTGGATTGGCTCTCACCCATCCAGCTTTACTTCCTCCCGTGATAGTGAATTCCAGGCTGGCAACAGTAGTTAGATCTCAGAAAAGCCCGTCACAAAACACACGCTAAAGAAAGTCACAGCCTCTTCTATGCATTGGCTAGAGTTTCAGAGCCCTTCATTTTTAGTGTACGGTAACCGTAGACAGTAGTGCGCTTTTTCTCTGTGCATTAATTTTAATTAAGCAATGACACTTTCTGTTCCGCTCTGAGATCTACGCGTAGCTAAACTGATGGTTTAAGTGCCTCCCCACCGTTGGTCACTGACGTTGCTGCAAACAGAGCAGCAGACAGAAGATCTCCTACACGCGACTGAGTAACCCAGGAATTGCTCAGTTTAGTGAAACAGATAAGTAAGTGCTGTAAGAAGTTGCAAAGATCAGGGAAGACTTCCTAGAATCTGGTTGAGCCGAACTTTGAAAGATCAAGTGACATTACAGAGGTATGACTATGAGATTATGTATAACTCAAGATCCAGTGTGTGTATTACACTTTGCAGTCTGCAAAGGGTTTTCTCTTTAATTCTCACAAGAATCCTGCAGAGATAGGTAGTGAGAGGTTTGTTTTGCATAAAGTCAAATAGCCAGCAAGTGGCAAAAAGTCTGAACTGTTGTCTGTTTTCACTTGTGATTCAGTCTTGAAGAGGAGCCCTGTAAGGCCCAGCAAGAGAGCAGGCCAAGAGAGCCCTTTCCCTGAAGGTCACAGCAAGGCCGTGAGACACGGGGATCATTTGGGGACACCCTAGGATGTGTCCAATTATTGTTGGAATCTAAAATTAAGGTCTAATATGATTTAACATATTCAGTAATCACTTTGGAAAAGAAAGGAGTTAGTGAAAAGCAATTCCTTTAACTTCATGGTATCAGAATAGAAGAATCATAGCAAAGCTAGAATAAATACAGATGGATATACAATGTTTAGGTGACTTTGTAATTATTATGTGTTGTATATTAATATATACAGTAATCATTTCCAGAAGGAAGGGTGTATGTAAAGAAAGCAATAAAAGAAAAATATTTTAAAGCACTTTGTGAGGTAGTACAAGAACTAGAAGAATTATGGTAAAACAAAAAGAAAAGAAAAGCAGGGAATGAAGATGAATAGAGCCAGATATTTCCTATATTTATTTATTTATTTTTGCGGTACGCGGGCCTCTCACTGTTGTGGCCTCTCCCGTTGCGGAGCACAGGCTCCGGACGCGCAGGCTCAGCGGCCATGGCTCACGGGCCCAGCCGCTCCGCGGCATGTGGGATCTTCCCGGACCGGGGCATGAACCCGCATCCCCTGCATCGGCAGGCGGACTCTCAACCACTGAGCCATCAGGGAAGCCCTTTCCTACATTTTTAAACCTCTGCTTATTTTAGGTTTCTGGCTATAGACTGAAGTAACATTTTTCTTTACTCAGATTGGAATTACAAAGACCAGTAGAAACGGTGGTCCTAGGGCAGTTGGTTCCTGCTCCCTGGTTGTCTGATCTCAACCAGAATGAGTCAGTCCTTCGTCAAGATGTCAGCAGCCAGGGCTCTTAGGCAGGTAAAGAAAATAGTCCATTATTATAGGGATTTCAAGCCAGGCTTCATATTATCTTACCCTGGTGATGACAATTATATTCGTTTTTATTGGCAAATAATAACCTTGGAGTTGAGCTATATGTTTACACAAGAGGCACTGCTTCTAGGGGTTCTGTCATTTCCAAGTTCACGTGGCTGTCAGGAAATGGGACACCTGATGCAACTCCTCTGAGGAGGGAATTGAACAGTTTGAGTTGTGTTGATTTCACAGAGAATGGTACAAGGTAGTCTATTGCATCTGACACTTGAGCATCTGGCCTCTAAAGGCCATCGGTTGAACAGTGCCAGGCATTGCTCTTGGCTTAATACAATGGTTGAAAAGAAGACAGGCAAGGTTGCTGCCCTCCTGGGGCTTACACTTTAATGGGGGAAGATGGAGGACAAACAAGTGAAAGTAAATGAACAGGGCAATGCATTGTGTCACCCCTCGGGGGCTCTTGAAAGACTAATTCTTCTGTTGCGTACCACAGGTACACAAGGTGAATTTTTGTGCCTTAATAAAGGTATAAAGGTGACTGAACGGTTGGAAGTCCACTGAGCTTCTGTTTGATATTTACTGCTAATGAATTTTCATACCTGCAAATCTCTGAGAATTCTTAAATAAAATTTTCTCTCTTAGGTTACAGAGAACACATCGTAGAAGATACAAAACCCGAATCTATCAGTGACACTACCGACTTGGCCCTACCACCTGAAATGCCAATTTTGATTGACTTCCACGCTCTGAAAGATATCCTTGGGCCCCCGATGTATGAAATGGAGGTGATCATTCTCGTTCCTTTGTTGATACCCACCAGTTTACTCTGTTGGTTCCCTAATAGATTGGGGGAGAAGTAGACTTGGGTATTTGGGGAGGCTGAATTTTGTCTTAAGATTGGAAACTTGTGTTCTCTATGGTATTAAATTTTGGTGCTTAATGTGATAATGTGGCTTTTGCAGAGCACCAGAGGCCCTGGCCAGATCCTCTTTTGGAAACCCAGTCTGATCTTGTTCTTTGCATCCAGTTTCATTTTAAGAACAGTGTCTCTGACTTTCTCTGACTTTCCTCCTTAGAAACTATATATTCCTATTGTATGTGCTTTAATTAAGTATTTCTTTGTGCTATCAAAGACTTGGAGGAGGGAGGGAAACAACCCAGTACAGAATACCTGAAGACATGAGCCTGGCTTTAGCTTCATGCTGCTCTAGTGCAGAACAGATGGCATCTTTCAGGATTTGTTCTTTCATTGTTATTACTAGTGCCTTTCGAGTTAAACCGACATGCAAGCCCAGCCCTATTTCCATCTCTCTCCCGTAATTCTCCCTCATAGCGGAACGCGGAGCCATAAAGGCCTTGGGAGCAGGACCGAGTCAAGGGAGCTGGATAGAAATAGGTGTTGGTCTATTCTTACCAACTATAGTACTCTGTTTTGGAATGGGAGATATAAATTATAGGGTTGTTAGAAAATAGAGGATTTTTAAAGTCCTGGGAATGTTGAGATCACCAAGGGAAGCTGTGACTGCTGAGGTATTGTGATATATTTTATAGGATGCTTATATGAGCTTTCCTGGGACATTTACTAGAAAGAGTATGTATTTTACTACTGAACTTATTAGCATCTTTCTTCAGAAGCTTTACTATCACCTTGTCTGTGTAAAGGAAAAAAGGTTTTCAGAAGATAATATCTGGTGAATTATGCAGAAGATAATCTCTCCATCCAGCATTTGAAATGACTACCAGTAAACATGATTTTCCTCAAGTCTTAAAACTGAGAAGAAGAGAAGTAGCCCCCAAACCCATCTTGTTTATTTTCCTAAACTCTGAGCTAGTCATTTAATTCTGCAAAGCTCTCAGCTACAAGAATAGAACGCGTTTACTGTTGGCAGTAAACCTGGTCCTGAACGATAGAATCAGAAACATTATTTTGGTTATTTGAATTCTTAAGATACTGTGGATGGATTTAAATTTTGAAGTGTTGAAAGAAGTGGAGCAAAACTTGTTTTGGTTGAGAACGCGGGCCAAAGCTGCTTTCCTGTTCCGAGTGAACCCAGTGATTCTGTGAGTGACAGTAGAAACAGGTTCTGCTCCTGCATGTCCGGCGGGCTCTTTTCTCTTGGCTTTCCAGAACAGTACATGCCAGCCATTCTTTGGGAATTTACACCAGGGCAGTTGATAAAAACAAAAGATGGATGCGTGCTTCTGTTGCATAGACCCTTCTCTCCCGGCCATGACTGCTCCTGTTAGGTTTGGAAGCATTGCTGACATTCTTGGAGCTTTGGCAGAGAAAGAGCCCAAGGACAGAAAAGAGAAATTTTATAAACACTGCTTAATAGCTCTGTTTGATATCACTGCAAAAACTATTTTATTTTCTTTGTAGCATCTGAGCTATTACATATGAACACTTTGACCAGTATGAATCCAGTAGCCATTTTCCCTTCTATAAATAGCATCTTAGAATAGAAGGTCTGGTATCTGGGAGTTTGGAACATTTTGTTCATATTTTCCACAGTTGAGAGAATTTACCCTGGAGCCAGGGGTTTCTTTCTCTACCTTTAGTGGTCTAATGACCATCAGCCCCAAATTATATAACCACAGCTTTTTGCATCCATGAAATTAAGATTTATGGAACATTTCTTTGTTGTCCACAAGGTCCATCACTGTGCTAGGGGTCGTCCATTTTACACACAGGGCAAGAGCTTAAGGAAATTAAATGAATCATGCAAATTCACATAAGTTGCAATTAGTGAGGCCAATCTTTAAACTCAGATCAGCCAACTCAAGTCCGGTATTCTTTCCACTCTCCTATAATACCCTGCAGCCAAGCTAATTCCTGCCCTTTCCTGCTAAAAGAGAATTGCTTGAAGTACAGCAGTTTAACAAAAAGGCATACCTGCTCTACCTCAGATTTTCATTTCATTCTTACCAACTATAGTACTCTGTTTTGGAATGGGAGATATAAATTATAGAGTTGTTAGAAAACAGAGGATTTTTAAAGTCCTGGGAATGTTGAGATCACCAAAGGAAAAGGATACAGAGTAAAGAGCAGGGAGCCTAGGAGCAGGCCCTGAACAGTTAGGGTCACGTAGGGGAAGAGGAGCCCTCAAAACAGACAGAAACTAAGAAGAAACATGCAGTCAGGTAAGAGCAAAACAAGGATGTTGTGCCGCCATGAAAACAAAGGCAGAGACTGTCTCAAGAAGGGGGAACATGCAGATGTGTTTGCTGTCTGTGTACCGGATTCTACAGCATGGAGGTTGTAGGTGACCTTGACAGAGTGGGTTCACACGGAGTGATGGGAGTGTGTTGAAGAGGGAGTGGAAGGTGGGGAAGTAGAAGTAGTTTGTAGGCAGCTCTTTCAGAAGCATGGCTGTGAACGACTGCAGAGAAGTGAGGTGGCTAGAAGGGAGGATGGAGGTCAAAGGGAGAGTGGTTACAAATGGCAGCCTGTTTGCTGGTCAGAATAGTGCAGTAGAGAGAGTCAGACTGAGGTTGCTGGAGAGAGAGGTGGTACCACAGGAGCAGAGTCTTTGGGGTAGTGCGGCGCGGTGGGGTCCCTGGTGTGAAGGAAGAGCTGGTCTGTGATGAGGGTCCCCTGTGGCGGGTATGATGGAGAAAGGGGGCTGAGAGTGTTGAGTAATTACACGGAAAAGATGATAATGCTGGAACAGAGGAGTATTCGTGCACAAGGAGAGCAGTAAAGCTGGGACAGAGCTGGTGTATAATGTGAAGGAGGTAGAGTTGATGGTCTTGAGTACAAGTGAGCTAGAAGGATGAAAAAGTGGCGGTCAGGGAAGGGGGTGGTTAAATTCAGATTTCAAAGGTCGTATGGCTTCTGTTGGCAATAAGGACCGGGAAAAGGGTGGCTGGATGAGGGTGAGAAGCGTGGTTTTGGAGTTAAGGGCGTGCTTAGAGACAGAGAAGCCAGCTTGCACGGGTCTCAGGTACTCCCTGAAGAAACCCAGGGTGATGGAGGGACTCAGGGTGGTCAGGAAGGAGAGAGTGGGTTTGACTATAGAAGGCAGTGAGCAGAGAATGAAGATGGGAAGCCGGCTGCCATAAGCAGGGGTTAGGAGGAAGAGGCACGCCACTCAGCGTGATGAACCCCGCCTCCTCGGCCGTGCTGGCGTCATCCGATTCATGGGGGGATTATATATAGGTTTTAGATAGTTTTTAGAATTTGGTGAGTTAATGTATATAAGGTACCCACCATAGTGCCCGGTACGTGCTAAAAAAACAAATACCAGTTCCTGCAACCACCATACACCCTTAAAACAAATAGACCTATGCCCAGTCACAAAAGTAAAAGTCCCTATTATTTTTATTATAACCCTAATTTTATATTTGCTTTAATTTTAATAACCTATACCACCCCTTACTGTGCTTTATTTTCATTGAAGATGAGTCTGCAAAAATACATTAGTACCAAAAATGTTACTGACCTAGCAAACTAACAGGAAGAAAGATAAGAAGGCACACTTTTACTGGTGTTATATCCGTTTAGAATTCTCTCAACAGGTTGAAAAATGAGTTCCTGAAACTTTGTCTAGATTTCATATTTAGGAATAGTATCATAAGTCACCTTTTCAAATACAATAAAGTTTCCTAAAGAAGCAAGATCAGTTAAACACCCACTTTTAAAAAATAACAGATCTCCCTGCATTATGAGAGAGAGAGTGGGAGAGGGTGGGGTAGGTGCCGGTGTCTGGGGCAGCCGAGACTTCATTCTCCCTGACTGCTTCTCAGAACACCTCCTCAGAGGCAGGCCCGGGTCCCGGCATGGAGGGCTTAGGAAGGACGCAGCTATTGAGTCTCATTTGATCTGGTCAGTTATGAGATTGCCATTAATAATGGTAAACTTGGTTGCAGTTACTTTTACTGATTACATGACCCTCTTTGAGGGGAGATGAGAATCTTATAATTTTCATTTTCATCCTAGTGAAGCCAGGAGAAGCCTCCACATTATGAGATACATATATACACACACACACATATATTATCTGCATATTAGATATATATACATAATTAGATATATAAATATAATACAATCCTGCAGTTGACACCCCCCAAAAAAAAACCCAACATATAGAGTTCCTGTATATCTCTGGGGGTAACAATCAATCTCATAGACTACAAATGTGGTGACACACAATCAGAAAAACACATAAACTCTAGTCTTTCCAGGATAAATTTGATTTTCAGCCTCAGAAAACCAGTCATCCAAGCCACGAGCGTCTATGTTTTGTCGTCTGCTAATCCTGAGAATGTGTCATATGAGTATTCCTGACTCTATTCATAGTTTGTATGAAAGCCTCAGTGGTGGACAAAAAGTTCTTATGCGAAGGTCACTGCCCTTAGAAAAAATAGTAATAAAGGGAAGAAGAGACTAGACATGCAGGTTTTAAAAAACATCCTGAATAGAATGCATCCACCGGTGAATTCCAGGAGATTCCATCAGTGTGCTTGCCTTGCAGACAGATAAAAGCAGGTGCTAGAAACGAGCAAAGTGTATAAACACTAACGAAATGCCCAAAGAGTCATGGGAGTAAATTCCTTCTTCCTCCCTCTCCATTCAGACCTGCTGTGCCCCACGCCCCTGTTAGGACAGCAGCGATGCTGCACTCAGCCTGGCCCACCACCAGCCAGTTGTACCAAGGAAAGGCCTTACTGGAAGGGCCTGCAAGCAGCTGGCTCTCAGCGGCGCCGGTGCTGCGCCAGACCGGGGCCGTGTCGCACAGCTTCCAGAGGTGACGGTGGCTGACCGCGGCACTCCTCCAAAGCAAACAAGTTCACAACTGGAAAAATCAAATATTCCTACAGAGACTTTAAAGAAGTTGGCAGATGGAGAGCCGCCGTGGTGACAACCCTGGCGGGAGCATAAAAAATGCTGTGCAAGCTATAGAAAACACAACGTGTGGTGTAAGCGTTACTGAGGCACGAACCTGCACACATACCGCAGCCATCTGACAGCTCAGGTTTTGCGAGGCACTGTGCCTGCCCCTGGCGAGAAGGCCCACAATATTATTCCTGTCTTGAGTCCTTGGCACCTGCTGGCCTCTCTGCTGCGAAAAGGCTTCCTGGCCTTTTTCTGCCCAGCAGATTTTAAGACCGCTCAGTCTCTCCTGTGACACCTGTCCCAACTCCGCAGACATGGACCCTTGCCTCTGCAGGGCTCTCTGTAGATACAGGCACTGGCTAGATGGTCTTGTTGCACTCCCCGTGCTGGGGGGTAAGCGGCCCCTTATCTGATGCGGTTAGGTAGGTAGTCTGTCACCGCTCTGAGGTTTTCACTTGACATCCCTGTGATCCATGATGGGGCCAGGCTCCCGGTGCCAGTAAAGCACCTTTGGATGAAGGTAAAACTCTTAGTCCCTCTGATGGCTGCAGCAGTAAACAACAAGGTATTAAAACTGTAAGTGTTCGTCTAGGTTTGGAAGGGTCACAAAGAGTGTACGTATTTACTATTTCAGTCAAATATCACTAAATATCACTATTTTAAGTTAATCGAGAGGAAAGAACAGTGTGAAATTGGCAATGATTAGATGCTCAAATGCTCCTTAAACACTGCTATCATTGAAGTGTTCAGAATGCAGTCATACTTTATAAGACATATCCTGTTATTAATTAGGTTTTTCATTAAATATTTTAAACACTTCCTCAGTCTACATATTTACATGATTGATAGAATTATTACAGAAGAAAATGACCATTTCTTTGAACAAGATTTAGTTAACAGATAAAGGAAACTTGAAGCACCAGTTTCAAGGGAAATTGAATGACAGAAGTGAACTTGAGAAACTCCTGCTCCACTTTGACATTTAGAGGGAAAAACGTTCTAAGCATCAAGCCTAGGCCTGTCTTGGCTAATACAATTGATGATTCCACAAACCAGTAATGGAATTAGAAACTGGTAGAAAAGTACCAGTAGGTACACATAGTTTTGAAATTATTGTATTGAATCACTTGTTAGGGAAGTCTATAAAATACAAATTGTTCTGTATAAAGGGTTTAAGATGGCTGGGAAACTGCATGCGGGAGGAAGAAAGAGCATATATCTTATCTTTTAAATTCATATTTACTTGCACTCATTATTTCCGAGGGAAAAATACATAGAAACTGGATGCTTGGTTGTTAAGAGAATTGTTACAATTTCAGAACACATGACTTTGAAGAATATGACTCCAAGTCTAAGAATTACAGATTCGTTACTTCTTAGATAACTGCTATTAGCCTCATCATGAGACTCTAGGTTTGACAGTAACTCCTGCCCTCAGTTCTCCCACCCGTGTATGTTGTTGTTGAGTTACACAGATTTGTCACTGGTCCCATCTTCAGGTTAATATTTCAGCACTTACCGTCAAGTTAGAATAAAGTGGTTATGAGCCTGGATGGTTTTGGTTTGGTCACGTGTACTTATCTACCCCCTGTCCTTTCAATGAACAATGGACCAGTTACTTTTACCCAGAGCACTGGCAGATGGAGAGTGTTGGAAACTGGCTTGGTTTCTTGAAGCAATGTGGTAATCAACATGAATCCTACTTCTGATTCTTTGGGGACATGTTTGGTATTATTCTGACAAAATGAGTTTTGAGGATTTAGCTGTTAAAAGGGATTGTTCTCATTATAGCTAATGAAGTTGTGCTATATGGCTTTTTCTGTTAAATTAGCACAGGATTCAGTATATTGAGGATAATTCTTTAGGACTGGTTCAGTCCTAGAAAAGAGCCATGCAGTAAAAACAGGAACCCCTGACAAGTTCCCACCCAAAGTAGATGTCGTTCAGGTATAGAGAATTGATTTTATATTAGCAAGAACAAGCCTTGTGAACACTTTTATAAATAGTTGTTTGTGTTTTCCTTAAATAGTACTGATCTTTTGCATATTGATCTTTTGTGTCTTTTTCCTCAAATAGATACAAAACAGGGCAGATGCAAAGCTGAGGGAAGGTGAAATCCGTGGTGCAGTGTCAGCTCAGCCAGCGATGCAGCCTGGCCTTCCCAGTCTCTAACATCATTAAATATGAAATTAAAATTTTAAATATAAAACCAACTTTAAAATAGGCTTTTATGTTTACTACTAAAAATAAGTGCCCAGTAGCTTCAATGGATGTCACACATCCATTTAAAATCAGGATTTTCAGCATCTAAGCCCCTTGGGAAAGTAAGCATCAGCCACGCAGCCCTTTAACCAGAAACTCAGGCTATAGACTCTACTGCTCTGTAGTGAGGAAGTTACCTCTTGGTGGAAAAATCTCATGATTGCATTAGTGCTGGGTTGACATATTGTGCCCAGTTCCTCTAACATGGATAACTTCTATTACGATAAGACATTTGGAGGCTCAGAATGTGCGATAAAAGTTAACATAACTGTTTTTCAGCTGTTACTTTCGATATGTTTTCATAACTTGGATGTGTTAACCTATTTGGCTTGTAATCACCAGTGAGTGACACAATCAGTTTAATATGGAAGTGAGGCAGCACAGTGGGCCTCCGAGCACACAGAAAGGATCCAGGACATAGTGAAGTAGCATTTTACAGTGTCTCTGCGGCAATAAAGATGAGTGGCAGGGAAGTAAGATCCAGGGGTTTTAATATATACCTTGGCCTCTGGAGCTAACACTTCTCAAAAGTACATTGAAAAGAGTGTTTCTACTTCCAGAAGCAAATTCATGATTGCCTAAAATGAAGTTCGGTGCTGTAGTGTTTTTACATATGCAGCCTAATAAAAGCATTGAGATAGATAAAACGATTGCGTTTGTTCCTGAAAATTAGGGCATGTGTAACTAGGTGTGGTGCTTAAGTATCAAAAGTCGCTCACACATACTTTAAGGTAAAATTGTTTCTGATAAATGCCAAAGTCTGTCTTGGCAAAAAAGCCCTATGTGACTCCAAGTCATGTGCAGTAGTAAGTACTTTGAGGTGCAGCTTAAGCTTAAGCCCTCTGAGGAAGAGCCAGCGCTTGTGATTAGGTCAGCCTGAAAAGAATTTGGCTCTTGTTGGCCTTACCGATCATTTTCCTTCTTTCTCTCAAGGTGTCTGAGCGTCTGAGTCAACCAGGAGTGGCGATCGGTTTGGCTTGGACTCCCTTAGGTGGGGAAATCATGTTCGTGGAGGCGAGTCGGATGGATGGCGAAGGCCAGTTAACTCTGACCGGCCAGTTGGGGGACGTCATGAAGGAGTCTGCCCACCTGGCTATCAGCTGGCTCCGCAGCAACGCCAAGAAATACCATCTGACCAATGGTGAGCAACCCACCCCAGGGAGTAGGGGCGGGGGGTGCAGCTGCAGCAAAGGAGAGCCTTGGGATCCTGACCCAGGAGGCATCCCACAGTTCAGAGACAGATCCAGTTACCCCTTAAAGCACAGACCTTTGCTTTTGAATTCCCGTGGAAATTCTAGTTCCCAGTTGAGGACTGTTTGACTGGAACCTGAGCTGGAAACTGACTCCAAGGGTTTGTTTTGTTTTTCCTGCTACTTGGAATAGAATGAAGCTGTTCTTCCAGACCCCCACTTTACTTATACTGCCCATTAATATTTTGAAGGATCTGTTTACCCGAAACATTCATTTTTATCTGTTTGATTTTCTTTTTTCGTAGAAAAAACAGGTTTAATTTTTCTACATCAAAATCCTTTTTTCCTTTTTTAAAGCTTCTGGAAGTTTTGATCTTCTTGAGAACACAGACGTCCATCTGCACTTCCCAGCTGGAGCTGTCACAAAAGATGGACCATCTGCTGGAGTTACCATAGCAACCTGTCTCGCCTCACTTTTTAGTGGGCGGCTGGTGTGTTCAGATGTAGCCATGACTGGTGAAATCACACTGCGAGGTCTTGTTCTTCCAGTATGTATGAAGAAACCTATTTACATGGTTTTTAAATTTTTTAATTTAAAATTTTTATTAATAGTATTTTAAAATCTAAATTAATAGTGGTTTGCCTTCTTCCTATGAATAGCTTAGTTTTAAACATATTAAATTTTTATATCTGTAATTCAGATTTTTAAATTTTGATCAAATAAAGGAAAAACTGACAATTTTCCCCATGTTTTCCCTTCTACGAAAAAAGAAGACTTGCTTACAGTAAAAAATATCAGTCTGGTCACCAGAAATATCAGCTGTTCAGGTGAAGATTTGAGGCTTTATTCTAGTTAATGAATTGTTAAATATATGGCATGTGTGTAAAATAGGATGGTAGCTATTTTTAAACTTTAAGCCCAATTCTCACCTTTTGGAATTCCTGTGAGACCTCCTATCCGCCTATAGATAACTTAGATTACTGTAATTGATAGATTGATAAAAAAAAATATAGAAAAGAAGTAGTATAAAATGGAAATTGTAGTAAAGACTAACGATGCCTAATTGCTAAATTTTGAAAAAGTTCTGTACATATGAGGTTTTAGGGCTCCAGCCTATATCATAACTACTTATAAAAACACTGAAAAATGCATAGAACTTGAGAGATCATTTAGAGGTTTAAGTCATTAGTTAGCAGTACCAGACTACAATAAAGTTCTGGTGGGTTCAATAGCAAAATGAGAAAAAAAGGAATGTTCTTTATCATGAGAATGCCTTTATTTTATGAGGTAATGGTGAAAGTAGGTCATAGAATCACCAATTAGGATCACAAAAAATGCTCTCAGTTCCCTGATTTTTTAAATTTAATTCAACCAGAAAGTCATATTCTAAACCTTATTTACTATGATATAACTGTATATCTATACTCAATAGGAATGTCGATCTCTTTTCTTTACCTTACCCCAGAACTACTGCATTTCTAGTGACAGTAGTGGTTGATACTAGCTGTATTGCTAAAAGGAAATGAGCAAGTGCTTTACTGACCATAAACTCTTTAGTTTCCTAGTTCAAAATGGTAAGCTAAGCAAGGAATAAAGGGAATAAATTATAACAGTCAAAAATGAGGGGGGAAGGACTTCCCCTGTGGCGCAGTGGTTAGGAATCCGCCTGCCAACGCACGGGGACACGGGTTTGAGTCCTGGTCTGGGAAGATCCCACATGCCGCAGAGCAACTAAGCCTGTGCACCACAACTACTGAGCCTGTGCTCTAGAGCCCGCGAGCCACAACTACTGAGCCTGCGTGCCACAACTACTGAAGCCCGCACACCTACAGCCCGTGCTCCACAACAAGAGAAGCCACTGCAATGAGAAGCCTGCGCACCGCAACGAAGAGCAGCCCCCGCTCGCTGCAACTAGACAAAGCCCGCGCACAGCAACGAAGACCCAACGCAGCCAAAAATAAATAAATGAAAAATATTTTTTAAAAAAATGAGGGGGGACACACCATTGTAAAGCAATTACACTCCAATAAAGATGTTAAAAAAAAAATGAGTGGGGAGCCATCAGCTGATAGTTCAGCCAACTTCTAGAAGATAAAAGTGTCCCCAGCTGATGTAACAGAATTGGAGGTAGAGACAGTCTTCCCAGCAGGAATCTGTTGAAAAGCACTGGCTCAGAGCCAGAAGGTTCAGACCATTAGAAAAGGAAGGGGGTGGGAAATGAAAACCAGGGGATTCGTTGAAATCTCCATAGAACAAATGGTTCTTCCACTAGGTCCCCTGCACTCAGTGCAAATTGCACGCAGGAAAAGGCTTCCCTACCCCCAGCAGAGGCGAAGCCACAGCAGCTCTGAGTAAGCCTTCAGTTTTAAACTATTATGGGAGACATGGAGAAAAGCAGCATTTAAGAGAAAGACCTGCTAAGTCTGGAGAAAACATAATTCAAGAACAGAGGATAAGACAAAGCTCTTGAATTTAAAAGAACAGTTTTAGGAATTGGTCGACGAACTATTCAGAAAAAAATAATAGAAAAAAACAGTCTGACAAATCCAACATCTAACTAAACAGAGAAAATGGAAGAGAACAAATTGTCAAGGAAATAATGGAGCATTTCCTAGAATTTAAGGCTATGTTCAGATTGAAAGGGCCTGTACCAACTAGGAAAAAGCATTGCATCCTCATGACTTTTCAGATCACGGAGGAAAAAGCTTTCTCATCCGTGACCCTAGATACACAGCACCTTCAAGACTGAGGGAAAATGGGTTTAAATCGTCTTGTATACACAGCCTTACCGTCAACCAAATGTGAATGCAAGATAGACATTTCCATACGTGCAGGGAATCCGTTTATCTCACACTCTTTCTGAAGAAGTTACATTGAAAGTGTAGTTCAGCAGCATAAAGGAAAAGCCTGGCAAGAGAGTGACAGTGTGGTAGGATGGCCGCTGTGCAGAAAGGCCTAGAGCCCAGCCAGTCTGGTGCCACAGGTGGGAGCAGGCTTCTGAGGGCTGTCTCCAGGGGTCACGTGTTCCGGGTGGTGTGACTGAGACTTGTGTCTGTTATCTATTACTCATACACACCACCCCAAAACGGCAGTTATTATTCTTAGTTTCTGTGGGGCAGGAACTCAAGAGAGGCTTAGCTGGGCTCTTGTGGCCCAGGGTCTCTCATCATGTAGTCATATACCAGCCTGGATGCAGTCAGTCATCTGAAGGCTGACTGGGGCGGGGCATCTGCTTCTGTCGTGGTTCACTCACGTGACTGCAGATTGGTCCTGGTTGGCCGGACTGCTGGGGTGACCTCAGACACCTGGGCTACCTGAGCTACCTGCAGGGCAAGAGATCCAAGAGAGATCCAGGCAGAAGCTCTTATTTTTTGTGACTTAACCTTGAAAGTCACACAGCATCACTTCCACCGCACTCTTACAAGTAAATCGCTAAGCCTGGCACACATTCAAGGGAGGGGAATTAGACTCCACCTTCTGAAGGGACCATTTCAGACATATTTTAAAACCACCACAAGAGCCTAGATGTTTTCTTCATCACACGGCACAGAGGTCATTGCTTTAAACCTGTACAGAAGAAAATAATCCTGGCATGCAACTAAGCTCTGTAGGAATGGTATTTATGGTCAAAATAATGTAATGCTTTTTCAGAATCAGCCTATAAACAAGATTGTTGTGAGTACAGAAAGGAATATAAATGTTAACCTTGACAATATAAAAGAGAATCACGGACAGAAGAGGTGCTCATACCTGTCAAAAATTTAGAATCTTCCAATAAAAGGATTTAATATAATACTAATTGAAATGTAAAGAATTTACTGTTAACCTTTTTAGTGGCTTTCCTAGCTCATGCTCTAGCAAAATGGAAGATGATTTGGATGTTTTAAAATAGCGTGAAAGAAAGGTGGGTCAGGGTTTCTTCCACAGCCTGAGGATGATCATAAACCTTAATAACGTTCCTCTCTCCTTACAGGTAGGTGGAATTAAAGACAAAGTGCTGGCAGCACACAGAGCGGGACTGAAGCGTGTCATTATTCCTCAGAGGAATGAGAAAGACCTTGAAGAAATCCCAGGCAATGTCCGGCAGGATTTGACTTTTGTCACAGCAACCTGCCTGGATGAAGTTCTTAACGCAGCTTTTGATGGTGGCTTTACTGTCAGCACCAGACCTGGCCTCTTAAATAGCAAACTGTAAGCCCACATCTCAGCTTCTTAGAATTTTAAGTTATAAAGTGCCGAGAGGTACTGACAGGATGATTTTATTCACACCACCAAAATGTCCCTAATTTGCGAGTCTAATCTCAGCAGTAACAAACCTGACTCAAGTGGTGGCTAGTGTTTATTACAGAAATGTTAATTTAATAAATTGATTAAATCGGAATTGAATTCTTGTCTTGAATGGGCTCATTACTGTCCCTGGAAAGTTATGGAACAGTGGTTCTCCTGTGGTTCCAAACAGAAGCATCTGTATTACCTGAGAACTTATTAGACATGTAAATTCTCAAAACCCACCAGCAGACCTTTTGAATCAGACTCTGGGGGTGGGACCCAATCTGCTTTACTAAGCCACCCAGATGATTCTGATGTGTAGTCAAGGTCAGGAACCATTGGTATAGACCATTACCTTAGCAGATTCACCTGTAGATTTTATTGGCCCCTGAAAGCAATCAGAAGGGGAACTGGGCAAAGGTGAAAATAATAGCCAACTATTAGTCTTTACGGAAAATATTCAAGTGAAGCAAACTCTGTGATGAGGTCTACACATCCTACCCTTCCTTTGCTGAGGGAAGCAGCAGAGTGGCATGTGTTGGCCTACATGACAGAAACATACTGGCCCTGAATGCCTGTCATCTTAGAAAAAAGTCCAGTCCCCAGAGGGAGGCAGCCATCCATCCTGGGATGGTCCCTACACTTGGTATCCTGATTCCTGCCACCTCCCCTTGTGTTGCTTGTTTGCCTGTGCCAATCCCCAGTTCTGGTAGCCTTTCTCCATGCCTCTCTTCTCCTGTGACTCAGTCCAGGATATGGATAACTATGAAGTTAGGCTCTTCTACTTACTAGCATTTGAACTTTCTGTATCTTAGTTTTCCTTACCTTTAAAGTGCAAATAATTGTACTCATCAGTGTTACTGTGAAGATACAGTTAGAATGCAACATAAAATAACACGGAACAATTTCTAATCATTATTCCAGCCAGTAATGGACTTCAGAATCTTATATTACAAAATATAACAACAGATATGTAAAGATACTTCGGAATTTCTTGGATAAGAATGAGATATACAAATTACCCTAATACTGTGCTCAGACCTGGCGGTAAAAATCTGAATGTGTTCTGGGAGGACAAGTGCAGACGTAGGGCCGTGGCCAGTGGGAGAGAGCAAGCACCGGGAGCTTGGAAAACATTTCATTGACTATCTTATCACTACTGTGATTTTATCATTTCTGCACGATTGTCTTACAAGGTAGAAGAAACTATGATGTTAATTTGTTTTCAGCAACCAGAGGGAGTTAATCCATACCCACCTTGCTCTGCCGTGTCCCACCCAGCAGTGGCAACATAGCACACATTTGAAGAGTGGGAGTTATCTGTATTCTTCCTCAAGAGTCCTGAGTATGCAGTTTTGTACTGGTCTGTGAACAGTAGTAGGGCATCTTCTGGGCCCTCTGGCTTTGAGCATGCCTTTCCTTACTAAAGGAGCTGACTGAGAAAACCCATACATATATGAAATTAGCAGTATGACCTTCATTTCTCTAGCATTGTTTTTGGTTTTTTTAAGTTTGTGGCAAAATAATTTACCATTTTAACTTAGAAGTGTGTAATTCAGGGTCGTTAATTACACTAATGTACCACCATCACCACTAGCTATATCCAAAACCTTTTCATCTTAAACTGAAACTCTGTATCCAATAAAAAGTAACTCCCCATTCCTCCATCCCCCAGACCCTGGTAGCCACTATTTTACCTTGTCTCTATGAATTTGCCTATTCTAAGTACCTTATGTAAGTGGAATATCTGCCCTTCTGTGTCTGGCATGTTTCACTTAGCATGTCATCATTTATCCATGTTGCAGCATGTATCAGAATTTCCTTTCTTTAAGACTGAGTAATATTCCACTGCTGCACATGCCACATTTTATTCATTTATCTGTTGTTTCTACCTCTAGGCTGTTGTGCTGTGAACATGAGCGTACAACTATCTCTTTGAGTCTGTTTTTCATTCTTTTGGAAATACACTTGAGGAACCACCCATGTTTCCCACCACACAGCTACACCATTTGACATTCCCACCAGCAATACACAAAGGTTCCAATTTCTCCACATTCTTGCCAACACTTATTTTCATTATTGATAATGGCCATCCTAAAAAGGCCATTAAAGAAGCAACTCATGGTTTTGACTTACTTACATTTCCCTGATGACTAATGGTTGAGTATCTTTTTCTAGCACTGTTTGTAAAAGTGTTTCCCAAAGACCCCTCATCTATCAATCAGTCAGCTAGGTTTTTTGGAACTGCTAACTAACTTAAAATTCCAATTCAGCAGGCCTATAGGTGAGGGCTTGGGAATCTGTGTATTTAACCAGTGCTCTCCACACTTTTAATGTGGGCTTTTAAAACTCTTCAAGTATTTATTAAAACTCTGTAAAGCTTTAAGTGCCTTGGTAATCAAGAAATTTTACACTGCTTGAGGCACACGTTTACTTGGCTCTGCCCCTTCTGTTTGAACCTTACTGTAAACCATGTCAGAGATTTACTGCTGTTAATCACCTGTATACAGTGGAAGATGCCATCGGAGTTGAGTGACCCTATTTAACATCAGCCTACAAATCTTGGACCATTGTTAAGGTCTCCTGACTAAATGAGTGGATTTAAAGTGTACTAAACATACCTGAATTTTTCTAAATAAGGGGAGGTAAAATTTATGTGCTGAGTGAAACACACAAAATTTCCTTCTCTCCTTTTCTTCCCGGGACATCAGTCAAGATTTGCATTCTGGTCATAGCACAGATCCTCTTCATAAGAAGAGCGGGGTTGCAAATTCATTTCCATTTCCAGTGCCATCTGAGTTGCAGAGGCTGCTTGAAATGCAGAGGTTTCTGATTCCCATCATCTGAACACAGTGACTAGTCATGTCTACCAAGAGGAGCTCCCGGCACTCGGTGACTGGTCCACATTTAAACCTTACCAAAGTCTACCATGTTGTGAGGTAACCAGCTGCTGAGGGCAGAGTGGGCTGACTTTGCATTTTCCTTTTATTGACCACTGAAATGAGAAAAACCTTCCTATAATTAAGGGGACTTGACACTAAGCCACAAAGAATGTTAATTTTGCCAATTCTTCCAAATCCAAAGTTTATTTTGTCTGGGACTATTTATTAGATGTAAACATCAAGAACTTTTGTTTTTTTAATTAAGTGTAACATGTTCAAGCTCACATTATTTTGGCCAAAATGCGCTGTATTTGAGTGCCCATCTTCATGAAAACTTTATCCAGCAGCTTAAAAAGTCAAGACTACGAAAGTACAGTCATTATCCAATTTGATGATTTATGATCCAATGCTATGCTTTTTTGTTTTAATAACATTTAGTGGATACTGCAATGAAAATTAGTTACTAAAAAAATTTTTAAAGCACCAGAACAGGAAGGAAATACTAAAAGGATCTGAAGGGAAACAATAGGCAAGTGCACTGAATGGCTATTGAAAAGTCTTTAAACAGCTGTATCAAGTTTCTTTTTTAATGTAGGAAAAGCTTTATTTGCTATGAAAATCCACTTATTTGGAACATATTAGGTATGGTAGGTACTATCAATGAGCTAAAGAATGTATTTAACATTCTTGGACCTCATAAAAAATCTTTCATATTAAAAATTTTTTAATTAAGTTCAGCTCTGACATATTGTCAGTACATTTCTAGGCAATAGGAACTAAAACCCTTTAGGCTAAATCCTAATCTTGACGTGACAGTGCAAGCTTGTCAAAATGTGACTTTATTATAAAACCAAGTATTCCTTCAAACCACTGTTTCTACTTTTCAGAATTTAGAAAGGCCTAAGAAAAATAAATTATTTTCAAAGAAAATTCTTAAGGCTGTATAAAGTTAAGGAAAATGGTTCGGCAAGCAGTGAGGCTATAGTGCCAGGCATAAGGATAAGCACTTTACAGCACACTTAGCCATCCTCATTCCCTTATGAGGTAGACACAACTACACCCTTTACAGAGAAGGAACTTCGAGCAAAGTTAAGTCAAAGTTAGTAGGTAAAGGGTCAGAATTCAAACCCAGGCAGTTAGAACCTACAGCCCACACTTTACATTTTTAGGAGATGCTTGAATTTGGTGGATGATGCTGTTTTTAGGAAAATGTGAGTTTCTTTTGGTAAATGACTCAACTTGCTTAAGATCATACGCAGTAAGCCACCAAATCATCCTTATGTTTGGAATATGCACAATAGGTAGGTGGGGAAGGGAATGACTTAAGGTTCTAGCAGTGCATTCAATCTATAGATTTTCAAAACGTTCCATCTGTACCTTTCTTATTTAACTTACATAAGTGACTACAGTACTAGTTGGTAGGTCATACACTCAATTCACCCTATGTGTTCTAATCTTACTGTAGTCTAATGCACGAGTCACAGACTGGCCTGGCCCCCAGGTATGTTTAAGTCTGATGCAGTGTTTTGCTTTTCAGTTTGGGTTACTTACCAATTTTTCCACTCAGGAACCTGAGTGAAATAAAATTCCATTAGTAGAATCATTGCAGATGTTCCTGCATATAGAGCTCTTGAGCTTGGGGGGGCGAGCAGGGAACATGACTAAGATTTTTTGGTGAGCCAAAAACATCTATAGCCATTTGCTTCGCTTAAGTTTAAAGTTTGTAAAATTGTGGGCCTTTTAAATTAGAAAGTTATACATATTATAATAAAAATCACTCAAAGCAAAAGAAAAAATTCCCCAACAATCGTTAGCATATTAAACTGGTTCATGATTCAGTTCAACAGGATGAATTCAAGTTTAAGAATGTAAAAGAACAAAAAATATCCCCTACCCCTACCCTATATAATCCCCTGAAAGAAAACACCAAGACACCAGAAGGGGTGGGGGCATCAATAGGAAAAAGTAGAATATTGATTATAAATATAGATGATTTAAGAACAAGAGTTAGATCTCATAAATCTCAAATGGACCAAGAAATACGGCTCTAGGTCACATCATCCCTATAGGCCAAAAATATGAAGACAAATAAATATAGTTAACAAATATTAAAATATCAACCTTATTACCTATCAAACACACAAAATTTACTATCTTAAGCATAAATTGGCAAAACATGAGGTTACAATGAAAGGCAAAATCCTTCACACTGCTACCATAAGTTTCCACTGAAACCACTCCAGAAAGCAATGAAAAAAGTATCAAGACCTTTAAAGAAAATAAAAAACCCCAAGAATATAACCAGATAACATAGAAATGTTCACAGGCTATTTATAATTAGCCGAAAAAATTTACCTGGAAAAACTGGGCAAAGCAAATATCCAACACTGGGGACCTGGCTAAAACTACAGTCAATCTTCACAAAAATTACCCCAAATGATGTTTTTCCAAGATTATTAAATGCTTAGATGATCATGTTATGTGTAGGGGTGCGAGGGAGTTACATAGTTACACAATCCCAAATTACATGATTTCAAAATAAATGTGTGTAAACACATGTAAATACACAAAGAACTAGAAAAACAAAAATGTTTGTAGTCGTCTGAACGGATAAGACTACAGACTCTACTGTGTGTGCCAAAGTCTATATATTGAACACATATATCAAAGAAATGTTTTATAATCAAAGAAACATTTTAAAATATTTTAAATACAAATGATATAACTCCACAAAAATATTCAATATACTAAATAAGGAGGAAAAACTGCTTTTCTAAACACACATGCTAATAGGAATAGACCTGGATATACATTGGTGGTTGCCCTGTTCCCTTTCGCCACAAAAATGGCTACACACAAGCACAAGTTATAACCAATTCAAAAAATAATGCCTATGTAGGAAAGAAACTACACAACCACCTTTTTTTTTTTTTTTTTTTTTTTGCCGTACGCGGGCCTCTCAGTTGTGGCCTCTCCCGTTGTGGAGCACAGGCTCCAGAAGTGCAGGCTCAGTGGCCATGGCTCATGGGCCCAGCCGCTCCGCGGCATGTGGGATCTTCCCAGACCGGGGCACGAACCCGTGTCCCCTGCATCAGCAGGCAGACTCTCAACCACTGCACCACCAGGGCCCCTACACAACCTTCTTTCCTGAAAATGGTTAACAGAAGTAAATTTTGTTATCCAGAATTGGGGCAGTGGTGGGGGGGGGGTTAAGGGGAAGTCCAAATTATTTTTAACTGACTTCCTATGTTTAAGGTACCCATAAAAACCACACAAAATAAAATGATCTATGGCCAATCAGAAGGCAATTTCAGAATCTTGCTAGGTGCTTCAGGCTAACTCACATCAGTTAACTATATGGTGTTAGTTACAGGTATACTAATAGCAGCTAACATGTTGGGGTAGCTTATTATGTACAGAGCACGGTCCTAGGTAACTTGTATCCATCCCATTTAACCCTTGGATGTAGCTACCATAATTAACCTCATTTCAGTTTACACTAGTAAACTGGAACCCAAGATCACACAGCTGATTAGTGAGAGTTACAGCTAGCATAGGCATGTAGCCCCTGAAGTCTGGCTGTAGAAGCCAGGCTCTTAACCACAAGGCTATAAAATACTAACTCATTTTTTTGTTGTTAAAAAGGGGGGGAAAGTGATCAGCATTTTAACTAATTAGCCTCCTAACAGAGTTGTGAGAATCAAAATCTAAGCAAAAGGAAGGAAAAAACAAGATTCTGTGTAGGCCAGAGACCATATACCCATTCTTTTACTGTACTTTAGAACAGATCTCTATCTACCAAAATTCACAATACATAGTACATTGCTTTTGGCTATAAAATACAGAATTTAACAGGAAAATAACTTTGGATTTTAATCAAACTTGGAGCTAAAGCAGACACGTAAGAGTTTTTAATTTGCCAGATATTCTTTTAATGAGAATTATAAAAGACCAAAAACATTTTTTTTGCAAACTGCCTTTTTTTTAAACAAATGACTTGCTTTTAATTACAAATACTGTGTGAGACGATGCCTTCTTTTGCAAAACCAATAAATACAAGAACAAATTTTAAACATGTGTGATTTGTCCAAGGTATCTGGGGGAGGGGGAGAGCCTGATTTTTTTTTTCCAGTATTTAAAAAAAAAAAAAAATCAGTACTCCCTAACCTTACAAAGAATAAGTTTGAAGGTATGAC